>NW_020947062.1:26338817-26389276 GCF_900497805.2 Vombatus ursinus
ATCTATCTATCTATCTATCTATCTATCTATCTATCTATCTATCTATCTATCTATCTATCTATCTATACATACATATAATTTTTCCCCTTCCACTACTCCAGTACTGACAAAAGACTCATGAGTTACAAATATCATCTTTCCATTCAGGAATATAAACAGTTCAACCTTCATAAGTCTCTTATGATTTCTCTTTCCTGTTTACCTCTTCACGTTTCACTTGAGTCTTGTATTTGAAAGTGAGATTTTCTATTTAACTCTGGTCTTTTCGTCAAGAATGCTTGAAAGTCCCCTATTTCACTAAATGACCGTTTTTCACTCTGAAGGATTATACTCAGTTTTGCTGGGTAGGTGATTCTTGATTGTAATCCTATCTCCTTTGCCTTCCGAAATATTATATTCCATGCCCTCCAGTCCCTTAATATAGAAGCTGTTAAATCTTGTGTTATCCTAATTGTATTTCCACAATACTTGAATTGTTTCTTTCTGACTGCTTGCAATATTTTCTCCTTGTCCTGGGAATTCTGGAATTTGGCTACAATATTCCTTGGAGTTTTCCTTTGGGGATCTCTTTCAGGAGGTGATCAGTGGATTCTTCTATTTTTCCCTCTGGTTCTAAAATATCAGGGTGGTTTTCCTTGATAATTTCTTGAAAGATGATGTCTAGGCTCTTTTTTTCATCATGGCTTTCAGATAGTCCAATAATTTTTAAATTCTCTCTCCTGGATCTCTTTTCCAGGTCAGTTGTTTTTCCAATGAGTTATTCACATAGTTTTCTATTTTTTTATTCTTTTGGATTTGTTTTACAGTGTCTTGATTTCTCATAAAGTCACTAGCTTCCAGTTGCTTCATTCTGATTTTTAAGGAAGTATTTTCTTCAGTAAGCTTTTGGACTTCCTTTTCCATTTGGCCAATTTTGATTTTTAGGGCATTCTTCTCCTCATTGGTTTTTTTGCCATTTGGGTTAGGCTATTTTTCAAGGTGTTATTTTCTTCAGTATTTTTTTGGGTCTCCTTTAGCAAGCTGTTGACTTGTTTTTCATGATTTTCTTGCATCATTCTCAGTTGTTCCTCTACTTCTCTTACTTGCTTTTCAAAATCCTTTTTGAGCTCTTCCATGGCCTGGGACCAATTCATATTTTTCTTGGAGGCTTTGGATGTAGGAGCTTTAGCTTTGTTGTCTTCTTTTGATTGTATGTTTTGATCTTCTTTGTCACCAAAGTAAGATAATATAGTCTGACTCTTTTTGCGCTGCTTGCTCATGATCCCAGCCAATTACTTGAGTTATAAACTCTTTGTTAAGGTAGGGGTCTGTTTCCAGTGTGGAGAATGTACTGTCCCAAGCTTCAGGGGTTTTGTGCAGCTATTCTCAGAGATACATTTAGGGACATGTACATTTTCAGTTTTTCCAAGGTGCTATGATCAAGGGTGAGGTGTTTACTCCTTTCCTGGCGTGTGCTCTGATCTGTGAGTGACCACAAGCATTCTTTTCTGTCTGGGAACTGTGAGGAAGATTTCTTCTCCACTGCCACTACAAACTCCACCACACCAGTACTCCTCCTCGCTCGAGGATTGCCACCCAGAACTGTGACCCAGATCTAAGCACGGGCAAAGCAACAGAATCCTGCACCAGCAGAGAGATCCCTGCATCCCCCTCTGATCAGCCACTCGATTCCCCCTCAGTCTGTGGGCCAGAAGCTCAGGAGGCATCTTACACCCAGGGCCAACCTCAGGAACTAGAGCTGAGACCACTGGGCTTCTCTCTCTCACCACAGACACAGACTTTTCCCACTGACCTTGTAAGTTGTCTTTGGCATTCTTGGGTTGAGAGTTCTGGAAACCGCCACAGCTGCTGGTGATTTAGTTCTCTGAGGCCTGCTCCAGGTTTGCTGGGGCCTGCGTGCCCACACTGAACTGCACTCCTCTCCCCACCCGGTGAGATATACCATTCCAATAAACCGTCCAGGTTGTCTTGGGCTGTAAATTTGTTTCACTCTGTCTTTTTATGGGTTCTGCTGCTTTAGAATTTGTTTAGAGCCATTTTTTACAGGTATTTGGAGTGGTTTGGGGGAGAGCTCAAGCAAGTCACTGCTTTTACTCCACCATCTTGGCTCCTCAAAAAAAATATTAAATTAAATGGAAACAACCAAAGCTTGAACTATTTAAGCCTGGGAAAGAAAGTTCCCTTCCCTGAAGCTTTTGACACTATCAAATGGTTCAGTCAGATATGGATATGATTTTGTGAGTGGAAATGTCATTAAAGAAGATGTATTAACATCCTCTTTGCTTACCTGAGTCCTCTTTTGAACTTCTTTTTTTGTGTATATGTAAATGTTTCATCCATTTCCTTTCCCTTCTCTTTTCTTCACTTCTTTCTTTCTTTCCTTCTATCTTTCTTTCTTGGCATTACTGTCACTATAGATCAATGAATTGAGTATACAATTAAGAAAAATTTAAAAAGCAAGCCAAAAACCCTAATTGAGTAAAAATGGAAATTCTGAAAGTTAAATAAAAACTATATTGAAAGTGAAAAATAAAAATCTCATCAAATTGATACACTAGTAGAGTTTTTTTTAAAAAAAAGAAAAATTAAATTAGACAACACATTAACTTTTTAATAAAGAAGGGAATACTACAATTTCAAAACCAAAAATAAATATAGCAGATGAAGAGGCAATAAATTAAATTATTTTAAACAATTTTCCTCAAAAATATACCAACAAAATTAATAACTAATAAAATGGATGATTATTTATAAAACTATGAAATATACAGGTTCATGAACAAGAAATTTTTAAAAAGTAGGACAAGATCTGGTAGAGTGAACAAATTCAATGAATAGTCATTAATGGTTCTATTCCTACTTGGAAGAAGGTTCCCAGTGGACTGCCTCAAAGATTCTTGCTTTGACACTTCGCTGTTCAGCATTCTTGTATATGACCTGGATAAAAACAGTGACATGCTTATGGAATTTATAAATGACACAAAGCAAGGCAGCTAGGTGGCGCAGTGGATAGAGTACCGGCCCTGGATTCAGGGGAACATGAGTTCAGATCCGGACTCAGACACATAACACTTACTAGCTATGTGACCCTGGGCAAGTCACTTAACCCCTGCCTCATCAAAAAAAAAAATTTAAAAAAATTATCAATGACACAAAGCAATACTAGGATTAACATCCAAAAAGATCTTAAAATTTAGATTAGGTTGAATCTAGTAAGATTGAAGTTAACAGTAAGAAATATAAAGTCTTATAGTTAGGTTCAAGAAATCTACTTCACAAGTACAAGATAAGTGAGATATAATTAAATAGCAGTTTGACAAATATCTGGAGGGTTTTTTTGACTGCATTCTTAATGTGGCTCAACAGTGTGATATGCTAGCCCCCTTTAAAAATTAATGTGATTTTTTTTTCTTTTGGTGAGGCAATTGGGATTAAGTGACTTACCCAGGGTCACACAGCTAGTAAGTGTTAAGCGTCTGAGGCTGGATTTGAACTCAGGTCCTCCTGACTCCAAAGCAAGAGCTCTATTCACTGTGCTGCCTAGCTGCTCCTCAATTTTTTGGGGAGGGTGAGGTGATTGGGGTAAGTGACTTGGTCAGAGTTATTAATGTCATTTTTGACTGCATTGAGTGTCATGGCTTTGAGGACTGGCACCAAGATGACAGAGGAGAGAAAGCATTTTTGCCTCAGATCTCCAGCATTCCTCCTACACAACAATTTAAAAAACATGCCAGAATGAATTTTGGATTACAAAGTCAAGAAAAAAAGTCACAGTAAGATACTTTGCCAGCCCAGGGCAGTTTAGAGAAACATACAGAGACATTTGGAGACACTGGGCTGAGGACCAGCCAGGAGTTGTGGCAATAGCTGTGCCCAAGGTAGCGAACATTCCAGTAGCCAGGGATAGTAAGTGATTAAGACAGAACACTGGGGCAGGGAAGCACCACCACAGATAGAGAACCCAGGAGATCCCTGACCTAGTACTGAGAGCAAGAAGGAGGCAGCTGTGTTGCCCATTACCCATTTCCAAGTCACAAATCCAAAGTGAAGAGGAATAGTTGTGAGCAAGAACAGGGCTCAACTGAGTACTGACCATCGAACAAATTCCAGAAACTTAGCTATGCAACTCTGAGACTAGGAGAAGAGTATTGACTTGGTTCTAACCTTTAGCTTAGCACATAAGCCTTCAGTGGAATAACAAGAGCAAAAGACCAAGACCAGAGGGGAGCTATTAGTTCAGTCATTCTGAACTTGTAGAAACTCCCAGCAGGTTAACAGTGGCTGAGTCCAGCAACAGTCTACTAAAACTAAACTATATACAAGCAAAAATACCCAA
Source organism: Vombatus ursinus (assembly GCF_900497805.2). Taxonomy (NCBI): domain Eukaryota; kingdom Metazoa; phylum Chordata; class Mammalia; order Diprotodontia; family Vombatidae; genus Vombatus; species Vombatus ursinus. Next base: position 26,343,154 of record NW_020947062.1, read on the forward strand.
CTTACAGAACTCAGACCAGGAGGACAGAGAATTAATTCCTTTCTGGAACATTGCCACTTTGGAAGTACTAAAAACCTTTAGGCTTCCAGACTAAGCTGTGAACGCAGCAGAAGGACATAAAAGGACAGAAGCTCAGGTCACCCCCCCCCCAAAAGTGAACAGTAAACAACACTAACATAAAGCCAAAAGTAAAAAAATAGACCTAAAAAATGAGCAAACAAGCAACAAGAACAAAAAAGAGCCTGACTATAAAAAGCTATGATAGTGACAAGGAGGTCAAGATGTGAACACAGAGGACAACAACAACAACAAACATCTACAAGCAAAGCCTCAAAGAAAAATTCAGATTGGACACAAACCCAACAATAATTCTTAAAAGAGTTTAGGAACAAGATTTTTAAAAAGCAAAAAAAAAAACCAAAAACAAAAACAAAATATAAAAATCAAATCAGAGTGATAGATGAAAAATTGGGAAAAGAAATAAGAACTATGCAAAAAATTATAAAAAGACAATAGCTTGGTAAAAGAAATACAAAACGATACTAAAGAGAAAGTTAAGGGGCTAAAATTATTTTTTCAAATCAACTAGAAGTAATAGAGGAAAGAATGGAAAAAGATACAAGAGCCAGGTAAGAAAGATATGAAAAAATAATTAGCAACTTGGGGAAAAATACAAAACTTAACTAAAGAAAATAATTCCTTGAAAGTTAGAATTGACCAAATGGAAGCTAAGGATTACGTAGGACATCAAGAAACAATAAAAAAAAATTGAAAGACTGAAAAATTGGGAGAAAATATGAAATATCTCATAGAAAAAATAACTGTCTGGAAAAAATCAATGAGAGATAATTTTAAAATTATAGACATCATATTACAAGAAATTGTAAAGGAAAACTACTCAGATACCTTAGAATCAAAGGGCAAAGTAGAAATTGAAAGGAGCCTCTAGTCATTTCCTAAAAGAAACCCCAAAACAAAAACTCCCTGGAATATTATAGGAAAAATCTAAAGTCCCCAAGTCAAGGAGAAAATACTGTGAGAAGCCAACAAGAAAGAATTCAAGTACTATGGATCCACAGTCAGGATTGCACAAGATTTAGCAGCCACCGCTGTAAAGGAAAGGGGGGCTTGGAATATGATATTCTAGAAGGCAAAAAATCTAGGATAACAACCAAGAATAGCCTATATCCAGTACAACTAAGTATAATCATACAAGGGAAAAAATTGTTGTTTGTCCTTATAGGACCAATGACATCAGGAGGGTGATGTCCTGACTTGCAAGTGACTTGAATTTAAGTGATACAGGGCTGTTCAAAGTCATCAGCCTCACTCTCTTCACCACAGTCATCAGAGTCCAGTGGCAAGACATAGGTCAGGATGACTGTCAATGGACCCAAGATGCGGTGGGAGACCCTGGCCTTTTTAAGCTAAGGGCTTTCCCCTGCCTCAGTTTGTCTGAGGCAACACCCATTCAGTGATTAAAGGTTAGGTAAGAATTGAGGCAAAACATGGCATAGTTTGACTTCACAAAATAACCAGTCAGGGAAGGGAAGACCCTCTGAGTTTCTGGCCAGAACAGAAACAATTGCTATTTACATTCACTCTGAGTCATCAAAACCCAAATGAGTCTTGGGCTGGGATCTATTATTGGCAAATCATTGAGAGCCAGAGTGATTTGGGTTTAAATTCATAGTCAAGTAATTCCATTTGAATCCCAATGGGCTTTATCAAAGCCTTATTTATCAGAACTATATTTCAAGAAATCATGAATGAAAACCACAAAGACAAAAGAGTTAAATTGTCTCAGTTTTTCTTAAAAAAAATAAAAAAGAATAAACAGATAAATGGAGGGAGGGGGAATCTAGCTCCCAAACCCCAAGATATGGGAAGAAGAGGAAGAAGAGAAGGAGGAGGAGAAGGAGGCATCTACTATTACTCACAGATTGTTATTTGTCCTTCATTCTTGAAGAGGACCAATAACATCAGGAGGATGATGTCTTGACTTGCAAGTGATTTTGATTTAAGTAGGGCAGGCTGTGCAAAATCATCATCCTTACTCTTTCCTCCAGCATCATCAGAGTCCAGTGGCAAGATGTAGATTATGCCCTCTAACCATAGGTGTGCCTTGAGGTTCTCTCCTGGACCCTTTCTGCTTCTCTCTCTATATTACTTCACTGACTGATCTCATCAGCTTTCATGGATTTAATTGCCATCTTTATGCAGATGAGTCTCAAATCTACTTTTCTGGCTCTAATCTCCGTGTTAATCTCCAATCTTGCATCTCCAACTGCCTGTCAGACATCTTGAACTACAATAGCATGCTGGTGGATCTGCCTGCCTCAAACTTCTCTCCACTCCAATCCATTCTCCATCAGCCACTAAAGTGATTCTCCTAAAACATAGGTCTATTATGTCACCCTCATTCCCCTCAACAAACTCCAGTAGCTTCCTATTGCCTTCAGGAGCAAATACAAAATACTCTGTTTGGCATTCAAAACCTTTCCCCTTTTACCTTTGCAGTCTTCTTACACCTTACTTCTTGAAATATACTCTTCAATCCAGTGACACTTACCTCCTAGCTGTTACACAAACTCTCTGGATATGTTCTCTGGCTGTTCTCCATGTCTGGAATGCTCTCCCTTCTCTGCTCTGAATACTGACATCCCTGGCTTCCTATAAGTTCCAACTAAAGTCTTCTACAGGAAGCCTTCCCTAACACCTCTTAATTCTAGTACTTTCCTTCTCTTAACTAATCCATATTAATCCTGTATATAGGTTGTGAAATAGTGTAGTGTGAAAGAGAATTTTGGGTAACTTTCTTATGTCTAAAAACACATGGGGTTTTTAATTTCAAAGCTAAAATTAAAATACTATCTTTGTACCCCCTTGAGCACACCCCCAATTCATAGTTCTCAGTTAACTTGCATGTAAATTTTTCTTTAAAAAGAATTTTCCTTTAGATTTTCCTTAAATAATACAAAATCGCACCTTTTAAAATTTAATTTAGCAAAGCTGGACAGGCCATGAGGCAATGATGGTTGCCATAGAAACTGCTATTTAGTGCTAGAGTTTTTTATGTTTTTCTTCTAAAAATAAGCTACAAGATGTATTGATTATATGTTTGGTGTAGCACAGAAGGAAAATTTTAAAAGAGCTAGTCCTTCCATCCCCCAAATAATGAGAGTATTCTCCATAACTGGAAGAGAGGACAGAAATGTATAAGGAAATTCTCAGCCTCATCATTAACTTAGAAATGTATTCAGATACTGACATGGATCTGTAATCTACTTGAAGTGGGTATTTACTCCAATGATGTTAGTCTCATTCATACCTGCCCATGCTGTGTGACTCTTGTTCATGTTATCCCAGGAGTTCACCTGAAGGGATCTACATTTCACTTTCCTTGACCTCACAAGGATACCAATGGAAAAAAGGAGCCACCCAATAGTTATCCCTTGCTCTTGCCATGTGACCAATTATATTTTCCTTGGTGGAATCCTTTATTCTTAGTAGTTCCTTATTTATTGCATATTGCAGCCTAATCATACCTGCTGGGCTGATTGTATGATGAGATAGGGAAATGTGATAAATGTCATATTGTTGGCATATGGAATATAGGAAAGATCCCCACTGATATGGGGAAATTTGATCAATCTGTGATAGAGGAAACTGTCAAGGAGGACAAAGTCAGCATAACATTTCCTGATTGTTATTAACTACTTCTGAGAAGTATAAGAAAACTACAAGTAGACTGGCTCAGGACATTCAGCAAATAGAGACAAAGGTCTAAAATTTTAAAGACTAAAAGCAGAGGGTCAGCTGATGGAATGAAAGGGGCAATGATGATGGGGGTGAGTACCAAAAAGTTGAAAGTGGGGTATATCACCTTCTCAATCTAGGTTGCCTCTTGTGAAGCATTAAATTCCTCTCAAAGCATTCTTTTATAGTGAACTCACAACCTTCCTGGTAATTCCTTTATCCATCATCAGCACTGCTTGGCTTTGACTCCATGGAATAACATGCTTACATGCTGACTATCCCCTCCACTTCCCCTCATCTTTTCAGCTTTGCTTTATGTGTTGTCTTCTCCCTTTATCTTGTAAGCTCCTTGAGGGTAGAGACTGTCTCTTTTTCTCACTTGTATTCCTGCATAGTACAATGCCAGGCACACAGGAGGTACCTAGTAAATGTTTATTGAATTAAACTGAAGATAAATTAGTAAAATTCTAATGGGAGATAAAGAAAATAGGGGCAGCCAGGCTATTCTTATGCCATTAGACCCTCTAATAGGTACATAGTGATAGCCCAAGGAATTTTAGGGATTTTAGGGGACAGATCACTGAAAAGATGGGCATCCTTCATCAGGGGTAAGTAGGTGGAAGACACCCTCCAATCTGCCATCCTGCATCTAGGACACAATTAGGATGACTAACCAGTTAGGTGTTGCAGTCCCTAGAGTGCTGGTCCTGGAGTCAGAAAGACTCATCTTCATGAGTTTAAATTCGGCCTCAGACAGTTACTAGTTGTGTGACCCTGGGCAAGTCATTTAACCCTGTTTGCCTCAGTTCCTCATCTATAAAATGAGCTAAAGAAAGAAATGGCAAACCACTTTGGTATCTTTTTCAAGAAAACCCTAAGTGGGGTCACAAAAAGTTGGACATAATAGAAAAATGACACACCAGCAAAACCAAAATGAATGTATATTGTGAGATCTTGGGAAAAGATGTTAACATAGACCCTTTCAGTACCCACTGTACTGATTATCATATAGTTAGAGGGCAGGGCAAAATGGAGACCTTTGGAGTTGCCTAACCAATCTCTTATTGTTAAAATTAAAGATACTAGGTGATTTAAGCAACAATAGTTTGAGCATTCCTCCCAGCCCCAAATAGGGCTAAAGATATTTTTCTCTTTAATGATGGAGATGAAGAAGAGCTTTGCCATGCCATCTCTCCTTACAACTTTGTGCATTCTGTGAGGAAGGATGGCACTGATTAGCTCATAATGGATGCCCATCACTTTAGCTGTTCTTGACCTCATTAACATGGTAAACTGAGCTCAGGGTGAATGTTATGGGGTTATTAACTTCACCAATGTGTTTTTTCTCTATTCCTATAGATGGGACTAGTCAAGAGCAGTTTTCTTTTATCTTGGAAGGAGCCTAGTATACTTTCACCCTCCTTCCCCACATCTACCTGAATTCTCCTTCATTCTGCCATATTATGAGTCTTGAAAAAGATTTTCCTTCCTGTGGGTATTGTGGGTAGGGATGTACACCACTATATTGATAACAATGCTAACCTGGCCAAATGAAGCCATGGTGGCTGAGACCCGAGAAGTCAACCCGAAGAAAATTGAAGTTCCAGCCCAATTCGTCAAGTTTGGGGGAATATATTGGGTGTATATAGCAGGTGCTTAGTAAATATGGATTGATTGCAGAAAACCCAGGTAATTCTGGATATAATCTAAAAAGGAATGTTGTACTTACAATGTTCTGACATTCCTCCCTTGGATAGTCTCATGGATCCTTTATTGAGTAATCTTCAAATCTGACTATTTCATTTGGGAATCAGAACAGACTATATTTCTGTTGCATGTGGATTGACCGCTAAGGAAAAACAGCCCTCAGAGAGGCAGAGTAAAGATTATTGATGCCACTATCAAGGACATCAAGAACATTTTGCCAGGGCCCATGAGTGTTTTCACTGATCTTTTCTGCTGGATTTTTCCAGGCAAATGGGCAGAATTCCTGCCAGAATCCTTTGAAGTTATAATGATTATTGTGCTTGTTGTGATTTTGTTTAGATTACCATGTAGACATGGCAGTGTGACCATAGTGGTCAGGGGACCAAGGGGGTAAATTGTGTTAAAATTGTATCTTGTTCTGGTGTTCCTGATCACCTTCTTCTGGTTTGTATAGTAAATTTATAAATAGCCAGTATAAAGTAACAAAAGTAGGAAGTAAGATTTCAAAGGAGAACCTAGAAGTCATTTACAGACTGTCCCAAAGGTCAGAAGAGCATAATTTGCAAACTATATCATATATTAACTAAAAATCACATCCTGAAATGTGCTAAATTAAGGCCTTTTGGCTCTTTAATATGTAAACCTCAGATAAGCTCCAGACATCTGCAGTAAGACCAGCAGAATACCAAATGGTGCTAATAATTTTGAGATGATGTTTTTATGTTAATCAACTAACCCCAAGGAGGCAGAGATAAGAGTTAGTCTATCTTCTGCCAAAATTCTATAAAAATGAGACCCCAAATTCCTGCACCTTGAGTACTCTTCCATTTCCTAAGGTTGCATGTTGCTCAAGTGCTCCCACAGTTATGTAAATCACTCTTCCTTTCCCCATTCCTTCCCCATGCTGCCTAACTTCCTTCATGACCCCATCCCTTTCCACATGCCATCTGCCTCTGTATCGCACACCTTTTGTACCATTTGTCTCTGAAATTTTTGTACCATCTGCTCTTACACCCTCTGTGCCTTGTTAAAGTGTGATTGAAACCTTACTCCTCAGTACCATCATGGTCTTTCCCAGTGAGTATACAAAGAACCAGGTATACCTGTTCTCATTTCATATTTCCCTAAGTTAATTAGCAATTCAACTTGGAAAACAGACTAAAGAGAGAGAATCTAAGAATTAATGGACTATTTGAAAACCATGACCAAAATAAAATCCATACTGCTATATTTCAAGAAATTATAAATGAAAACTACCTAGAATTCCTGGGAACAGAGGATAAATTAGAAATATGAAGAATCTACTGTTTACTGCTAGAAAAAAACTCTGAAATGGAACCTTCCAGAAACATCATAATAGCCAAAACCCAGAGCTTCCAGATTAAAGGAAAAAAAGTATTACAAGCAGTGTAAAAAACAGTTCAAGTAACAAGAGCAATAATTAAGATCCCAGAAAACTTAGCAACTGTGAGAGGAGAGGATGATACTTCAAAAAGCAAAAACTAAAGGTTTAAAACCAAGAATAACCTTTCTAGCAAAGCTAAGTATAATCCTATATGATTAATAATATATTAAATGATTAATCATACAGATCATTTCCAAGCATTCCAAATGAAAAGACTGGGTCTATGTAGACATTTTGAAATGGAAATTCAGGAGCCAAGAGAAAGGTCCATACAGTTGTTCAAATGGGAAAGACAATGTGGGGATGAATATTTTTTATTCTAGTAGGGGATAAGAAATAAATGATAAAGTACTGAACCTGGAGTCAGGAGGATCTGAATTCAAATCTCCCCTCAGAGACTTAATAGCCTCTCTTAGCCTCAGTTTTGTCATCTGTAAAATGTGGATGATAATTGCAGGTACCTCCCAAGGTTGTTAGATGATCAAATGAAATAACAGACAAAGCTTAAAATTTATCAATGCTAGATATTATTACCATTTTTATTATGGTTATTATCATTAGCCATTAACATTTATATCATTAAGGACAATAGTGAAAGATAAATAATGCAGAACCTGTGAGTGGTTTTATTTTGGTTTAATTGCCTCAGAAGAAGACAAAAATGAGAGGGACTAAAGCAAGGAGGAGGTTTGTTTGTTTCAATTGTATGTGACTCTTCATGACCCCATTTGAGATTTTCTTGGCAAAGATACTGTAGTGTTTTGCCATTTTCTTCTCCAGCTCATTTTACAGGTGGAGAACTAATGCAAACAGGGTTTGCCCAGGATCACACAGCTAGTAAGTGTCTGAGGCCAGATTTGAACTCACAAAAACGAGTCTTCCTGGCTGCAGGCCCAGAACTCTATCCATTGTGTGACCTCGCTGAACTAAGGAAGAAGGGGAGGAAAATCACTATCACATAAGAGAAATGAATAAGGTGAGGAGTATTAAATCATTAAAGATAGGGTGTTAAGATTGACAAACCTGTGAACCTCTCTTTAGTATGAACTGGATAAAGGATTATTGAACACAATTACATTGATCTATACCCACCTTCCCCCACTGATCTTTGTAGAGAAATACATTAAACTCAAAAGAGAAAAAGGAGGGGACAGGGAAAAGAGAGGGACAGAGAAGGGGTTTAGAGGGCAGAACTGGCAAAGGAATAATTATAAGCAAAACAAACTCAAATATTGAAGATGGAATGTGAAGGGAGTAAAAAAAATCCAAGATTAGCAGTGGGGCAAGAGGGAAAAAAGAGGTACAACAGAGCTGAAACAGGCCATTTCTTTTATAGATCACAAGTGTTAAACAATCTCCCCATAGTTTACCATCTTCTTTTTTGTAGAGAGAGATGGGAGCTAAGAGTAAAAATATACTAGATGACAGGACAGAAGAAAATACACTATTGATGATCATAACTATGTACATAATTATGATGAATTTTCCCATAAGAAGAAGAGGATAGCAGAATGCATTAGAAGATAGAATCCAACAATATGTTGTTTAAAAGAAACACTTGAAATGGAGATTTGCATAGAGTTAAAATGGGGGTCTGGAGCAAACTCTGTTATGCTTCAGGTGAGATCAAAAGAGTAGGGGTAGCAATCATGATTTTTGATAAGGCTACATTAAATATACACAAGATAGAGATAAACAAGGAAACCACATAATAAACAAAGGTCTCCTAAATAATGAATTAATATTATTACTTAAAATACATGTATACACACATATGCACTGAATAGCATTGTATGCAATAATTATTAAAAGAGAAGGTAATCAAATCACAGGAAGAGATAGACAGTAAAACTATAATATTGGGGCACCTCAGCATGCTCTTTCCAGACCTAGACAAATTTGACCAAAAGATAACCAAGAAAAAAGTTAAGGACCAACATAGAACTTAAAAAAATAGAGATGACATCTTACGTTTTGAGACATAAGGATTTCCTGAAAAAATACAGAAAAGCAGAAACACTAAAGGCATCATTTACTGATCCCACTTAAATAAAGATTATATTTAATAAAGAAATTTTTAAGAAAGAATTATAAAAGTTTAAAAGAAACAACAGAAAATTTTCTTAAAGAGAATTACAAAATAAGGCAATATATACAAATGTGATGCAGATGGCACAAATTTTAGGAAAATGTTTATCTTTAAGTAGTTCATCAACAAAAAAGAAGAGAAAGAACAAATCAATGAATTAGGTATGCAGCTAAAAAATGGAAAAACAACAAATTAAAAGCCCTAGCCAAGCAACAAAGTAGAAATTCTGAAAATTCAAGAGATTAGTAAAATTGAAATAAAAATTGAATTGATAATACAACTCAGAGTTGTTTTTAAAAAAATAAAATAAACAGCTGGTATAATTTAAAACATGATAAAAAACTAAATCAGAGATAGACAATGCAGCGAAAGAAAATTTTAACAGTGTTCAATGAACACTGTTACAAAAATTTTAAAAAAATATTAGTAAGTAAACTAAAACAACATATTAGAAAAAGAATATACTCTGACAAGGTTGGATTTATACCAGGAACAAAAAGTTTGCTCAATATATTGCAGACTAAAAATATAATTAATCATGTTAATAATACAAATAATAAAAACTATGTGATTATATCTATCAATAGTTACTGAAATGGCTTTTGATAAAATCCAACACCTGTTACTGCAACAACAAATAAACAAAACACCAGAAAGCAGGGAGACATAGGGTCTCCATATGCTCAGGACAACCCATAATTCTATACTGTAGTCCCTGATGTCTTTGGTCTCTTTAGGGAATAGTTTGCACCATATGTTATATACTTGGCAAAACTGTTTCTCCACAAAAGCTTGCCTTCTGGTCTTTATAGCTCTCTGGGCAAAGCTACTCCTCTGTTACCCTCGGGCCACTGAAGCAATGTCAAACATTTTTTTTTTAACATTCAACTACCAATGGCATGGAACTAGGAAAGCGTTATACTTCTATTTTTTTTTTAAGCAAAAAGATATTTGAATTGCTCAAAGCAAAGCAGATAGATGCACAGCTTGTCTGTCCTCCTTAGTTTTCCCCTCAAGCCGTAGAGGGTAGTAAAGAGCAATATAGATAATCCTCAGAAAAGACAGGTTTTCTCTCTTTTAGGCTGTAGATGGCACTAAAAGGCAATAAATCTAATCAACTTGACACTAGGGGAGGATTCTGCTTTCCTTCAACCAGCCATCAAGCAGCTAAAGTACTCAAACAGTTCTTTACATTACCTACAAAATCAATCTATCCATTGTATTCAACTGCAATCCAGTTTTGCAGTCAATGTTTAATAAGTAGCTTATCTCTTTACCTTCTGAATATTTTCTCTTTCTATGTATAGATAGACACATATGTATACAATATATCTACAGATATGTTTTTGCCAATATATGTCTGTATAAATGTGTGAGTGTGTGTGTGTGTGTGTGTGTGTGTGACTCAGTTCCTTGCCAATGGTGGGCTTGACACTATTTCAGTGGCCTAAGAATAACTTAACCCAGAAGGAGAGCTGTGAAAACCAGAAAAAAAAAAAAGCTTCTTCTGATTCCTCTGATGCTCAACTTTTTCTCCAACATCTCCTGCTTCTTCTCCTTTTTCTTCTATCTTTTCTTGGTCATCTCTCTAAGGAGTCACTCTAAATCTATAGTGAACTAACCAGGGAGTTGTTTCCTATTAGTAAATTTCTGGGAGTATTGAGTCCTTCTCCTAGGACAATGATTAAATCAGATTTGATAAGAAAGGTTCCACTTTCTGTGGTAATGAAGAATAAAAAAAAATAGACTCCCATAGATTTGTGAGAAGTGAACATAAGTGAATGTATTACCAGTCTGTAAATATATGTATATGTATATGTATCTATAGATATAGATATTAATGTGAAAAATTCAGAGAAGGAAGAGGGAAGTAAGCAGAACTAGGAAAACAATATAGACAATTTATAATATGTGAATTTTAAGAAAATGAATGCTGTGTAATTAAAATGACCAAATTTGTTCTAAAGAGCATAGAAGAACCATCTCTTCTTTGCAGAAATGAGTTGATGATAGGTATGGTGGTGGGAAATGGAACTTTTGGGAACAGACAAGAATTAAAACTGGATACCACTGGACCCTGAACACACCTGATTGAATTTTGTAGAGGTCACTTCCATTTGTACAACAGTATTCTAGGTTGAAATGGTCAGCACTGGAATTAGTAGAGGGTTTTCTTTTTCTTTTTTTTTTTTAAGATCTATCATTAAAAGGTTTTGCCACATTTTGATATTTAGAAGGACTGCTATCTCCATTTAATAGAGTAGGTTGTTGTTTCAAGTCTCCTGCTAACTTGGGCACCTTTAATTCATTCTACCATCCTTATAAAAATGCTTTGAAAAGACTCTTGCAACATTATTTTTTATTCAAATGAAAAAGAATTATTTTAAAATTCATATTATTGAACTGTGAGGGATTTTGTCCAGCTGAAGTAAACACTTTCTTGAACTTTTCTTTCTTTTTTTTAAACTTTTGTTACAAGGAATGACTTTCCATGTGGAGGGCAAGGGAAGAGATATGTTCATAATGCAAATGATAAAAAAAAGATATATCAATAATGAAGCCAGATCTTTTTGAGGGTTACTTGTACAAGGTGGAAAAATGTTCGCCTTTTGAGATACTACAAGAGGAAGGAGAAGAAATTTGATTTTCTCCTCTGTCTCCTACATTTGGAATGTGCATGTTACCATCCTTGTCCAAAGACTCCTCTTCTTGTGCTAGATATGATTTCATCTCTTTACTCCATCCTTAAAGCCTGATTTATATGCATGTTTCTAGGGAAGCAATAGAAAAGATAACAGTGAACACAACAGTACCTGATACCTTAACAAGAGTAAATTTCACTTTTAGCTCCTAGAAGAACCAAAGATAGAAAGCTGAGATTCACATTTCCTCCACTTTGGATACTTGGTTTATTTTTTGAAATTTATTTTTATTATGAATTTAACAAACACCAAATAAAATTGTTTCTCTCATGTACACAGTAGAACAAAGAAGCTTATACATGAAACTGCAGATGTCTATTATGTATAGTTTGATTTTCTTTTTAAGTATATAACAGCTTCAAGGGAGTGGAGCCAAGATGGCCCAGAGAAGGCAGGGACTTGCTTGAGCTCTCCCCAAAATCCCTTCAAAGACATGTGCCCTAAAATGCCCTAAAACAAATTCTGGTGTGTCAGAGCACACAAAAGGACAGGGCGAAATAATTTTCCAGCTCAAGACAACTTGGAAGTTCAACAGGAAAGGCCTGGTGCACTGCGGTGAGAGTGAAGTCCAGTGCAGGCCACACCAGTGCAGACCAGCCCCAGCAAACCAGGAGCAGGCCTTGGAAGTGACTGAATCAGCAACAGCAGCAGCTGCTTCCAGAGCTCTCAGCCTGTAAATGGTAAGGGGGCTGTCAGAAGGAGATTACAGGGGTCTCTGCTGGCACATACTTGGATCCAGGTAACAGTTCTAAGTGGCAGTCCCAAAGCAAGGAGAAACACTAGCACATCAGAGCTTGCAGTCACAGGAGAGTGGGGACCCTCCTCACAGTTCCAGGGCAGAAAAGAGTGCTTGTAGTCACTCACAGACCAGAGCACTTGCCAGGAGAGTAGTGAACACACATCTCCTTAGATCATACCACCTTGGAAGAACTGAAAACTTATAGGTCCCTAGAAGTATCTCTGAAAACAGCTGTACAAAAACCCTGAAGGTCAGAGCAGTGTACCCTCAACTCTCAAGAAATAGGTGGGGAAAATGAGCAAACAACAGAAAAAAATTTTGACTATAGAAAGTTACTATGGTAACAGGGAAGATTAAACCACACACACAGAAGAAGACAGAAAAGTCAAAATTCCTATATCCAAAGCCTCCAAGAAAAAATATGAATTGGTCTCAGATCATGGAAGAGCTCAAAAAGAATTTTTAAAATAAAGTAAGAAAGGTAGAAGAAAAATTGGGAAAAGAAACAAGAGTGATACAAGAAAATAATGAAAAAAGAGTCAACAGTTTGATAAAGGAGACACAAAAAAAAAATGCTGAAGGAAATGACACCTTAAAAAACAGAACAGGCCAAATGGTAAAAGATATACAAAAATCCAATGTGGAGAAGAACTCCTTAAAAAGTAGAATTGGTCAAATGGAAACAGATGCATGAAAATTCACTGAAGAAAAGAATTCATTAAAAATTAGAATTCAACAAGTGGAAGGTAATGACTTTATGAGACATTATGAAACTATAAAACAAAACAAAAAGAGTTAAAAAAAATGACAATGTGAAATATCTCATTCAAAAAACATTTGACCTAGAAAATAGATCCAAGAGAGAGAATTTAAAAATTGCTGGACTTCCTGAAAGCTATGATCAAAAAAAGAGTCTAGACATCATCTTTCAAGAAATTATCAAGGAAAACTGCCCTGATATTCTAGAACCAGAGGGTAAAATAGAAATTGAAAGAATCTACTGATCACTTCCTAAAAAAGATCTCAAAATGAAATCTCTCAGGAATATTATAGTCAAATTCCAGAGCTCCCAGGTCAAGGGAGAAAATATTGCCAGAAACAATTCAAGTATCATTGAGCCACAGTCAGAATAACACAAGATTAAGCAGCTTCTACATTAAAGGATTGAAAGGATTGGAATGTGATATTCCAGAGAGCAAAGGAGCTAGGATTACAATCAAGAATCACCTACCCAGCAGAACTGAGTGTATCCTTCAGGGGAAAATGAATTTTCAATGAAATAGAGGACTTATAAGTATTCCTGATGATAAGACCAGAGCCTAATAGAAAATGTGATTTTCAAATATAAAATTCAAGAGAAGCATAAAAAGGTAAATGGAAAAGGGAAGTCATAAGGCACTTAAAAAGGTTAAACTGTTTATTTTCCTACATGGGTGATACTTGTATGATCCTACAAGATGATACTTGTAACTCATAAGAACTTTCTCATTATTAGGGCATTTAGAATGAGTATATATAGACAGAAGACACAGATATGAGTTGAATATAAAGGGATGATATTTTAAAAAATAAAATTAAGGAGTAAGAAAGAGAAATACACTGGGAAAAAAGGAAAGGGAGGAGTAGAATGGGGGTAAATTAGCTGACATAAAAGAGGCACAAATGAGCTTTTACAGAGGAGGGGAAAATGAGGGAGGTTGTGGGAAATGCTTGAACCTCTCTTGAATACTCTCCTAGGAATTAGATCAAAGAGGATCTAATTGGGTGTAGAAATCTATTTTACCCTACAGGAAAGTAGAGGGGGAAGGGGATAAGAGAAGGGGGTGGTGCTCATAGAAGGGAGGCAGATTGGGACAGACGGTGGCCAGAAGGAAAATACTTTTGAGGAGGGGTAAGGTGAAAAAAGATACAGAATAGAATAAATGGGGGGGATAGGATGGTGGGAAACACAGTTAGCAATCATAACTGGGAAACAAATTTTGAAGGATTTTTCTTTGATAAAGTCCTCATCTCTCAAATATATAGAGAAATGAATCAAATTTATGGGAATAAAATCCATTCCCTGATTGATAAAATGTGAACAGTCAGTTTTAGATAAAGTTACCAAAGCTGTCTATAACCACAGGAGAAAATGCTCGTAATCATTATTGATTGGAGAAATTCAAGTTAAAACAATCTGAGGTACTACCTCACATCTATTAGATTGGCTAATAGGATGGAAAAGGAAAATGGCAAGTGTTGGAGGGGATAGGGGAAAATTAAAACACTAATACACTTCTGGTGGAGTTGTGAACTGATTCAACCATTAGCAAATTGGGAACTATGCCCAAAGTCCTATAAAACCATGCATACTCTTTGATCTAGTAATGCCATTATTGGTCAGTATCCCAAAAAAGATTTAAAAAACAGAAAAGAACCTTTATGTACAAAAATATTTATAGCAGTTCTTTTCTGGTGGCAAAGAATTGAAAATTGAGGGGATACCCATCAACTGGTGAATGGCTGAACAAGTTGTTGTATGTGATTGTGATGGAACACTTTTGGGTAAAACAAATAATGAGCTAGATGCTCTTAGAAAAACCTGAAAAGACTTACATGAACTGATGCAGAGTGAAATGAATGAGGAGAACCAGGAGAAAATTGTACACAGTAACAGCTGTATTTTAAGATGATCAACTATGATCATCATAGTTGATGATGAAAAATTGTACCGGCCGCGCCGAACTTCTACCGGCTGCGCACCGTACCCTCTCCTCCTATAAGGAGCAGGCTACCAGAGTCATACTCACTTCCGAGTCTTCGGTCCTCAGCCGGATAAACACACAGAGACGAGCCATCGGGAGGCGCCAACACCAGAGCTTTATTCAGAGGCCATCACAGCAAACCATCACAGCAAGCCCAAGCAGCAAGGCCAGAGCAACAGAGCAGGAGCCAGGAGAGAGAGCGCATGATCTGACCATGCTTGTTCCTAAATACCTACCTAGCCCCTCCTCCCCAGCCCGCTTACTAGCCAATGATCGTAGGGTCAGATACCGGAAGGGGCTGTCTGAGTTTAGCACACCAAGGGGGAGGGAGTGACATAGGAGGCTAGGACCGGATACAGGGAGGAGGCATCTGGGATTAGCGCATAGACAGAGTACGTGACCTAGGAAGTCAGACTCAGATACTGGGAGGAGGGGTCTGGGGTCAGTGCTACACAAAGGGACCCAGGAAGTCAGGAAGGTCACAAGATGGAGGTGTCTGGGGTTGATGTTGCATATAGGGAGGGGACTAAGCAAAGGGAACTCAGTCCTCTGCCATCCCACTCCCACGTGGCACCGCTCCTTGCCTCAGGAGCACAAGCTCCGCTACTTCCTTGTACCCAGCTTATCTCACATAGCACTGCCCACTGCCTCAGGACTTCTC
This sequence comes from Vombatus ursinus, assembly GCF_900497805.2. NCBI lineage: Eukaryota > Metazoa > Chordata > Mammalia > Diprotodontia > Vombatidae > Vombatus > Vombatus ursinus. Next base: position 26,358,960 of record NW_020947062.1, read on the forward strand.
TGTGCCCAGCCCATCCCAGTTCACCACGACTCCGCCTACCACAGCCCCTGCCTCGACTTCCAAAATACCCAGATTCTACCCCACTCATGCCACAGCGCTCAACTGGCAACTGCCAACATCAGACAGTCCCTCACAAAAAATAATTTTTTCGAATGACATTTTTTAGAATACAATGATCCAAGACAAATCTGAAGGACGTAAGATGAAAAATGCTACCCATCCCCAGAAAAAGAACTGCTGGAATCTGAATACAGATTGAAGTATACTTTTTTTACTTTGTATTTCTTGGTTTTTTTAAAAATTGGTCTGTTTTCTTTTACAACATGACTAATATGAAAATATGTTTTGCATGACTATACATGTATATATAACCTGTATCAAATTACTTGCCTTCTCAATGATGGAGGTGGAGAGGAAGGGAAATAATTTAAAGCTCAATTTTAAAAACAAATGTTGAAAATCATTTGTACATGTAATTGGGGAAAAATAAAACACTAAATTTTTAAAAATAGTATATAACAGCTTCAATCTATAACTTTCAAGCTGTCCTACTTATCTAGACTTCTTTCTAACCATTCTTCTATAGATTTTCTCTAGAACTGTTTTTTTAAAGGTGCTTCAATGTCTTTTCCTTCCTTCCTTCTTTCCTTCCTTCCTTGCAAGTCCACAGACTGTCCTGCAGATTCTGAAATGACACAACACTCAATACAACAAGAAAGCAGCAACTGCTCAAATCTCTCCAGATGTGTTCAGAGTACAGCCGTAACAGTCTGAGATCAGGAGGTAGGCTGAGAACAAACAAAAACAAACCCCACCATGAGAAGTTATTATGGTGACAGGAATGTTCAAAGAACAAACCCAGAAAAATACAATGGCTCCAAAATATAAGCCAAGCCTCAAGAGAAAACACAACTTGAGTATAACCAGAATTCTTGGAAGAGATGAAGCAAGAGTTTAAAAAGAGTTAAATATTTTTGTAACTAAAATGTGAGCACTAGAGGGAAGACTGGAAAAGAAATGAGAGTCATGGAGGAAAGAATTGGAAAGGGACTAAACAAGCATAAAATCCTACCTAAGAAAACAACTTACTGAAAAGTAGAATGTACCAATGACTCCATGAGACAACAACAAATATTAAAACAAAGTCAAAAGGTTGAAAAAAATAAAAGAAAATGTAAGCCATCCCATAGCAAAAACAATTGACCTGTATAACAGATTGAGGAGGGACAAAAATTTAAGAATCGTTGAACTACTTGAATGGCAGAACCAAAAAAGAGCCCAGACATCATATTTCAAGAAATTTTTTAAGAAATCTGTTTAGATCTTTTAGAATGAGAAAGCAAAGTAGAAATAGAGTGAATCCATTGTTCCTCTCCTGAGCAAAACTTCTAAATGAAAACTCCTAGAAATATTAAAGACAAAATCCAGAGCTTCCAGGTCAAAGAAAAAAAATTCAGAACACAGAAAGAATTCAAATACTGAAGAGATACTATAATCATTATCACATATGATTTAGCAACCACAACTATAAAGGAACAAAGAATTTGGAATATGATATTCCAGAAATGAAAAGATACAGGTGTTTGGCAAGGAATAGCATACATAGCAAAAATGAGCATAATTATCCAGGGAGAAAATGGAAGTTTAATAAAATAGAGGACTTTCAAACATTTGTGATAAAAGACCAGAGATACACAGAAGTTGTAAGTACAAACCTTTCTAAGTACAGACACTTTGATGTGCAAATATTTTAATGTTTGCATTTCACATTATGACAAGGGAAACATAAAAAGTGAACAGTAATAAACAATCATAATGAATTATAAAGGAATAAACTGCTTACATGCAAATATGGAGAGATGTACGTGGGAACTTTTGAACCTAATCATAATCAGGGTTCCTAAAATGAGTCAAATTAGAAAAGACCTGGAAATGGTCATGTTTATTTTAATGATCTTTTAAAAATGTAATATTTTATTATTTCCCAATTACATGCAAAAACAATTTTTAACATTTTGTTTTTTAACATTTGTTTTTTTAAAATTCTGACTTCCAAATTCTCTCCTTCCCTCACTCTTCTTATCCCTCATTGAGAAGGCAAGCAATTTAATATAGGTTATTTATGTACAGTCTTGCAAAACATATTTCCATATTAGTCATGTTGTGAAAGAAAACACAACACCTTCCCCCAAAATCCAAGAAAAATAAGTTTAAAAAAGTATACGTCAATCTGCATTCAAACTCCATCAGTTCTTTCCCTAGAGATCGATAGCACTTTTCATCATAAGTCATTCAGAATTGTCATGGATCATTGTGTTGCTGAGAATAGCTAAGTGATTCACAGTTGATCATTGTAACTCATAGTTACATAGTCAAATACACATTCCTAATAAGGGATGCTAAATTAGGAAATCAAAAGATAATTGGAATAACAGGCAAGTTTGGCCTTAGAGTACAAATGAATCAGGGCAGAGACTAATAAAGTATTTTCAAGATAACTCACTGGTCATAGCAAATATTTTTTCAACACCCCAAAAGGTTACTCTACACATGGGCATCACCAGATGGTCAATATAGAAATCAGATTGATGATATACTTTACAGCCAAAGATGGAGAAGCTCTGTATTTTGAGACATAAATTATTTTAGCTGTTCTGTAAAACAATTTGGAATAACCCCAAAGTCACTAAATTGTGCTTGCCCTTTGCCCTAGAGATACGACTATTAGGTCTTTGCCACAGAGAACAAGGAAAGAAGAAAATGATTGCTATGACAAAAATATATTTATAGTAGCTCCTTTTGTAATGGAAAGAATTCGAAGGTAAAGAGTTGTCCATCAAAAGGAGAATGACTGAACACACTATTATATCTGTATATCTTTATCAATAATGAAATATTATTGCACTATAAGAAATTATGAAAAGTACATATCAGACAAAGTCTATCAAGGTTAGTCATCACACAACGTGGCTGTTACTGTGTACAACATTCTCATGGTTCTGCTCGCTTCACTCAGCATCAATCCAATACAAGTCTTTCCAGGTTTTCCTGAAGTCTGCCTACTTTGATGAGATGATCTTGAAAATGCAATGGTTTTGACTCATTTTCTCATGGTGCTTTTTCCTTTATGAACAGGAAATTTCCCATGATTATTTAGATTTTCTCTGAAGCCTGAACCTATACTTGAGCATAATAATAAAACCTAAGCTTTTATCTCAATAATTTCTGCATTGTGATTAATATATATTTGACAGCAGTTATCTACCACATAAACTCAGAGGACATATTTCTCCCATAGTACTGCCCATATAACTATAACTCTACTTCTCTTTCTCTGAATTATTCCCATATTTATGTAGCATTTCAGTCACAGAGGTCTATCACCAACTAGGAGGAAAGTGTCCCACTGTGTTTTTCCTGCCTACTCCATACCTGACCAAGTGTGCTGGACCCTAGATTTTCTTAGAGTTGATTTTTGACTCCTTGTCTCTCACATTAGCAGTTTAATAATCTACATCAATGCCCTCAGAAGGGAGCCCTCTTTCAGGTCTTTGCCCATTATAATGTAGTAATATGAAGGAGAATTCAAGTAGCCTTGCATATTGGACTCCTTCCTCATCAAATCAAGTCAAACTCTTCCTGACTAGTCTCAGCCATAAGAATAGATTAATGCCATTCACCCTGGGCCTGGGCTACCTGTTTTATAACATTGATGAACAGAGCTATCTGTAGAGATAGGCATGATGACAATGTTCAGGTCCTTATAGTTCTCTCGAAGCTGCCAGGTGCCATCTGCCTTCTTCACAGACAATGTAGGGTTTTTGTAAGGTGAGCTAGTATAATGAAGTATTAGACTTCTTTTCATTTCTATCACTACAGAAGAAATCTCTTTGCCCTTTGGTGACAATGTTCTATGAAGCTGTTTCTGGGAAGCTGAGGCCAATCAAGTCCCAGAGGCAGCTTTATCTTATCACAGATTAGGACCACATGGAATGATTTGGATAACTCTAAGGGTTCCCATTTGGCCCTACCCACAGTAACATGCTTAGAGTTGCTGAAAGGATCTGTGTAGATATTTAACTCCTGTTATCCCTTCCCTTCATGGACTACCCTCTGTAGCTTTCTGTGAATTTTCCAAATGGGGCAGGGACTTTAGAGAATACTTCAGGCTTAGGTTGGGCTGAAGGAGTCTCAGTGCCTTGGTGTTTAATTTCCTTTGTACACTTTTACTAGAATTCTAATAGGGTGGGCATCAATTACTATCTTATCAACTCAAAATTTAAGGACCCATATCCAAAACTTACTCCTTGGGATGGTATCATCTCCCTCTGCCCACCTGGTAGAGCAGAAGTGAGCTCTGTTACTTTTCCTCCCAGCGTGTCTGTTTGCAGTATTTGACTAAGCCACAACTGTCCTGATCTGAAGCACTATCAAGTCATAGAATAGTTAACAAAAGAGGTTAACTTTTCCCTAACACAGCAGGAGAGCAGCTATGTGGTGCAGAGGATAGAGCTATGAGTTAAAATCCAGCCTCAGATACTAGCTGTGTGACCCTGGGCAAGTCACTTAATCCTATTTGCCTCAGTTTCCTCATCTGTAAAATAAACTGAAGAAGGAAATGACAAAGCATTCCAGTATCTTTGCCAAGAAAATCCCAAAAGGGGGTCATGAAAAGTTGGACACGACTGAACAACACAGCAGGAATATGCAACAATGCTATAGTGGAACTTAGCTTCTCTGAACCAGTCTGGAAATGTGTCTGGTCACTAAGTTATAAGGGTATGGCAACTCTGTATGGTCTAAGGTACCCACCCAGTCTGACTTCACATGGGGAAAAAAGTTGTTTCTGGGAAGTTGAGGTTAATCAGGTCCCAGGAAAAGTTTTGTCTCATCAGAATTTAGGATGAAACCCTTCCTTAATCTACTCTCCTTGTTCTTGCTGCTCTCTTTTCCTTGGTCTTCTCCTGTGAAGTGAAATGTATTTCTTTGCCCAAATCTGTGTTTTCTTTCCTCCTTCGACTAATTCAGATGAGATTGAGGTTCAAGTGCTGCCATCTTGGTTGATCTTTTCAACATTCATTTTTTATCATTTTGTGATTGTTCTTTTTTGTTTACATCGTTTGAATTATTGTGTATATTCTTTTATTGACACTACTTACTTCATTTTGCATCAGTTTATATTAGTTCACATTCTTCTCAATATTCACCATATTCATAATTTCTTACAGTACAGGAATTACCACAATTTATTTAATCATTGTTTAATTGATCTACATTTACTTGAGAAATGAGGCCTTTATCAGAGAAACTTGCAGCTTTCTTGCAGACACAAGAGCCAGCACTCCTCTCTGCCCTGAAACTGCAACCCAGAATAGTGTATGGAGAATATGTTGCTAAATAGCACCAGATCCTGCACCTAGTGCCAGTAAGGGATACCCTAAAATCTCTTTCTGATCAGTTGTCTGATCTCCTTACCATCACTGGGCTGGGATTTCCTGAATCTGCTGCTGCCACTACAACACTCCAAGACTTACCATTAGTGTTGCCACTGCATGTATTCTGCCACCCCCAACCTTAGTGTCACAGAACTCTCCTACTGACCTTCTAAGTTTCATTTGGCTGGAAAAATGCCTCACCCTGACTTTTTGTTCACCCTGCCACTCCAGAATTTGATTTGAGGTATTATTTTAAAGTTGTTTGGAGGGGAATATTGGGTGAGTTCATCTGGGTTGCTGCCTGTACTCCATCTTTGATTCACCATGTAATGTACCCCTTTGATAGTTGATTGATAGAGTGTTAATACTGTAAATCAACTTTAGTTGAAATTCTACATTTGTTATATTGATGACCCAACCACAGGCACTTCCAGTTAAGTTGACTTATTTTTTTAAGGAACTACTTGTAATTGAATCTATACAATTATTTTCTGTAGTTTGGTGGATTCTCAAATATTTTGTGCATTTTGTAATTGTCTTGAACAGAATTCCTTATTAATAATTGCCCTTTTGTTATTTTGTTACATTTAAAATGTTGTTGAATTTTATAGCTTGTAACTTTGCTGAAGCTATTCATTGTTTCAATGAATCTTTGCTGATTCCCTAAAATTTTCTAAGTAAATCATAATGTAATCAACAAATAAGAATATTTTTATTTCCTCTTTACCTAGCTTTATGTTTTTAATTAATTTTCACTTTTAGTTGCAATTACTAGAGTTTCTAGAATTATGTAAAATAACAGAGTAAAAATATGCATCATTATTGCGGTATGTGTTGGGAAAGCTTTTAGTGTTTCCCCATTTAATATATTGCTTTCAAGATCCCTTTATATCTATATTTTGAAGTTATTTATTTATTTAGCATATTGAGTGTTATACTTAATTTTTTCTGCATGTATTAAAATAAGCATGTGGATTTGGATTTTTTTTGTTTTAGTTTGATTAATCATGCTTATATCATTAATCATTAATCATCCTTGATATAAATGTAATTTGATCAGGTGTGTGGCAGAGCAATTTTTCTCAATTTTGGAGAAAATTTGTGTAGTGTTAATAACAATAATTCTTAAAAGTTTGATATAATCTTCTTGTCAATTTATCAGAACCAGATACTTTTCTGCATTAATTCATAGCTAGTTCTACTTCTACTGAGATTGAATTCATTAAGATATCTATTTGGTCATCTATCAATTTAGGCCTTTTATAGGTTTAAAGTTATTCTTCTATTACTCTTTTTTATGTTGTTCATAGTAGGTTCTAATATTTTTTTCCTTATTTTTTCTTGTTTTGATTTGATTTTACCTTAGTTGCTATTTGTTGATTTGATTTTCTGTCCTCTTATTTTTAATCAGGTTGGCTAAAGGCATATGTATTTATTTATTTATCTATTCATTCATTCATTTATTCAAAGAAACAGATTTTTATTTGATTTATCATTTCAATAATTTTTCTTTTTTTCCAATTACTCTATATCTCATAATTTTTAGCTTCTCTTTTTGTGATTTTTTGTGGCTTCCTTATTTGTTGACTTTTTAATTTACAAAAATTTATATTCATTTCATTAATCTTTTAATTTTCTATTTTGTTTATATATGTACATATATTTGATATATAATATTCCTCTTGAGGGCTGCTTTAACTTCATTTTAGAAATTCTGGTGTATTGTTTCATAATTATCACTGTGTCTCACATAATGATTAATTTTAAAAATTATTCCTTCTTTGACCTATTTTTTTCAGACTTTCATCTCTGCATTTCCATTTGGGTCACTGACATTTGTTTAATCTCCCTGAACTGATTAATATTTTAAATTTCATTATTATCTATAAAAGATGAGTTTATTATTTCCTTATATTTACCTATCTACTTATCATATTTCTGTGCCCTAACACATCATCAGATTTTGTAAAAGTTCCATGGGTTGCTGAGATATACCTATATTCTTTAGCAGTCCTATTTAGAAGATGACTTATCCTGTTCAGATGATGGCATGATTCTTTTAGCTCAAATTTCGCCAACAATTTGCTCAATTCTGCGTTTTCCCTTTTCTTTATTTTTCAGCTAGAGTTGTGCAAATCTGAGAGAGGAAAATGAATGTCTTTTAGTATTGTGAACCTGTGTCTTTTTGTAATTAGGTTAATTTTTCTTTTACAGAAATAGATGTTAAGAAATTTGGGACATATAAGTTTAAAATTGATATTGACTTATTTATAGTTCTTTTCAGCATAATATAATTTCCTCATTTATTTCTATTTATATTAAGGATTTTTGCTTTTGTTTTGTTTAATACCATGATTTCAATTCCTAGTTGTTTGGATTCACCTGATGCTGAATAAATCTTGGTCCAACCCCTCATTATTATTTTGTGTATGGCTTTGCTTTTAAGTGTGTTTCCTATAAGCAGCAGATTGTGGAGTTTTCTTTCCTTCTGTCACTTGATTTCATTTTACCAAATTACATAATCCATTCACAATTAAAATTATGAAAGTTAGCTTTATATTTTCTGAATTTGTCTCTACTATTGTTTTATTTTTACTTAGGTTGTTTTATATTGGGGGATTATTTGGTTTGTTTTTTGTTTTTTTGTTTTTTTGCTTTTTAAAACCAGTATGTCTCTTCGATTATTTTTGCTTAATTTACCTTGTGACAGCTTGTTCCCAGATGTCATCTTTCTCTTACCCTCAACTTCCTACCCCTTTGGTTTCTCCTTTCTATAATTTTGAAGTTTACTTACATTATTGATTCTTTTTCCATTCTTTTTTTTATTTAGTTATCTAATCCTTTCCCCTCTTTTCTCTATTGTATTATTAATTATAATCTCCCCTCTTCTCCTTCAACTTTTGTTTATTCATTTTTAATTTTCTGTACATTTAACAATATTTCTTTTCCTTGTCTCTATTTATTCTCTTTTCTCTCTATTCTAAACTTTGAATTGATTTACTATTTTTATATTACTTCATTCATTCTTTAATCTCCTTGTGTTCTACATTGAATTAAAACTTCAAAAGTACTTGATTTTGATTTCTCTTTTTTTAAATGTTATTGCATTTTTCTCTTTTTCTTTTCCTTTTTCTCTTCCCACTTTTTCTCTGTTTTACCTCATTAAAAATTCCCGTGGGAGATAGTGGGGATTGCCCTTTGGTTCTTTATTCCGTTCCCTTCCGTTATCATTTTCTTTCCATTTGCCATGTACGTGTAGTTTCCTCTCTGTGTCTATATCCACTTACCTTCTAAATGCTGATTGCTTCCAGAAACAATAATTTTCTTTCTCTTGAGGTAAGATGTTGTGTAGGGATGCACAGCACTCTCAGAAATGTTCTCTCTGAATATTAAATCAGTGGAGATGAAACCCATGGTAAGATCTCATCACTTAATATGTTATCTCTACTTTATGGAAATGTTCTTCATTGAGACCCCCTCCCACCACTGAATTGAGGTTTCCCTCATTTCCTTCCCTGTTTCAATCCCTCTTTTTCCCACCTCACATATTCACATTTAGTTCCTCTTATTCCTGAGAGTCTACAAGAATTACTTTTACCTTATTGTTTAACATTGTCTTGTTTAGGATGAATCACATATTCCTCTTTGTCCTTTATGCCCCTTCCCTTTCTATATACTCTCCAAATCTGCAGTTTAGTCCCCAAAATACATTAAGTAAGCTCAGTGGGGGTGGGGGCTGTAAGGTTTAGTCCAGTGTTATTTCAGGCCTATTCTTCCACCATCACTTCACCTTTTTCTCCAGTTTCTGCTTTCATCTTGTGAACTTTTGTATAGAAATCTCTTAATGTTCCCACTGTTGTTACTTCCTTTTTAACCTCAAAAGTGTCTTTCTTTTTCTAGCTTTTTTCCCCTTCCAGTAGACAGAGTGAGGTATCTTTTTTTGTGTGCTTTGAGGTGTTTGTGAATTTAATTATTGGCCCACAGAAATTTAAAAAAAAAATAAAAATGCTCAAATGCCTTTTATTGAATATCAATCTTTTTTTTTCATTAAAAATTAGACTCAGGTTTACAGGTTATGTCATTTTGAGTTGCATTTGATCTTATTTTATTTTCAAAATATAATATTCCATTCCTTTCTGTTTCTGATGCATGTAGAACAGCCCTGTGTTATTCAAATTATCTCTCCTTTATATTTTAAGGTCTATCTCCTGGATTCTTGTTGAATTTGTTGTTTGTCATTGGAATTATTACATTTAACCACTGTTTGTAATTAAGTTTGAAGGCCAGACATTTTGGTTTGTTTTGTTTTCTGGAGGTGATCTGTGTATTCTTTCGGTTGGTACCTTATTTTATGTATTAGAAGTTTTCTTGTATTATTTGTTAGAATTTTTGGCATTATGTTGTTTAGTAGTTCTTTTTATTACTTGTCATGTTCTTCTGGGAACTCTATGATAATAAAGTTGTGTCTTTCTGTGTTGTTCTCACATTTTTTCCATTAATTCCCTTGATATTTTTGACCTTTTGTTCTTCCAGATGAATTTTGTTATTATTTTTTGTAGGTCTAAAAATATTTTTTTGGTATTTTGATTGGTATGGCATTGAATAAATAAATTAATTTAGGCAAATTTATCATTTTTATTATATTAGCTTGGCCAACCCTTGAGCAATTAACATTTCCCCAACTTTTTAGGTCTCATTTTATTTGTGGGAAAATTGTTTTGTAATTGTATTCATGAGTTTGTCTTGACAGGTAGATTTCCAAGTATTTTATACTGTCTACAGTAATTTTAAATGGAATTTCTCTTTCTATCTCATGATGCTGGACTTTGTTGGTAATAAATAGAAATGCTTAGTATTTATGTGGATTTCTTTTATATATATATTAGTATATGTTATATATGTTAATTATTTCAACAAGTTTTCTAGTTGATTCTATAAGATTCACCAAGTATGTCATGATATCATCTGCAAAGAATGATGTTTCATTTCCTCATTGTCTATTCTAATTCCTTCATTTAAAAAAAATCTTCTCTAATTGCTACAGCTAGTATTTCTAGTACAGTATTGAACAGTAGTGGTGATAATAAGCATACCTCCTTCACCCTGATCTCATTGGGAAGGCTTTTAGTTTATCCCCATTACAGATAATGCTGGCTGATGGTTTTAGTTATATACTACTTAATTCTAAGGAAAGCTCCATTTATTCCTATGTTTTCTTGTGTTTTTGATAGGAGTAAGACGTGTTTTGTCAAAAGCTTTTTCTACCTCTACTGAGATAATCCAATGATTTTTGTTGGTTTTGTTGGTCAATTATACTGATAGTTTTTCCAATATTGAACCAGCCCTGGATTCCTGGTATAAATCCTGTCTCATCATAATTGATCATCTTTGTGACATCTTGCTGTAATCTTTTTGCCAGTACTTTATGCAAAATTTTTGCATCAATATTCATTAGGGAAATTGGTCTACATTTTTCTTTCTCTGTTTTTGCTCTTCCTGGTTTAGGTATCAGTATTATATTTTGCTTCATAAAATGATTTTGGTGGGACTTCTTCACCTATTTTGCCAAATAGTTTATATAGTATTAGTAATAGTTGTTTTAATGTTTGATAGAATTCAGTTGTGAATCCATCTGGTCCTGGGGATTTCTTTTTAGGAAGCTCATTGATGGCTCATTCAATTTCTTTTTTTCTAAGATGAGGTTATAGATGTATCCTATTTCCCCTTCTGTTAAAGTGGGCAATTTTTATTTTTGTAAATATTCATCCATTTTACTTAGATTGTTAGATTTATTGGCATATGATTGGGCAAAATAGCTCCTAATAATAGCTTTAGTTACTTCTTCATTGGTGATGCATTCACTGTTTGCATTTTTTATAATGGCAATTTGCTTTTCTTCTTTCTTTTTCTTAAATCAAATTAACCAATGGTTTATCTGTTTTATTGGTTCCCCCTCCCCCCAAGAAACAAGCTCCTATTTTCATTTATTAGTTCAATGGTTTTCTTACTTTCAATTTTGTTAATCTCTCCTTTGATTTTCAGAATTTCCAATTTGGTGGTTAATTAAGGATTTTTAATTTGTTCTTTATCTAGTATTGTGGGGTTTTTTAGTTGCATGTCAAATTCATTGATCTTCTCTTTCTCTATTTTATTTATGTAAGTGGCTAGGGACATAAAATTTCCCCTAAGTACTGGTTTGGCAGTATCCCATAAATTTTGGTATGTTTTTTCATTGTTGTTATTCTCTTTGATGAATTAGTGATTGTTTCTAGGATTTGTTTTCTGATCCATTCATTCTTTAAGATTAGATTGTTTAGTTTCCAGTTAATTTTAGTCAATCTTTCCATTGCCTTTTATTGAATGTAACTTTTATTGCATTTTAACTGAAACTTGGAGAAAACCAGAGAAGCTATGAAGGAGAAATGAAAAGGATAGCATTCCAGGCATGAAGAAAGCCAGAGAAAATGAAGAGTTGGGAGATGGATTTTCTTACATGACAGTTAGGTAGGTATTGCAGTGGATGGAGCACTGGGCCTGGAATAAAGAAGATCTGAGTTCAAAACTGCCTTTAGACACTTCCTAGTTGTATAACTTTGACAAGTTGCTTAACCTTTGCTTGCCTCAGTTTCCTCCATTATGGGAGTAATAACAGCACCTAGGTTATGAAGATCAAATGAGATAGTGTTTGTAAAACTCTTAGCATAGGGTCTGGCACATAGTAGGTATTTTATTAATGCTATTATTATTATTATTATTATTATTATTGATGATGATGATAATGAACAGTGAGGCCAATATCACTGAATCATAGAGGGAATAAAGTAGTAGAAAGGTAGGAAGGAGCCAGATTATGAAAGACTTAAATTCCAGGAAGAGGATTTAATATTTTATCCTGGAAGTAATAGGCTTCAGAGCCTCTAGCATCTATTGAATGGGTGAGGGAGGACATAGCCAGACTTGGACTTTATGAGAATCGCTTTGATGGACGAATAGCGAAAACACTAGGGTGGGAGATATTTGAAACAAGTGGGTCAATGAGAACACTATTCAAAAACTCCAGGTTGGAGGTGATAGGGCCTGGTTCAGGGTGGTAGCACTGTAAGAGGAGAAAAGGGGTACATATGGGAAGTGTTGCAAGCATAGAATTATTGATACATGGCAACAGATTGGATGTGGAGCAGGGCAGGAAGGGGTGAAAGAGACTGAAGTGTCAATGATGTTGCAAATCTGGGTGACTGGGACAATAGTGATGCTTGTGATACTAATTGTGAAGTTAGGAAAAGAGGAGGGTTTGGGTGGAAAGAATGGGGATATGTTGAGTATAAAGTGTATACAGGACATCCAATTCAAGATGTTCAATAGGCAGTTGGAGTTGTGGAACTGAAACTTGGGAGAAAATTTAGGGCTGGACAATTATATCTGAAAATCATCTTCATAGAAATGATAATTGATGGCACTAAGATCACCAAGTGAGAGAGCTCACTGGAATAAGATAGGCAGCCCAGAATTGACCTTTAGGAGATAAACACAATTAAATTTAAATATAAAATTTTAAATTTCATTTTTAATGTATTACATTAAAATGGCATTAGTCACTCTATTTTGCCTTTATCCACCATTTTGTGGATAAGTTTCAACTTCTTGGAAGTCATCTGATTTCAGAGAAGTCACAAGATTACTCCCCCTCCCAAATTTCATCCAACTTAAGAAATGCCACAAAACTACCCCTCTCCATCTCACCTCAGTGTCTCTCAATTCACTCTACTAATAAGAAACCAGTTATATCAATCCCTATAATCCTGTTTTTCACTCTCTCCAAATTATATATTAACTGCATAGAGCCTTTATATTTGTTTCTATGATTGCATGCATTACTAAATAAATTGTTGTCTGGATGTAACTACTCAGTTTCTTTATTCTACCATAACACCTGGATGAAAATCTCAAAAAGGAGAATGAAGGAGGAGCGGTCAAACAGGTAGGATTAAGACCAAACAAAGGTAAAAAGATATCTGAAAAATAATAAAGAAAATCATCCTCCTTTATGTTGGAACCTTCTGATATTTCTATGTCCTTTTGGGTTAAAGGTAGATAAGGCAGAATTACTTTATCAAAATTAAATGATGTTTTCCTTCATTGGAGGTTTTTGAGCAAAGACTAGACAACCACTTGTTGAGTATATTATAGTAAAAATTCTTTTCAGATATCTGTTAGATGAGAAAGACAGAAATTCTTCCAATTATCAAATTCCATTATTTAAAGGAATCTTATAGTGAATTATTTTGTAAAGCTAATATTATTCTCTAATTAATCTCTTTTGTAAATCTGAGTTTCATATATCAGATTTGCATAAAACAGGGTACATTTATAAATTTTTAAACTTTAAGTAAGAAATAAACAAATGAGAAATTAGCTAGGATGTATAAAGTATTTGAGACATAAAGTGATGGTCTTTGTCTTTCAAAAAAGTTTTCTCTATAATTAGAAGTGAATGCTTTATTCCTTTATATCGCAGGACTATGTTCAATATTTTTGGATGGATGGAACTACCAAATCTTTATAACTTTTTTAGAGTATTAAATATTAATCTCTTCTTTTAAAATACTATTGCCTCTTCAATCACCCACTATTCTCCTTTATTTTTATATTCTAGAAAATGTCCACCTATACACTGCAACTTATGTCATGTACCAAAATGCAAAATTGTTAATAAAGGAAATCTTAAAAATACTTCCTACACCTTCCTACACAGGAGAGGCATGGTGCTATCAAGCAGCATGGGAATTTGAGAGTCTATTTAATCTAGAAAAAAGTAGAATACTTCGTGCCAAGGGAAAGAGAAAAAAAAAAACCTTAGAGAATGAGCTATCACTTACTCCTTTGTAGAGTGTATATTTCAGTACTGACTCATCTAAAAAATACATTATTATAACTCTAATCTCCATTGCAAGATAGCCATGAATAAAGACACATGGCCAAATGTATATATAGGTTCAGATGCAAAACAAATTATGCTAGTTAAGGTTCTAAACATGTTAGACATAAAACATAGAACCTAACAGAAATAAGAATGGTCTTTAACCTAAAGAAATTAAGGGAATGAGCTTAGGAGCCTTGGTAATAGTGTCAGCAATTTCAATGGTCATGGTCTTGAATAATGACCTATATTTGTTCAAGGCAAAATAGCTTATAAGCATTACTCAATGGTGCATCAAGAACACAAATTTGTTTGACATTCGTCTGTAGTGTCATATTTTAGGGCCCTGAAGGAATAGAGTCTTTTGGCGTGTTTTGATAAAGAATCATCTTTATGTGTTGAATTTTGAACCATTAAAAATTAATGTATTGGCATAGACTCTTTGCCAAATCGCTGGCTTTACAAAAGGAGGGTGAGCCTGGGAAGTAGAAGGAAACTCAAGACAGCATGAGCCCGGTGCATGGGCTTGTCCCTGCTGCTATTTGTCAATCTAGCTCATCAGTTAAAAACTGCCTAGTTCTTAATACTAAATGCCTGCTTCTAAGTAATGTAAAAAGAAATAATCAGGCAACACATACCATGACCAAAAGGCTTGAATGTGATTTATTTCACTTCTTCCCACCATGTCAATGTGGTTGTTAGGTAGTGCAGGGTTCATATCTCCTCTCAGACACTAGCTGTGTGACTCTAGGCAAGTCACTTAACCTTTGTCAGCTTCAGTTTCCTCACCTACATAATGGAGATAACAAAAGCACCTATATCATAGGCTTGTTATGAATCTCAAATGCAATAATATATCTTTAGTGCTTTGTTAATCTTAAAGTTCTTTATAAATGCTAGCTATTATTATTATTATTATTCAGTATAGTGAAAAGATTTCTAAATGTAAAAAGGTATTAAATGGGCAACATTTTAGATGGTAGATCTCTCAAAATAAAAGTAAGCTGGGACTAACATAATTATTCGTAGCCAGACAATGCAAAAAATGTTCATCAAAAACAAAACGAATCAAATTGACCCTAGGCTTCCAAAAAAAAAAAAATTGGCACATTATCATGTGCCTATCATCCTAGCCAATTCAAAAAGTCTAACAAAAGACCTTGAATAGAGTCAAAGTCAAAATCAGTCCTACATTATTAACAAGTAGGTATGAAATGGAGGTACTAATTTGTCAGCAGAGATAATTAAAACCTCAGTAAACAGAAACTCCTGTACTGAACTCAGAAAGAAGCTTGACTTCATATTTGTATGAGTTCCTTTGCTAAAGAGATTTCATCTTCACAAAGGCCTTTATCTTCACCTACTTCTTCACCTTTGCACCTCTGAGTGAGTTTCTGTACTGACAAGAAAACTCTAAAAACTCCATTCTACATCAAGAAACAATAAATCAAAATCAAAATAATGAAAAAAAAATAAAAGAAAATGTGAAATATCTCAGTGGAAAAACAACTGACCCAGAAAATAAAATTGAGAAGAGACAATTTAAGAATTATTGGACTACCATAAGCCACAATAAAAAAAAAGTCTGGACATCATATTTCAAGAAATTATCAAGATATTTGAAATCCAGAGGGTAAAATGAAATAGAAAGAATCCATCTATCACCTCCTAAAAGAGATCTTAAAATGAAAATTTCAAGAATATTATATTCCAAAGCTCCAGGGTCAATGAGAAAATACTGTAAGCAACCACAAAGGAACAATGCAGATATTGTGGAGCCAGAGTCAGGATCACACAAAATTTAGCAGCTTCCATATTAAAGAAATGGAGGACTTGGAATATGATATTCTGGGAGACAAAGGAGCTAGAATTACAACAAAGACTCACCTACCCAGCAAAATTGAGTATAATACTTCAGGGAGAAAAATGGATATTCAATGAAGTTGAGGACTTTCAATCATTCCTGATGAAAAGATCAAAGCTGAATAGAAAATTTGACATTCAAACACAAGAGTCAAGAGGAACATGAAAAGGTAAACTTGAAAGTGGAATCATAAGGGACTCGATATGGTTAAGCTGTTTACAATCCTATATGGGAAGATGATATATGTAATTCCTAACAACTTTATCATTATTAATGCAGTTAGGAACCTACACAGAGAAGGCATGAGTGTGAGTTGATTATGTTAAGATGATCTCAAAAACAAAATGAAGGGATGAGAATGATGGAAGCACTGGGAGAATGGAGAATGGAGGGGTAGAATGGCGTCATTTTTCTTCCATAAAAGAGGCACACAAGGAAGAACATTGATAGTGGAGTGTGGAATGTGGGGTAGCAAATAATGTTTAAACCTTACTCTCATCAGAATTGGTTCAAAGAGAGAATACATCCAGCCATAATATATACATGTGTATATGTATATATGTATATGTGTGTGTGTGTGTGTGTGTGTGTGTGTGTGTGTGTGTGTATGTAAAACATATACTCAGGACAAAAGTTGAGATAGAAGGATAAACAGAAGAAAACTGGATAAAGGGAAATACACTATTAGTAATACAACTATGAATGTTGGGATGAGCTCACTGATAAAA
Organism: Vombatus ursinus; assembly: GCF_900497805.2. Lineage (NCBI taxonomy): Eukaryota > Metazoa > Chordata > Mammalia > Diprotodontia > Vombatidae > Vombatus > Vombatus ursinus. The sequence goes on from NW_020947062.1 coordinate 26,375,904, forward strand.
TGGAAGTTTTTAGCATAAAGGATTAGAAACCAGGATCCAACAATATGATGTTTACCAGAAACATACTTGAAACAGAGAGACACGTAGAGAGAGTTAAAATAAGGGGCTAGAGCAGAATCTATTCTGCTTCTGTGGAAATAAAAAAAGGCAGGTGTAGTAATCATGATATTAGACAAAGCCAAAAGCAAAAATAGACCCACTTAAAAGAGATAAACTGGGAAACTACACTTTGCTAAAAGGCATCATGGACAGTGAAGTAATATAAAAAAATTACAACAGATTTCTCTGCTAAAGGCCTCATTTCTCCAATATATAAGAAAATGAATCCTATTTGTAAAAAATAAAATAAAAGTCATTCCCAGTCAATAAACAGTCAAAATATATGAATAGGCAGTTTGAGAAGAAGAAATATATCTATAGTCATATGAATAAAATTATATTGATTAGAGAAAGCAACCACTATTACATTAGAGAACTCACTATTGATTAGAGAAATGCAAATTAAAAGAACTCTGAGGTACCACCACTTATCTATCAGAAATGACAAATACTGGAGGAGATGTGAGAAAATAAGAAAACTAATGAACTGTTGGTGTGGTTGTGAACTGGTCCAACTATTTTGGAGGACAATTTAGAACAATGCCCCAAAGACTATAAAACTGCATACCCTTTGACTCAGAAATACCACTACTAGGTCTATATCCCAAAGAGATCGGAGAAAAAGGGAAAGGACTTATATATACAAAGATATTTATAGCAGCTCTCATTGTGGTGACAAAGAATTGGAAATGGAAGGGATGCTTATTAATTGGGGAATGAACAAATTGTGGCATATGATGGTGATGGAATACTATTGTGTTACAAGAAGTGATGAGAGGGGGTGGTTTCAGAAAAAAAAATGCAAGACTTATCTGACCTAATGCAAAGTGAAGTGAGAAGAACCAGGTCATTGTACACAGTAACAACAATATTTTAATGATAATTATAATGATGAATGACTTGGCTACTCTGATCAATACAATGATTCAAGACAATTCCAAACGATTAATGATGAAAAAAAGCTATCCATCTCCAGAGAGAGAATTGATGAATTCTGAGTGCAAATTGAAATAAAATTTACTCACTTTGTTTTGTCTTTGTTTTTTTGCAATATGGATAATATAGAAAGGTTTTGCATGATTTCACATGTATAATTAATACATTGTTTGCCTTTTCTGTAGATGGGGTAAGGGGTGTGAAGAAGGGAGAGAATTTTGAATTGAAAGTTTCAAAATAAATGTTTAAAATAAATAATAAGTTCATTAAAAAAAAAACAAGAAAGCTCTGCCTGCACTACTTCCAGGCATTTATAGCAGAAAGGATAAATGATTCAATATTAAACACTAAATTATTGATGTATTAGCTGTGATACTTAGACAAATTCTCAACAATTCAGAAAGCATAAGCAGAAACGTCTTGGGTTTGGATTTCCACACATAATGTTTTGCCTTTAAGTATACATATAGAATTCAGGTTGAGAAAAGTAAGGCAGACATCTAATTTTAAAAATATACATAAAACAACATCAGCAACATAAAATTGGAATAGATGATTAAAATTGATGTGACCAAATAACTCAAAGTTTTAAGCATCTTCAGAGGTCATCTACCCAGTCTATTCTTAAACAGAGATTCTCTCTACAATATCCCTAACTAGTGCTTTGCCTGTGAACTTATTACATCAAGGCAACCCATTCCACTTTTGGACTGTACTAATTAATATATTTTTCCTTAGATCTAGCCAAAATATGCCTCTTTGTAATTCTACCCACTCCCTCTAGGTCTGCTCCTTAGAGCCAAGCACAAGTGTAATTCCCTTTCACATCCAAGCCCCTTAAAATGCAGCTATATTATACCTATAAACCTCTTCTCTAACTTAAACATCCCTAGTTCCTTCCATTAATCCCCTGATAACATATTTTCAAGTGACATCATCATTCACCCTTTTCCCCCCACATATGTTCTAACTTAGAATATCAATTCTATCTAAAATGTAATAGAACTGAACACAATATTCCTCATGTTGTCTGACTGGAACTGAGTACAATGGAACTACCAATTTCCTCGTTTCTCATACAATGATTCTATTAATGCAGCCTAAAATTACATTAGCTGTTTTGGATGCCAGATGATGCTCTTGATTAATAATACCTCATATAGTTCTTTACAAAGTTCTTCAAGGCAACGCTTTGAAAATAGGAGGAAATGTATTATTCCAGTGTTACAGAGGAGGCAATTGAGGCTTAGAGAGATAAAGTGAATTGACCATAATCACATATCTAGTGAGTGTCAAAACTGGAATGCTAGGTTGAAATCTAGCATTTTCCCCCCATTATTGAGTTAATAATCCAATAAAATCTTCAAGCCTTTTTTCACAAGAATTATTGTCTAGCCACACATCTCTCATTCTATACATATACAGTTGTAACTTATGTTGCCATGGAGATGAGACACTCCAGTACATGTTGGAATTCAGACACTGCTTTGTAATGATTTCTGGGAGGAAAGAATAAGACTAAAGCTTAGTGGGGAATTGGAATTCAGGGCTCCCTCCATTTGGGGGTACTATGGACATTCTCAGGTTGAAAACTCTTCTGAGTGTGTGGGTTTGTCTTCATTTGCTTTTCTCTTCTTGAGATCTACCAAAATTAGTGACAACTATTGCTGTTGCTGCAGATAAGAGGAGTTTTGCTAATGTGTATCCAAGCACCCCTTCAGGGACAATTTCCTTTGCCACTGTATTCAAGTTGGAGAAGGAAGCAATACCCATTTTTAACTTGGAACATTAATTCTGCCTAAAAGGTGATACATAAAACTGAACACAATATTCCTGTGAACTGAAAAATTTTTTAAAAATTTCAAAGTTGTTTGTCTTTACAAAATTATTGTCATCATACAAATTGTCCTAACTTTACTTAGTTCATTCTGCATCAATTAAAAAAAAGATCTTCCCAAGTTCCTCTGAAACTATCCATTGTATCATTACTTATGGAAAAATAGTCTATTACAAATCATAGACCATAATTTGTTTAGTCATAACCCGATTTGTATACCAATTTATTTTTCCTTTGTTGCTATGATGAAAAGGAATGCTATAAATACTTTAGTACATATGGTCCTTTTCTTCTTTCACTAATCTCTTTATAGGTTTAATGCTGAAATAGCTAGGGCATGCACAATTGTAATAATGCCTTTGGAGACCCAGTTCCAAATTACTTTCCAGAAGACTTGACCAATTCTCAGTTCCTCTAAGAGTGCATTATTTTGCCGGTTATCTCATAGTCCTTCCAACATTTGCAATTTTTCTTCTTTTGTCATATTTTCCAATCAGATGGATATGAGGTGGAAATTCAGAATTGTTTTTATTTGCATTTTCCTAATTATAATGTTTTGTAGTATTATTTCATAAAGTTTAGATAACTTCTTCCTTTCAAAACTACTTGTCCATATCCTTTGACAAAAATGATTCTTATAAATTTGAACATGTTTCTTACATATCATTGATAAAAGATCTTTAGCAGAGAAACTTGCTTCAGATATTTTGTTATTTCTCTTCTGATTTTAACTGCAATGGTTTTGCTCTTGAAAAAAATACTTAAATTTCTTTATAATCAAAATTGTTCATTTTATCTTTTGTATCTATTTGGTAACAAACTCTTCCCCTATCCATAGATTTGAAAGATAATTCCTTGCCTCTCTAATTTGTTTCTTATGTCTCTTTTGATGTCCAAGTTACATATTTTTTGGAGTTTATTTTGGTATACCTAATTTCTCCCAAACAGGTTTTCAGTTTTCCTGGTGGTTTTTGCCTTCTAATGAATACTTACCCTAATAACTTGGAACTTTGCATTTATCAAAGAATATGATGACTTGTTCATTTCCTTCTGTATGTCATACACATAGTCTGTTACCCTGATTGACTTATGTAGTTTTTAACTAGTAGAAAACCAGGGGTGGAGCCAAGATAGCAAAGTAAAAGCAGTGACTTGCTTGGGCTCTCCACCAAACCCCTCCAAATACCTGTAAAAAATGACTCCAAACAAATTCTAGAGCAGCAGAACACATAAAAAGACAGAGTGAAACAAATTTCCAGCCCAAGACAATCTGGATGGTTGATGGGAAAGGTCTGTTGCAACAGACTGGGAAAGGAGCACAGTTCAGTATGGCGGAGCAGGCAAAGACAGGGCCCCAGCAAACCTGGAGTAGGCCTCAGAGGACTGAATCATGGGCAGTGGTGGTGGTTTCCAGACTTCTCAACCCACAAACACCAAAGCCAAAGTAGAAGGTCAATGGGAAAGGTCTGTCAGACCTGGGTGAGAAAAGAGCATGGTCTGGCACTAGTCCTGGTGCAGTCCCAGGGTGGCAGAGGTGGCTGCTTCTGGAGGTCTTGGCCCACAGATGATGGGGAGATCAAGTATCTGATCAGAAGGGCATTGTAGGGATCTTTTTGCTGGCACTAAGGCAGTGTTCTCTTGCTTTGCCCATGCTTAGTCCTGGGGGGCAGTTCTGGGGTGAGGAGAAACACTGGCATGGTGGAGCTTGTAGTGACAGTGGAGAAGGAATCCTCCTCATGGTTCCAAGGCAGAAAAGAGCACTTGTGGTCACTCATAGACCAGAGCATAGGTCAAGAAAGGAGTAAACACCTTGCCCTTGATCATATCACCTTGGAAGAACTGAAAATTTATGGGTACCTAGAAGTGTTGCTGAAAACAGCTGCACAAAACCTCTGAAACTTGGGACAGTGTGCCCTCCACATTGGAAGCAGAGCCTTACCTTAACAAAGAATTAAAAAATCAAGTAATTGGCTGGACACATGAACAAACAGCAGGAAAAACTCAGACTATAGAATCTTACTTTGGTGACAAAGAAGATCAAAACATATAACCAGAAGAAGACAACAAAGTCAAAACTCCTATATCCAAAGCCTTCAAGAAAAATATGAATTGGTCTCAGGTCTTTATATACATACATATATATATATATATATATAGAGAGAGAGAGAGAGAGAGAGAGAGAGAGAGAGAGAGAGCAGAGAGAAGGCACAGGGTGAGTTGAATATGAAGGGATGATATTAAAAAAATAAAATTAAAGGTTGAGAGAGGGTTGTACTGGGAGAAGGAGAAAGGGAAAGATAGAATGGGGTCACATAAAAAAGGCAAGAAAAAGCTTTTACAGTGGAGGGGAAAGGGGGGAGGTGAGAGGGAATGAGTGAATCTAATATTTTTCTTTTTTAGGCAGTTGGGGTTAAGTGACTTGCCGAGGGTCACACAGCTAGTAAGTGTCAAGTGTTTGGTCTGAGGCCAGATTTGAACTCAGGTCCTCCTGACTTCAGGGCCGGTGCTCTATCCACTGCGCCACCTCGCTACCCCAAATGAGTGAATCTAACTCTCATTAGATTTGGTTTAAGGAGGGAGTAACATACATACTCAATTGGGTATGGAAATCTATCTTACCCTACAAGAAAATAAAGGGGGAAAGGGATAAGAGGGGGAGAATAATAGAAGGGAGGGTAGATTGGGGGAGGGAGTAATCAGAAGCAAACACTTTTGAGGAGGGACAGGGTCAAAGGAGAGAATAGAATAAATGGGGGGCAGGATAAGATGGAAAGAAATATAGTTAGTCTTTCACCACATGACTATTATGGAAGTGTTTTACATGACTACACATGTATAACCTATATGGAATTGTTTGCCTTCTCAATGAGGGTGGGTGGGGAGGGAGAAAGGGAGAGAATTTGGAGCTCAAAGTTTTAAAAATGAATGTTAAAAATTGTTTTTACGTGCAACTGGGAAATAAGATATACAATACAAGAAGATATACAAGCAAAGGTAGAGAAATCTATCTTGCCCTACAGGAAAACAGAAGGGGAAGTGGATAAGAGAAGGATGGTGATAGAAGAGAGGGCAGATTGGGGGAAGAGGTATTCAGAAAGAATCCGTCTTGGGATGAGGGGAGAGAAGAGATAGAGAGAAAAATTGGAACTCAAAATCTTATGGAAGTGAATTTTGAAAGCTAAAAATAAATTAATTAACTAAAAAAGAAAAGAAAAGGAGGCAGAAGGTCCTAAGACCCACAATCTTTAGACTGATTACAAACATTCACTAAGTGGTTAGTACAGTAAGTATAAAACCCCATGTCCAATGATGTGTGAACATTTTGCTGGAGAAACTGACTCATCCCAGTCCTGACATTCTCACTTAAAACAAAATCAAAAGATAAAAGCTAAGTGAATACTCATTTTTTTTCCTGGATAAACAAATAAAAGGAGATGGATGGGTTCATTTTATTAAGTATTCAAAGGCAACAAGAAACATTAACATTTGGGACATCTGTACCTGGATAAGTATTTGAAAGAAGATCACTATGAAAGCAATTGCCGCCTACATGCCAACATCTGTAGCAGTGGAGGAAGAGGTGAAGAATTTGACAGGACCCTCCAAATTAAACCAATGTAAACTTGTTACTTAGTGACTTCAATGCCAAGGCATACCATAGGCAAGGATGGTGAAAAAAGATATTGGAAAATGGGGTTTAAGAGTGAGGAATAAGAAGGACAAAGATGAGTAGACTCTGCACCAAGAGCCACAATAAGCATCTTTGTCTTACTTACTGAAGTAAGATTTGTGCACCCTTGAAGCCTGAGAAAGGACTTCTTCATTTTTTGGTTCTTTTTTAAAAAATTTCATTTATGTATTTTTCAATTTATGGAATAAAACAAGCATTTCCATAATATATTACAATAAAAATGATTGCACATTTAAAAAAAAACTTGTAGAAACCCATTTTGAGGATGACTATTTTGTAATATTTCTGTAAATAGTCATCCATTTCACTTAGATTGTCAGATTATTGGAATATAATTGGGCAAAATCACTCCTAATAATTGCTTTAATTTCATCTTCATTGGTGGTGCATACTTCCCATTTTTGATACTGATGATTTGGCTTTCTTTTTTCATCTTTTTAAAAATCAAATTAACAGTTTATCTATTTTATTAATTTTTCTTAAAAGTAGCTCCCATTTTTATCAGTTCAATTTTTTTTACTTTCTTATTTTATTAGAAAGAAATTAAAGGCATAAAGATAGGTAAAGAAGAGATAACACAATCCCCATTTGCTAATGACATGATGGTATAATTGGAAAATCCTAGTGAATAAACAAAGATATTTATTGAGACAATCACTACAGCAAAGTTTACTACAAAGTTTCAGGTTATAAAACAAACTCTCAAAAAAGTCTCAAAACTCTCAAAATGCATTTCTATATAATAATAACAAAATCCAAGAAGAAAAGCAGAAAGGAAAATATTCTAAATAATTAAAAATATATAAAATATCTGAGGACGAACCTCTTAGAGAACACAAAAGACTTGCATAAAGCTCCTTAAAGAAATAAGGAAGAAATTAAGTAAGTGGAGGACTATTCAATGCTCATTCCTGAGCCATGTCAACATAACAAAAATAACGATACTAACAAAGTTAATTCTGTTAATACTATAACAATCAAATTGCCAAAGGGATACTTCATAGAACTTAATAAAATAATCATAAAATTCATTAAAGAAAACTAGAACATGAAGGGAAATGTTGAAAAGAAATAGAGACAAAGAGGGAATGGCACTTCTAGGCTCAAACTATATTATCAAGTAATAGTCACCAAAAAATCTGATACTGGTTAAAGAACAGAGATAAATCAATGGAACAGACCACATAAGGGAAGTAGAGAAATAATAGAACTCAATAACCCAGGGTTTGATGAAGCAGAAAATATTATCTACCTGGGAAACAAATTCCTTTTCTTTCTTTCTTTCTTCCTTTTTTTCTCTTTTTTTTGTGAAACCTTCTGGGAAAACTAGAAAGCAGTCTGACAGAAATCAGACTTAGAACAATATACCAGGGGTGCGGAAGCTGCAGCCTCAAGGCCACAAGTGGCTCTCTAGGTGTGGCCCTTTGACTGAATTCAAACTTCATGGAACCAATTCTCTTAATAAAAGGATTTGTTCTGTAAAACTCGGATTCAGTCAAAAGGTCACACTCAAGGACCTTGAAGACCATACATGTCCTTGAGGCCACAAGGGAGCCAGGATCCTAGATACAGTTTCAGGACGGAAAAGAGTGCTTGTGGTTACTCGCAGACCACAGTACAGGCCAGGAGAGTAGCAAATACACCTTTCCCTAGATCATACCACATTGAAAGAACCAAAAACTTACAGGTCCCCAGAACTACCTCTGAAAGCAGAGCCCCACTTTAGCATAAAGTTAAAAATCAAGAAATAGGCTGGAAAAATAAACAAACAGAAGAAAAAGATCCTGAGTATAGAAAGTTGCTATGGTAACAGGGAAGATCAAATCACAAACTCAGAAGAAGGTAGCAAAGTCAAAACTCCTACATCCAAAACCTCAAAAAAATATGAATTGGTCTCTGGTCATGGAAAAGTTCAAAAAGGATTTTAAAAAATCAAGTAAGACAGGTAGAGAAAAATTGGGAAGAGAAATGAAAGCGATATAAGAAAATAATGAAAGTAAAATCAACATCTTGGTAAAGGAGGTTTAAAAAATAACATCTTAAAAAGCAGAATAGGTCAAATAAGGGGGGACAAAAATCCAATGAAGAAAAGAGTGCCTTGAAAAATGGAATTGACTGAATGAAAAAAAGATATACAAAAATTCACTAAAGAGAAGAACTTAAAAAATAGAATTGACCAAATAGAAGAGGAGGTAGAAAAGCTCACTGAAGAAAATAATTCCTTAAAAATTAGAATTAGTCAAGTGGAAGCTAATGACTTTATCAAACATCAAGAAATAATAAAACAAAATCAAAAGACTGAAAAAATAGAACAAAATGTGAAATATCTCATTGGAAAAACAATTGACCTGGAAAATAGATACAGGAGAGATGATTTAAGATTTACTGAACTTTCTAAAAGCCAGGATCAAAAAAAGGGCTTATACATCATCTTTCAAGAAATTATCATGGAAAAGCAGTACTTAGCACTTTTTTTTTTGGCAAGGCTATTGGGGTTAAGTGACTTGCCCAGGGTCACACAGCTAGTAAATGTCAAGTGTCTGAGGTCAGATTTGAACTCAGGTCTGACTCCAGGGCCAGTGCTCTATTCACTGTACCACCTAGCTGCCCCAGCAGTACTAATTTCTAATAAAATCTAGCAGTAAGAGATCAAAAAATTAACCCCACAGGAATGAACAAAACTAAAGATAGTTGGAAATAAAGTTATTGCTCATGGTTTAGCTGTGTCAATTTACTGAAAATTATGATACTACTTTAAATAATTTAAAAGTTTAATGCTATTCCAAATACAAAAAAGCTATTTTGTAGATCTAGAAAAATAATATTTATCTGGAGGAACAAAAATTTAAGACTCTTAAAAGGAAATAATGAAAGAATAATCATTAAAATTATTTGGTAGTGGTTAAAATTCCTTTTTAATTTTCAACTGGAAAATTCACTCTAGATAAATAAAACCCAGAAGAAATTGAACATTGACACAGTGCTAAATGAATTCAAGGACCCTAAATACAGTGGTAAAATTTTCCCATCTGACAAAATTTTCTGGGGAAATTAGAAAGCAGAATGACTGACATTAGATTTAGACCAATATTTTATGCCACATAATGTAACAAACTCCAAACAGATAGCTGACCTGAAAATAAATATGTATATTAATATTGTATGGAGCTGAGGCCTGGGGATGTGCACTAGGACAAGAAGAGGTTGCTGGGACAGGGAGCACGAACAGGTACCAATTTGTAGTTCTGCTATTCGTATATCAGAGCTAGGCCACAGATCCAACTCAGACTACACAGAGAACCTACTGTTAGAGGTGATTGTCCAGTGTAAGGAGAGGTTACAGGGTTAAGGCTGTGTAGCAGGAACAGAATCAAGCAGAAACTTCATGGTTCTCACTCTGGGAATGGAGTAGGGTCTCAATTCCAGTCTCTAGCCTAGTCTGAAGCCTGAAGTGGAATAACCAGTGTAGGGAGCTTAGCTCAAGATGGAACCTGTAGTTATGCTGTTAACCTGTAAAGCCTGTCAGCTAGCTGATAGTGGCTGGGGCCAGCATCAGTTTTGGGCTGTTTGTCAAAAGTATTCTTTTTTTTTTTTTGAACTATTTTTTTTCCAATTACATGTAAAAATAATTTTCAACATTTACTTTTATAAGATTTTGAGTTCCAAAATTTTTTTCTGCCTTCTCTCCCCCCTCCCCAAGATGGCAAGCAATCTGATATAGGCTTTACACATACAATCATATTAAACATATTTCCTCATTAGTCATGTCGTGAAAGAAGAATCAAAACAAAAGGGAAAAACTAGGAGAAGGAAAAAAAGAGAGAAAATAGTATGCTTCAATCTGCATTCAGACTCCATAGTTCTTCCTCTGGATGTGGAGAACATTTTTCATCATGAGTCTTTTGGAATTGTCTTAGATTATTGTACTGCTGAAGAGCTAAGTCTATCATAATTGATCATTGCACAATGTTGCTGTTATTGTGTACAATGTTTTCCTGCTTCTACTCACTTCACTCAGCATCATTTCATGGAAGTCTTTCCAGGTTTTTCAGAAATCCATCTGCTCATCATTTCTGTGGAACAATAGTATTCTGTTACATTCATATACTACAACTTGTTCAGCTATTTCCCAACTGATGTATATCCCCGCAATTTTTAATTCTTTGGCACCACAGAAAGAGTCGCTATAAATATTCTTGTACACATGGGTCCTTTTCCCTTTTTAATGATCTTTTTGGGGTACAGACCTTGTAGTTAAAGATATTCTTAATATACAAAGTGATATGAGGAAGAATTAAATAATATCCATCAAAATCTCTTTAATTCAATGTCAAATCGTGTAAAAGAAGAGACTGCCAAAAAAAAAAAGACATATTACCAGTCAGAAGTTTTTTAAAGATGAAAAAAAAAATTCTAAGGTTCATCTTATGTCCATAAATTTAATTATTTTACTTTTTCCCTGTTAATTTACACACTACTGCATATTCTGGAATTTTACCAGGAATTGAAGTCAAGCATGAGGGCCATCCCAGAAAGTAAGTGGAATTGAAGTCTTATTTTCTGTTTACTCACTACCCATTTATTTCTCTGTGTGTAGGTATTTCACAATAGATTCAGTAACAAATTTCAACACACTTCCAGCTTATGTAATCATTCCATCCCACAAGGATAGAAGTCTCTGAGTTTGCAGTCTCTGGGCTGCACCCACACAGAGATGGTTTTAGATCCAAAATAAGAAACTTGTTCTGAGCACTAAAAGTTTTTTTTTAAAATTCTTTAGAATGTTCTTCAGTGTATGAAATGTGTTTCCTTTGCTAAAGGGCTCAACTATAGCTAGTGCTTCTATGTTTAAGTGCAGAAAGAAGGACCAAACCAAAACCAGAATGTATACAGGTTGTCATGGCAGTGATGTCAAAAAGCATGTAACAGGAAACTATAAAAACAATGTACTTTCTGTAACCTATACAAAACTAGCAATGCTCTAGTGCATCTTTCAAATGTCCTAGCCAGTTTTCATATGCCTTAAAGCCTGTCCAGTAAAAACCCAGGATAGACAAGTCAGATAAATTTTCTGATCTTGATTATTTAGTCTTCTTTAAAAATAAGCCTCAGACCATTCACAGCTTTTTAATGAAGGAAATAACAATAAATACAATAAATATAGTATCTATTCAATCTATTCAACATTTTATATTTTACTTATGTTTTCTAAGTTAATATTAATATATATATATATATGCATCATAAGTAATGATTTGCCTAACTAAAAGGTACTGATAAAATTTCTGAAGATGCTTTAAGCATTTTTACTTTTTAATTGAAGAATGATTGTATTGCTTTATAAGCCTGGCAGATGCCATGCCTAGTAAAGACCAGTGGGAGGAAATTAAGAGAAATGGAAAGACATCTGAGCATAAGTTGCCTAAGACACAAGTATCCCCTATGCCTAGGCCACAAGATGTTTCCTATGTATATGCTGCAGCACCAGTGTACTTCATGCGGGTGCTTCCTCTTCTTAGTGACACTGCATGTACTTGTGAGAGAGTATTTATAGGAAAAACGTTTTGTAGCTACTGTTCTTACTATGCCATTTTAATTAATGCCTTCACTGGTTGCACTTTCATACATATCTCCTGACTCATTGGTCTTTTGGGGAAAGAGGTGAAATTAGAATATTCTTTTCTCTTCATTGGTACCTTCAGACTCTCCTTCTACCACCATTACTCAGTAACCTCTCTTCATTTGGAATTCATTCAATCAATATTTATCACCCAGTCAAGATTTTGGTGGTGTTCACTAACCTCCAGGACACCCTCTTTCCTTCCTTAATGAGTTTAGTGCCTGGATCACAGTCTTTCTCTTCTTTCCAATGCCTACGCTCCTTACTAAGGGATTTCAGCATAGGTACTGATGTTCCCTCAAACACTTTAACCTCCCAGTGCTTCAATTTACTAACTTTACATGACCCCCACTGATCCACACAGAAATGGCCATATACTAAGTCTTGCCGTCAATGACTCACCACTTTCATGTTCAAGAACACTTAGCTGATCTTAATCTGTAGTCAGTTCCCCTCTCCCTCTACTTTGGAATTCCAAGCTCTATTGTATTTCCTCAACACAACCTCTAATCACTTCAATACTCAGTTTTTTACCTCAGTCTTGGCTAATCTCTCTTCCTGTCCCTATCTTGACTCCTGGGAGAACCAGTTGAGCTCTTCTCTGTCCTCTTCTTTTGAGTTCATTGTCTCCTTGTCCTATTTAGGATCTTGCCCTGCCAAGCCTAAACTTTGGATTATTTTGAATTATTCCCACTCCCTTCATTTCTATCCATATGTTGCTGAACAAAGATGGAGAAAATCATGGGGCCATGCGTGTCTGGGCCTACTAAAAATATGTGGTGAATAATCTCAGTTGGGCCCTCACTGAAGCAAAGCAATTCTTCTAAATCTCCCTAATTAACTTATCCCATTCACCATACAACTTTTCCAAATCTTTTCATGCCTCCTGCAATGGCTCCCCCTTACTGAGATACTTCACCCTAACTTTTGCTGACTGTCCAGTACATTTCCTAAATCTTCATCTCTTCAGCCTATACCAGGCCTGCAAAACATAAGGCCTGTGGGCTGCTGGATATTGTGCAGGCCTGTTTTACGTTCTCTACATTTTTTGTGGGCCACCTGAAATCCTTTGGCAGGCCCCAAGTGGCCAGCAGGTGGCATGTTGTGCAGGCCTACCCTAAGGTAACCTCCCATTGTCAGTTCTGCTAAAGGATTTGCATTTTTGCCTGCTGCCCAAATGCAGGCCTGGC
>NW_020947062.1:26389286-26446761 GCF_900497805.2 Vombatus ursinus
ACTCTGGTTCCAGGTTTCTCAATTTTTTAAACTCTAAGCCAGGCCTGTACAACATATAGCCTGTGGGCTGCTTGTGGCTCATCAAAAAATTTTGGGCAGCCCAAGAAAAATGTAGAGGATGTAAAAGAAAATAAAGACATAAGGAGTGTTTTGTCTGTGCAACGTATAACCCACCTTCCACTAGTCACTATTGTGCCTGTCATGTAACTTGGCAGGTGCCACTGAGTATTTTCTCCTGTTTGTCATGTGACCTGCAGCAACCAGCCATCATCAGTTTGTCTCTAGGTACCTTTACTTGGAAATTGAGCCTCTAAAAACCTATCTGTGGTCAGAAGAAGTTTACCCTATTTTAATTTTGGCCCCTACCTACTGCCAAGTTTTGCAGGTTTGCTCTAAGCCTTTCCAACTGACCTATGCAAACAAGTGGATAGAGGATGAGGCTATGCCCTGGGAGTAAATTCATTGTCTCTTCGGGCAGCTTGTAAGGTCTCAGCAGCCTTTTTACATGCAAATGAGTTGCTCAAAGTCTCACATTCTTTACCAGGTGCAAATGAACCTATTCAGAATGCTATAACCTTTACAAAATATAAAATGATCCACTCAAATATTAAGCAGCTCACCTTTTGTAAGACAAATACAATCTGAATGAAATTCACCCTGACATCTTATTGTCTCTATTACTGATGGGGTTGGAATCTGGGCCCCAGAAAGGAAAAACCCTGGACTTTCCCACATGGCCAAATCTCTGGCATTCCCCTGAGGCTATAATCCCATCAACTGGCCTTTCATTGTGGCTACACCCAATCTCTCCTCCATTGTTTTACCTCCCTATGGCCCCTGGCCATTTCCTACACTTAATCCTAGCTAGGCTCCATTGTCCAGGTCCCAGGAGTTCTGTTCACCCCAGTTTACTGGACACTCCCATCCAGCTCTCCTTAGGCCCTTCCTCCTGTCACCCCAAACTACTTGGCCACTCCTGAATCCCCTCCCACAGTCTTTCTGTATATAAGGTCCATCTTGTCTCCATTAAGATTCTCCAATTCTTAGAATCCAGCCAATAGCCCACAGATGTTCAGACTCCTTAAGAGTCTGCCCAATATGATGGATGTTCTAATAAAACGTTGTCTTCGGCTGAAAGAAGGCTTGGGTCGAATTCTTTTGGGCAGGAACTGCGTGTTGTGATTTTGGGGTCTCAGAACCCCGGAACCCCCTAAACCACATCATTACTAGCCCTTTGGTTGGGGAAATATGCCATGATATGAGAATGACTGAGAATTAAGGCTTAAGGCAATTCTTCTGTTTTTCTGGACTTGGTTTGAAAGGAAAACCAAATTTTTTTCTGAGAGGAGGAGTTCCAAGAAAGAAGGCCACACTTAAAGAGAGAACCAAGGGAGTGGATCTGGAGTAGTTACCCAACCCACATAAAGGAATAATTAGACTTCCTCACCAGCATAGCAACACCAACCCCCCCCCCCCACACACTCACTAAACTGCTAGATTAGCTTTCTATATTTGAGAATACTGTGGGACGGATTATCTGCAATAGTCATCTCTGTGAGTCATCTTTGAGTTATTTTACTTAAGCATCTTTTAGCAACATTATCCTCAATTCTGAATGGTGGTGACATTTTCCATAAATTTTAGGGAGTTGTCTAATTTTGGAAAGTTACCTACTGCTGCCTCTCTTCCTCCTCTGATTTCACATATTAAAACTTATTTTCCTGTCTTTAGCTGATAGGTATTATAAGCAAGGAAACAAGCTATAGTATTACTGAAAGTTATACTGACTCAGTGACCCATTATTTCCAGACCTGATTGTCAATCAACATTGGGGGAAGGTGTCACCCCCCTCTCACCTGTAAGGACCTGGAAACTGTCACATATTTGATACCCTGAAGAGGAACTGAGATGCAAGGGCCTGTGAAACCTAGGACCCCCTCTCATAAAAAACCTGAACTATGGAAATGGAGAGCAGAGCCTAAAGCCCCCATGTTATGTCTTATAAAGATGACCCCAGACTCAGTTCCGAAGACTGGTGTCTCAAAGACTTTTTATTAAGGAGGTTGAAGTGTGTCCTTTTGATTCTTGTGAGAAGCAGGCACTCCTCCTTGGAAGGGGGAGAAATGCGCTGCTTAAAAGAAGCCAGGGCAAGCTTTATAGTTAGTAATTGTCTAACTCCTCCCTTCTGGATCAGGATTGGTCCTAATCCTTCTGGGTTACAATCTTCCTTATATGACCCACCCTTAACGTACATTGTGTGCCTAGAATTGTGTTGTCAACCCCCCCTCCCCTCCAGAAGTTAGACTGTCTGTGCTGATTTCTTATCTACTTATGTGGAAACTTAACTCTTTCATTTCTCACATTATATGTGAATGTAACTTCAAGGCATGTGTCATACCCTCTCTTCCCTTCCCCTCTATGCTTAGCAAAATAACTCCTTTCTTAATATAAAGTTTAGTATCATCATAATCACAGCCACTGGTTACCCCCTCTAGGCACAAGTTTCATAAAGATAAGCTTAGGTGGCCCCAAGGCATTGTTTGAACTCGTACTGTGTGTGTATCCCAGATAAAGCTCCAACTCTTCCCTTACACATAGCTACATCCTTCTAAGAAGTATATTAAAAAAACATGGTTTTGTTCACTGGGTAGCCAGCCTTAGACAGAACAAACCAGCTGACTCAATAGAGGGTGGGGGAATCCACCTGACCTTGTTCAAGGGGATTCATAATCCAGTGGCCTTCACGGGGCAATCCTGTACCCTTGTAAGCATGGATCACTCTAGACAGACAGCTCCCATCAGTCTTGCCCAACACCATCCTTGACCCTAGGCATTTATACCTGCTTTTACAATAAACATCATGTATTGTGCTTCACTCCAGACTAAACCTGAGTTATTCACAGTTATTCTGTAATTCAAGTCATGTTTTGACAGGCCCAACCCCTTTTGTTGAGGTTCAGATATCTGAATTGTCTTTATTTTATTATTGAAAATTACAAATAAAAGCTGGCCCCACCTTGAAACCATCACTGATCTCCAGTGACCAGTCATGTTGTTAACATGTCATCATGTTGTTACCTTGACATACTTATAATAAACTCCTTTTAATTCTCTATGTTTTGAATTTTGTCTCATTAATCAGGATGAAAGTCCAAATAAAGAATCCCTCCAAAAAATTGTGAAGCCATCCTAGGAGTTTTGAGGGCTTTTTCACTTCTGGGTGTAAATATGGGAAGTTCTGCTCCACACTGCACCCTCTCCCCCCTATCCCCAACCCATGATTAGTTTAGCAGTGAAGTGGCAGACAAGTTAGTTTCCCACGACTCAGAATAGGAAGGAGAAATAAGTCCCACAATCCAAATTTTTATTTTTTTTACTTGTGCATAAAGAAAAGAATTATGGGACTATCAGTATTCATAGAGGGAACAAGACTTCCCGGGAACCAAACTGTAAAAGCTTGGTAAAATCCTGCCAGAGAAATCCACAACTGGGACACAAGACTCAGTAGGGACTGGGAAAATTATAGGCAAAAGAAAAAAAAATATATTTTGGCCAGATAAAGTATGGGACTGAAGAGGTGTAGAGGTTTTGGGGTGTCTAGCGGTGCCAAGTCTACCTGAATGAATTCAACCCAAACCTTCTTCCAGCCAGAGAAAAAGTTTATTAAAGATAAATCACATATGGGCCAGGTGAAGCCCGTGAGGACCAGTGGGCATGAGAGTCAGCCTCTGGGCGTGAGGGGTTCTCAGCATCAGAATGGGGGCTAAGGTGGATCTTAAATACACTAAAGTAACTTTGGGTGGCCAGAGGAAGGGGGATTGGTTGGGTCCTTTGGAAGGTAATAAACAATGAGAATAGATAATGAAGGGAGCTGAAAGGGAGAAGTTTGCTTTCAAAGGGAGATAAAGAGAGTAGATAAGGAACCTAAAAGTTTTAAGGGTTTTCTGGGACCAGTAGACAAACTTCTTTTTACGGCTAGGGGTAAAGGTGCATTTGAATAAGCTTTCAAAGAGAGATAAAGTGAGTCTACAAAGAATCTAAAAGTTTTAAGGTTCTTCTGGGGTCTGTAAACAAAGAAACCAGATTCCTTTTGTCGGAAAAAGGGCAAAGGGAAAAGGGACAAGGATCTCGGCTTCGGAAACTGAATGAAACCCTCATCAGGACCTTGGGTATTTTAATGAGATGCACATTTTAAACTTAATTTGAAGATATATAGCCTAGGCAAGCTTGGGATTTTCTGCATGGGGGATGCAGAGGGGGCAAATGCCCCCTCATCTTAGGTAAAAGACCAGAATGACCACAAGGCCAAAAATGGAATGAAAAAGGAGATTTGAAACACAGGTTGGTTAGCTGAAGGGAGAGATCAGTCAACCCCACCCCTCCAACCTGTGGGATGGCCTATTGCACTGCCCAACCCATCACCACCTAGGCCCAGATCCATAGTGGATAATGGAGACTGAAATTCACAATGAGGGGGGAAGAGAGGTAAGTAGGATCTGGGAGGAATTCTGTAGAGTAAGGTGTAGTCTGGGATGGAATTGGTAAGGGAAGTGTCCAATCAGGATGTGAAAGAAAGAAGATGGCCACAGTTATTTATTTATTTATTTATTCTTTTAAGGCTAAGTTTAAAAGAAAAGAAAGCAGGAGATATTTAAAGGAGTTAGAGAGAAGAGGAAATGAGTAGAAAGCTAAGGAAAGTTGTGTGGTTTGAATAAGGGGTTTTGGAGATTTGGAAAGAGAAGTGAGGAAGTGGTTTGATCTCATTCAGATGAGAATATGGGAAACTTTATGTGATTATTCTTTGTGATATGTAGCTTGAAATACCTGGGTTCTATCCTGGGAGATGGGAGTGGGAAGCTGCTGCTTATTCTCATCTGGAAAAGCTTTTAGGACAGGTAAAAGGGGCTGGGGGCTGAGAATTGATCCAGCTTTTTGAGGAAATAGGGAAAAAGTTATAGGGAGCTGGTAACTGCCACAATGTGTCTTTCAAAAAAATTTAGTTTATTGACAATAATGGGCTCTCCCTTTTTGAAGTCTTAATAATAAATGGCCCTTAGATGAATTGACATTTAACTATTACCATTCGTGATTATAAATCTAGATTTGATTTGATTGAAATCTATCCTGAAGGAAATCAGAATGGAGTCTGGGTGTATTCTCTTATTAGGACAGTTGTGGTAAAGAAGAACTCAATGCAGAAATATATTTGCTATTTGGCATAAATGCATGAAACTTCTGAGAAATGCGTGGGTTGGGGAAACCTGAGTTAAAATCCAGTCTGAAAAATTTATTAAAGGGGGAAATGAAATAATAGCACCTACCTCCCAGGGTTGTTGTGAGGATCACATGATTGTAAAGTGCTTAACATAGTACCTGACATATGGCAAGCGCCATATAAATGTTAACTGTCATTATTATTATTTCTTTAATTGAATGTAATTGCTTCATACCTAATGACTTTATACTTTATATAGATGTGATACATATATACAATACTAATGATGATAAGATAAATAATTTTCTGTGTGAGGTAATTTGGAAATATATTCAACTGAATTAAAGTCACCTGATTGGCAATGAGTTTTGTTTCATAGTTCAAATCCATAATATTGTTTATGATATTGTGAAATTTGATAAATTATTGTATCAAATACATTTCTAGAAAAGCAACTTCTCTTATAATTTGTGTGTTAGATTATGAACTGAGCTGCTAAAAGAAGGTAGAAAAAATATGTCGTGGAATTCCTACTAAGCAATTGGGATACAAACACTCCTTGCACAAAATGCGGGTGAAATTTTCAAGCCTGCTTATAATGTAGAGTGAGTTTCATCTAAGGTTATTTGCCTGTCACTTGTGGAGGTTATGAAGTTATACCTGGAATAATACATATTGAAGTTATATCTTGAACCAAATTAGTCTTAGTAACTTCCAATCTTAAAGATTTATTTTTGCTTTAAGGGATGAATATACAATACCTTAAGAGATGGATAGCTGTTAGTCTGGAGGTTTATAGCAATCGGCCAGTGTTGTTTTTCTAGGGTTTTGAGTACACTATCACATTCACTATCTATGTAGAATTCTAGAATGTAATTATTTTCTTGATCTTTATGTATTATTGATATATTTTATGTCAGGATGAGTTTAGATTCTAGGAGAAGAAGGAAAAAACAAAGGAAGAAAAGGATATTGAGTAAATTTTAAAGGCCTGAAAAACTTTATTATTGCTACACCATTGCTACAGCTCTAAGCTGTGTTTAATGATTCTTACTATTGGAGGTAAAATCTCATGGGATTGTAATCTGATATTATTCTCAGCTTTGATTTCAGATATGATTGTCTTCATTACAGGTAGGATGTCTGTCTGGATAAGTTGAAGGGACAACTTTGGTATGGCTGATGGTAAGATCTTCTTGACTCAGTTTACTGCCTTTTGAACAGGAATGTTTCCCATGTGTTCAAATACTGAGTCTGGTTTTGACAGCCTGTAAATAAAGTAGAATGTTGCCAGAAACTTAACTATGACTCTTACCTGAACTCAAACAGAGTGAAGGATTCTTTTTCCTGGTACACCTGTGTTGACTCATTGTGTGCCCTTCGGTTTGGGCCTGGAGGGCCAGCTTTGATACTGTTGTAACCATGTCTCTGCTTCTTCCTTTCATAGCAAATTTCTATTATCAGGGCAGGTGAACAGTGGAAGTTTGTCATTGCAAACATCTTAATT
This sequence comes from Vombatus ursinus, assembly GCF_900497805.2. NCBI lineage: Eukaryota > Metazoa > Chordata > Mammalia > Diprotodontia > Vombatidae > Vombatus > Vombatus ursinus. The sequence continues at coordinate 26,396,009 of NW_020947062.1, forward strand.
ATTATAATAAGCTGAAAGTGGGAAAGATCTTGCTGTTTTGATCTGAACTTGTAGTCATCCATGACCTTAGCAAAAGTTAAATTCATTTTTGAACTTGTCATACATATATATATATAAGATTAAGTTCCTGAAGTATCTCACTTTTTCAGAATGATATGGGAACAAATAGACAAAGGTAAAGAAGCTTGTGAAACAAAGATTATTAATTTGTGAGATTAAAGTCAGGAACCTCTTCTGTTTTTGTTTTAAAAATATTTGTTTCAAAGAATAGAAGCTCAGTGCAATCAGTTACCTTAATGGAGAGTAAATTATAAGTTATTTTGTGTTACCTTATTGGGAACTCTGATTTTACTTAGGTTTGTTACTTAATCTGGGATTAGACCCTATATATAGATCATGTGCTGAAATGCATGCAAACTACTCGAGTTACCTTAAAAATGTTTCCATTGCTTAAAGGACTTTTGGGAGCAGTAGGCTATATTTATGTCCATTTGAATATGCTTAATGACTAAGCTTATTTTACTATGGACAACTCATTTCATATAAACTGTTTCCTGTATACAATTTGGTATTATTGTATTTGTACATTCCATCCCAAGTCTTTTGTTGTTTGTTATTAAGGATCTTAAAGCAAATTCATTTGTGTAATAATGTTCAACCTAGGGATGAAAAGCATCTACTTACCATGAGTACTGGTAGCCATGTATTCATGAATAGGATTACTTAGATCCTTAAAGTATCTCCTACTCCTACTCCACTTTAGCAAGAGTGGAAATTTTTGAGAAAGCAGTAAGATCAGATGATTATATATGTCAACCATAAATGATTGTATATATATGCCTCGAGCATGTGTGGCCTTACACATGTAATAATAATAAGTTCTAGAAATTGGGTTCAGGATTTTACATATAAAATTGCATAGATAATTACAAAGAAGAGAGAAATAGCCAGTGATACATGTAACTGAAATTTTCTGAAGTTTAAGGTATATTATGAGTTCCTAATTTAATGTTCTTATGTCTTTATTGTTAGTGAGACCAAAATGATGAGGTTTGAGCTAATTTTCACCACCTGATCTGGTTATTGGAAAAACAAATTTAGGACAGTGTTCTAAACTGTATTGAGATCTGTTTTCCAAAAGATTTTCATAGAATTACCTAGGACTCTGCAGGTGGCTTGCAACCAGAGAAGCAAATCCATTGGAAACAGATCACTCCAGAGCTGCCTGAGAATGAAGCCTATTCCAGAATGTCCAAGGGAAGTTGTTTCCAAGGAGCAGACAACAGAATGAGACATTTGGACTCAAGATAAAATAATGATTAACTGAACATTGGGAGCAGGTTACCAGATTATGAGGATTTATGTTATTTAATATTTGTGATCATTATTACATTGCTTTGGTCTTTTGTTTCATGATATTTATGTTTAATTGAGATTTCTTGGTGACTTTGCTTATATGTGCATTTCCCCTCTAAAATTAGTATATGGTGTTCCCTCTAAGTGATTTGATCTGTAACATGCCTTAATTTATATAAAGGACCTATTTAAGAAGGTTTGTATCTTTGGGGATACATGGGATTAGGATTCTGTATATTTACTCAATTATATGACATTGATAGAAACATGGGATTATGATTTGTGACACTTATTTCCTATTGTACATTTTTGTCTTTCAGCTTATAACTACTAATGCTTGCTCGAATTGATTTGGCACGTGCAGCAGTAGAGGTTAGGATGATGTAGTTGAGGATGAAGGTAAAGAATGAATGCGGTGCTGAACCATATATATTTTGTTTTGTTGTTCAGTTGTTTCAATATATGTGGTTAGCACCAAATGGGAGTTTTTGGATTATTGAAAGTCATACTGATTCAGTGACCTATTGTTCTTGTCCTGCTTATCAATCAGGGCTAGGGGAAGTATCACCCAGTTCTCTGATATATGTCACATAGCCAAGTCACCCTCTACCTGTATGTACCTGGATTGTCATGTACTTGCTACCTTGGGGAGGAATTGAGATGCAAGAATCCAACCTCTTTTGCTGATGTTGACCTTTCTGAATTGTCTTTATCTCTTTATGAAAGTTACCAATAAAAACTAGCCCCACCTTGAAGCCATTGTTGATCTCCAGTGATCAGCCTGTTAATGTTATTACCTTGATATATTTATAATAAACTTCTTTTAATTCTTTTTGTCCTGAGTTTTGTCACATGAATCAGGGTGAAATCCCAAAATGAAGAATTTTCCTTTCAACAATATTCTTCCATAGTAATCATTTTTCTAATTGGAATGCATGATAATGAAAAGCAGTCTGACTTTAGAGTCAAAGAATTTGATTCTGAAAATTTGTTCTGCTATGTATGAACATGGGTTAGTCATTTAATAGTTCTGAGCCATAGTTTCCTCTTTTATAAAATGAGAGGGTAAAATCAGATGATCTCTGAGGTCTTTTTGAGTTCTTTGATCCTATGAGGAACAAAGTAATAGATGTGGAGTAACTACTACTGACAATAATAACACATACAAAGCTCTTTAATCGATCAAACACAAGTGACATTTAGTGCTTACTCTGTGCCATGTAATTTGATAGTTGTAGGAGATACAAGGACAAAGAAGAAACAGTTTTGTACCTCAAGAAGTTTTCATTCTATAAAGGGAGAAAAGTATGTGCACTATAAATACAAGGTAGTTTTGGGAAGTAGGGCACTGGAGAGATGTTGGGGGGCATGTAGATTAGGAAAAGTTTCATGTAGAAGGTAGTTCTTGAACTGAATATTGAAAAAAAAACAAGAGAGTCTAAGAGACAGAGGTGGGGAGGGTATGAATCTTAGGTACGAGGAATGGTTGGAGAAAAGGCACTAAGTTGTATGCTTTTAACAATAAGACTATGTTGAAAATTGTTGTTATTATTCAGTTGTTTTCAGTCATGTCTGACTCTTCATGACTCCATTGGGGTGTTTTAGGCAAAGATATTAGAATGATTTGCCGTTTTCTTCTCTCATTTTACAGGTGAGGAACTGAGGTAAACAGGATTAAGTGGTTTGCCCAGGTCACATAGCTAGTAAGTGTCTGAGGCCAGATTTGAACTCAGGAAGGTGAGTCTTGCTGACTCCAGGAACAGCACTCTATCCACTGTACCATCTAGGTGCTAGGTAACAAAAATAATATTACTAGTCACCATAACAACTTGGAACTGGATTTTGGTCAAGCCTTGGCTCATATAGGATGTGGACTAGATGCAAGGGTAGCAAAATTATCAATCTCAGATATTATATTTAAAAGGTATGGGAAAATATTCCTACAAGATTCAATCATTCACAGAACTATTTTCTTTGATAAACAACCTCAGAATTATATTGTTTCAAATTTGGACAGGATATCAGAAATTATCAGTTTCAATACAAATCCCCTCTATGCCATCACTGACAAGGAGAAACCTAGTTTCCATTGAAAGTGTCCTCATTACTTATAAGGAAGTTGTAATGCCAAGAAGCATTTTGTCTTAAATTGAACTGAAATAAACAACTCTGCAACTTTGATGCAATACAACAGGCATTTATTAATTTCCTACTCTGTGCAAGGCATTCTTTTAAACCCTGGGGATTAAGAAAATTGTCACTGACCTCAAGGAGTGTACATCATCTGGGGAGAGTGAGCAAGTGGGATTCATGTATAGAAGTGAAAGAGACATGTTAGAGCTCAAAGTTCTCTAAGAATATTTGAGAAATTGAGACTGACAATATTATGAGAGATTCAAAGTGGCTAGGGCCTTAGTCAGGCCTAGAGAATTTAGAGGAGAGGAAGGAGCTATCTCAGAACCAGAGAGGAATTCTGAGGGTTTGAATTCAAGAGATTGTAACAAGTATGGCATTCAATCTCACTTCTAAGTAGCAAAGGTAAGACTGGGCTGTGGTAGAAAAGGAAGATATCAAGGAAGGTTGTTGGCTCTACCAGCATATGGAAGCAGATGACCCAGGCTGAAGAAATTTCTAAGAAAAGGTCAGCTCTTTCCATAGTATCCCCTCCTGACACCTATCTATCTACAGACAGGTGTCTATCTACAGACATAACTTATTGGTTTGTTACCCAAACTCTGGTAAATGGAATTTTTCCACAAACAGGCCAGTGGTTATCTATAGAAACAGTTAAGCAGAGTCCTCCACCTCTGTATAAATGTTAGGGAATTTCTTCACTGGGAGGCTTAGAATGATCGTGACAATTGAACTCATATATTTTTAATCTAAAATAAATTCTCTAAATCTGAAGTGGAGGGAACTGTGGACTTTAGGGCACATTATATTATTCCCTTGGCTGAAACTAAGCTAATTGTTTTAACAAGGTATTACATATTGAAGTATATACTTTAAGTTTACTAAACACATTTTAATATCACAGAATCACAGTGTAGCCCTTCTTTGGGGATGCATGATAGAAGGTCCCTTCACCTTACCCCCTACTTCAGAGCAGACATATATATCCTCTGATTGCTTCCTAGCAGCCGTGATGACACTTTGAACTTGCTACTGAATTGAATCTCCACAGATATACTTAAGGCTTAACCCCACCCACTCTTACTTCTCCATCCTGGCAGGACTTTGAGCTGCAGGGTGCTCTTTCCCCCACTGGGCCTGGTCCATGAGTACATAGTTTTCTAGATAAGATTGTGTTGGAGCCACCTCCTGTTCATCTCTTTTTTCCTTTGTTATAGAGCCATGTGAGATGCTGAAAGGCAATTTGTCTCTTCTCACCTTCCTGGTCATGGAAGCAGTTGGGTGTCAGCTACTGGGACATATGTAGCAGCAAGAGCAGTAGCAGAATGGGTAAGAAAGAAAGAGTCACCTGCAGAGAGAGAAACCATCAGGAAGAAATGAGCCCACTCAGATAGTTCTGTATTCAAAATAGGTGAAAGGCCAAATAACTAATGAACAGCCCTATTGCCAATGTCCCAATGAGACTTGAATGCTGACTCAAATGATTTAAATTATTCTATAATTCTTTATTGCTTAACATTCTCTTTTCTGTGTGTGAGAATAATACTGTATTTCATGTCTGATTCAAGTTTTGTGATTGTTGTTTAGTTGTTCAGTCATGTCCAACTCTTTGTGACCCCATAAACCATAGCACACTAGACCCTTCTACACCTCACTATCTCTGAAATTCTTTCCAAGTTCATGTTCATTGTTTCCATGACACTATCTAGCCATCTCATCTTTTGCTGCCCCTTTTCCTTTTACCTTCAATCTTTCCCAACATTAGAGTCTTTTCCAATGAGTGCTGTCTTCTCATTACGTGGCCAAAATATTCCAGCTTCAGTATTTGACCTTCCAATTGTCAAGATATTTGGGGACACCTTGTTTCCCAGGGGTAAGGTCCAGCAAGCAGACTGTGCCCTGAGCTTGGTATAATAACAATCCTTTGTGCTCTCTGTGATCTCACCCTCTGGCAAAGTGTATTGCTTTGACCAGCACCAGATGTTCACAGCCCCTTATTTCCCAGGGACCTGAGAGTCATCCATCACACCTCGTGACATGCTTACAATCCCTGTTTCTTATAAAAGCTAAGTGAACCAAACCAGGTACTGCACTCTTGTTCCCGTAATGCTAACTCTGGTTCTGTTTGTGTCTGTGAGACAATCAACTTAGAGACTGCTCCCACAGGACCCGGGAACATCTGCATTGCCCACACATGAGCCTGCTATGGAAACTACTAAGAATAATTATGTCATAGTCCAGCCCATTTATGTATATAAAGCAATGCCTTTGCCCCAGCATGTTAAGCCTTCCTCCTCAGGAGGACTTCCACTTGCAAGCATTTCCTCACTTTGAAATTAAACTTCTATTTCTGTCTTGACTCTCCTTTCTCTAGCCTGCTGTGTTTGACTCTGGCCACCCATAGGTTAGAGGCCAGTTCCAATCTAGTTGATAAGTGAATAGCCTGAATTAATTGTATTGACTGATTTGATCTCCTTGCTGTCCAAGTGACTCTCAGAAGTCTTCTCCAGCATCACAATTTGAAAGTAGAATTTTTCTATTCAGCTCTGGTCTTTTCATCAAGAATGCTTGAAAGTCCTCTATTTCACTGAATGTCCATTTTATCCCCTGAAGTATTATACTCAGTTTTGCTGGGTAGGTGATTCTTGGTTTTAATCCTATCTCCTTTGCCCTCCAGAATATCATATTTCAAGCCCTCCAGTCCCTTAATGTAGAAGCTGCTAAATCTTGTGTTATCCTGATTGTGTTTCCACAACACCTGAATTGTTTCTTTCTGGCTGCTTGCAGTATTTTCTCCTTAACCTGGGAACTCTGGAATTTGGCTATAATATTCCTAGGAGTTTTCCTTTGGGGATCTCTTTCAGGAGGAGATTGGTGAATTCTTTCAATTTCTATTTTGCCCTCTCATTCTAAAATATCAGGGCAGTTTTCCTTGATAATTTCTTGAAAGATAATGTCTAGGTTCTTTTTTTGATCATGGCTTTCAGTTAGTCCAATAATTTTTAAATTCTCTCTCTTGGATCTGTTTTCCAGGTCAGTTATTTTTCCAACGAGATATTTCACATTTTCTTCTATTTTTTCATTCTTTTGGTATTGTTTTACAATGTCTTGATTTCTCATAAAGTCACTAGCTTCAAATTGTTCCATTCTAATTTTTAAGGAAGTATTTTCTTCAGTGAGTTTTGGACTTCCTTTTCCATTTGGCCAATTCTGCTTTTTAAGGCATTCTTCTCTTCATTGACTTTTCAGACCTCTTTTGACATTTGGGTTAGGCTATTTTTTAAGGTGTTATTTTCTTCAGTATTTTTTTGGGTCTCCTTTAGCAAGCTGCTAACTAGTTTTTCATGATTTTCTTGCATCGTTCTCATTTCTCTTCCCAGTTGTTCCTCTACGTCTCTTACTTGCTTCTCAAAATCGTTTTTGAGCTCTTGCATGGCCTGGGACCAATTCATATTTTTCTTGAGGGCTTTGGATGTAGGAGCTTTGACTTTGTTGTCTTCTTTTGGTTATATGTTTTGATCTTTTTTGTTACCAAAGAAAGATTCTATTGTCTGACTTTTTTGTGCAGTTTGCCCATGATCCCAGCCAATTACTTTAATTTTAAACTCTTTGTTAAGCTAGGGTCTGCTTCCAGTATGGAGAATGTACTGTCTCAAACTTCAGGGGTTTTGTGCAGCTGTTTTCAGAGATATTTCTAGGCATCTGTAAGTTTTCAGTTCTTCCAAGGTGGTGTGATCAAGGGTGAGGTGTTCACTCCTTTCCTGGCTTGTGCTCTGGTCTATAAGTGACCACGAGTACTATTTTCTGCCTTGGAACTGTGAGGAGGATTACCTCTCTGTCAAGGCACAAGCTCTACCATGTCAGTGCTCCTCCTCACCCCAGGATCACCACCCAGAACTGTGACCCAGATCCAAGCACAGGCAAAGCAAGAAAATCTTGCCTCAGCACCAGCAGAGAGATACCTGCAATCCCCTTCTGATCAGCCACTCAATTCCTCCTCAGTCTGTGGGCTGGAAGCTCTGAAAGCAGCTGCCACCCTGGGGCTGTGCTGCGGACCAGGGTTGGGACTGAGTTTCTCTCTCATCATAGTCACAGACTTTTCCCAATGACCTTTTAAGTTGTCTTTGGAGTTTGTGGGTTGAGAAGTCTGGAAACTGCCACAGCTGCCAGAGATTCAGTCCCCTGAGGCCTGCTCCAGGTTCACTGAGGCCTGTTTTGCCTATGCACCCATGCTGAACTGTATTTCTCTCCCAGCCTGGCACAATAGACCTTTCTAATCAACCATCCAGGTTGTCTTAGGCAAGAAATTTGTTTCACTCTGTCTTTTTGTGGGTTCTGCTGTTCTAGAATTTGTTTAGAGCCACTTTTTACAGGTATTTGGAGGGATTTGGGTGAGAGCTCAAGTAAGTCACTGCTTTTACCCCGCAATCTTGGCTCCCCCTCCCCCAGAACCACAATTTGAAAATGTTGATTCTGTGGTGCTCAGCTTTCCTTATAGTGCAAGATCCATACATTGCTACTAGAAAAGCCATAACTTTGACTATTCTGACCTTGTCAGCAAGGTGATGTCTGTGCTTTTTCATATGCTGCACAGATTTTCCATAGCTAAAGATCAATATTGCATAAAAACCTAGAATGTAAGATCTATGAACCAAGGTAAGATGGATGTGGTCAAACAGGAGACAGAAAAATTAAACATCAACATCTTGGGTGTCAGTGAACTTAAATGGATGAGAATGGGTGAATTTAATTCAGCTGATTGCTACATACACTACTGTGGTCAAGAATCCCTTAGAAGAAATGGAGTAGTCATCATAGTCAACAAAAGGGTGAGAAAAGGAGTACTGGGTATAATCTCAAAAATGACAGAATGATATCTATTCGAATCCAAGGCAAACTGTTCAACATCACAATAATACAAGTCTATGCTCCAACCACTGATGCCAAAGAGACCAAAATTGATCAGTTCTATGCAGACCTACAACATCTTCTGGAAATAATGCTATGTGACAACCCTGCACTGGAAGAATAGGAAAAAAAAAATAACACTATCATCTTCTCAAAGAGCTCATGTGCTCAATTGCGAGACATTTTAGCTTTTAAACACATGGAAAAGCCTAGGATGGGAAGACCCAGGAATCTCAAGGATTCAGCAGGGGATTGAGGTGTAATTAGAAAGGCTCAGAAGTCCTTAGTGTATTTAAGACAACAGTACACAGCAAAGCATATGGGTCTTGAGCTTGTAGCAGTGAGACAGATTCCCTAATTGTAACCCTTCTGCAGGCTCTGACACTGTTATTCATTCTCTCCTCTTTGATATTGTCTTCTCTTTAGGTTTTCAGGACACCATTCTCTCCTGGTTCTCCTCCTACCTATCTGACCACTCTTTCTCTACCTCCTTTCACATTTCTAATCATAGGTATTTCTTAGGGTTCTGTCCTGGGTCCTCTGCTCCCTCTATTCTATTTCACTTAGTGATCTCACTTGCTCCCATAATTTCAATGATCATTTCTATACAGATAATTCTCAGATGTACTTGTCCAGACCTAACATTTCTCCTGACTGTTTATCTCCAACTTCCTATTATACCCCTCAAATTAGATATCCTGTACACATTTTAAAACATAATATTTCCAAAGCTAAATTTGTCTTCCCTGCCCCAAATCTTCTCTTCTAACTTTCCTATTACTGTCCAAGATACTACACTATTCTATTAGTCACCCAGGCTCACAACTTAAATGCCATCCTTGACTCTTAACTTTCTCCCACCTTCCATATCCAAACTGTTGTCAAGAAAAGTTCTACCTTCTCAATATCTTCTTTCATAGAGACTCCTCTGAACCTGTCACGAACCTGACGAAGATGATCATCTCATATCTAGACTATTACAATAACCTTTGAGTTGGTCTCCTTTCATCAACTCTTCCCTATTGCAACCCATCCACTTCTCATTTGTTAAATTGGTCTAACCATATCTCACACACTGATACACATACACACATACACACACACACATACATACACATACACACAAGCACGTATGCACCCATTCAATAAATTCTAGTGGCCCTCTATTACCTCCAGGATCAAATATAAAATCCACTGTTTGCCTTTTAAAGCCCATCATAGCCTGATTGCTTCTCACCTTTCTAGTCTTCTTATATCTTCCTCCACCCACATACTCTGCAGTTCAGTAATACTGGCTTCCTTGTTTTTGGAATAAGACACTCCATCTCCCAACTCTGGGCACCAGCTGTCCTCTGTGAATAAAATTCCTTTCTTTCTCTTTTTAAACTCCTAACTTCCCTGGCTTTCTTCTTATCCTAAGTAAAATGCTACCTTATACAAGAAGCCTTTCCCAATATCCCTTAATGTTAGTGATTTTCTCTGAGATTATCTTCATTTTATCCCATATATATCTTGTTTGTACATAGTTGTTTGCTCAGCTATCTCCCCCATTAGACTGTGACAGAGATTGCTTTTTGCCTTTCTTTGTATTTCTAATGTTGAGCATGGTGCCTGGCATATTGTAAATGCTTAATACATGTTTGTTGAATTGACAATGCTCCAGCTAAATGGTACATTGGATAGAGCACTGGACCCAGAGGACTATCTGAGTTCGAAAACAGCTCCAGACACTTATTAACTCTGTGACCCAGGACAAGTAATTTAATCTCTGTCCCAGTTTTCTTATTTGTAAAATGGGGATAGTAATAGCACCTACCTCTCTGATTGTTGTGAGGATCAAATGAGATAATATTTTTAAGTGATCTGCAAACTTGAAAGTGCTATATAAATATGATTATTGTTATTATTGTTTATATTTTTTCATGTCACAGAGAGTAGTGTGAATGACTTGTCTTTTACTGTTGCTTAATTGGTTGCCTCTTTTCTTTCTAGAGGCTATTCCATATCTTTTCTCTTCTCAAACCTCCTACTCTTCTACCTTCCCTCAACCTCACTGCTGAGGACTCACTCCTTACTTTACTGAGTAAATTTAGGCTATTCATTGTGAACTCCCTCTTTTCTTCTTTGTATCTCAAAACCCCTGTATATCATTTCCTACTCTCTCTTCATTTAATCCACTCTCTGATGAGGCTAACTGTTGGCCAAAGCCAATTACTGCCCTTGCCTGTCAAAATAATCTCCCCCACACCCCAACATCTTCTCCATCAGATTTACTCCATTGTCATTCTCTCCACTAATCTTCAATATCTCCCTATACTGATTTCTTTCATATTATCTTTAAACTCAAGCAAGTCCAGTCAACCTACCTTTTAAAAAACCTTCACTAGATACTATCATCCACTTCAGCTATTTTCTTATAGTTTCTCCTCTGTTTATACTTGTTGCCTCTCCCTCACTTTTTTTTTCAAGGCAATTGGAGTTCAGTGACTTGCCCAGAGTCACACAGCTAGTAGGTATCATGTGTCTGAGGCCAAATTTGAACTCAGGTCCTCCTGACTCCAGCTGTGGTGCTCTGTCTACTGCACCACCTAACTGCCCCATCTCCCTCACTTAAACCTTTGTAATCTGGCTATTTATCACATCATTTAATAGAAACTGTTCTTGACAAAGCTACCAACCACATCTTAATTGCTAAGTCTTATGGCCTTTTCTTAGTTCTCATGACTCTTGGCATCTCTGAAGCATTTGGCACTATTGACAACCCTGTCCTCCTGGATAACCTCTCTTTGGTTTTTCATGATGCTCTTCTTTCCTCCCTCTTATGGTTCTTTATCATTCTCATTCTTATCATCCATACCATGCTCCCTTTATGAGTGTTCCTCAAAAATATCTTTGGACATTCTTCTTTATATATACTATCTTACTGGGTGGCTCCATCAGGTTTACATAAATCTCATGGATTCAATTACCTTCTCTAAAGCTCCCAGATCTATGCACCAATACTTAATCACTCCCAGAACTTTAGTCACATATACCCAATGACTTATTGGAAATTTCCAATTGGCTGTCCTATTGACTTTCAGACTCAACATGTCCAAAACAGAATTCATTATCTTCTTCCTGAAACCAATACCTCTACCAAATTTTCCTAAATCCGTCAAAGGCACTACCATTCTTCTTGTTAGTTACTACCTTGTTTTTTTTCTTAGTCCACATATCAAATCAGATGCCAAATCTAGAAGTTCCTACTTCCACAATATCTTTCTTATCTGACCCATTCTTAGTAATTACAAAGACACTACCTTAACTTGGGCTATCATCCCTTCTTACTGGGATTATTACAATGGCATCCTAATTGGTCTTTCCACCTGAAATCTTTCACCACTCCAAGTTATTCTCTATATAACCTGGTAAGAAGATTTCCTTAACTGCAAGTGTGATCTTATTTAATTAATTAAAAAAAATTCAGTAGCTCCTTGATTCCTCTAAAATAAAATAAAGCTTCTGTGTTTGGGTTTTAAGTCCCTTCACAACCTGGTACCAAGGTATATTTCCAGTCTTATTACACATTGCTCACCTCCTAACATTCTATAATTCTGCCAAACTAACATTCTCTCTGGACCTTACCTCGTAGGGTCATGGAGTTAGATATGGAAGAGACCTTAAACGTCATCAAGTCTAACGCCCTAATTTTATAAACGAGGAAACTGAAGCCAGAAAAGGTTAGCTCAATGTCTCCCACACCTGGAATGCACTCCCTCTTCATGTTGAATCCATTACTGCCTTTAGGACTTGGCTCAAGCACCACTTCTGGTGTTGGTGTTTGCCTGCTCTACCACCTGGGGTTCAGGATCTCCCCCTGGTATGCTGAGGTGGGATTTTCCACTAGCTTGCTGGGACACCTCCCATTCTGTGCTGCTTCCCTTCACCCAGGGCAAGAAGTGCCTTTTCCGTTAATCTCTCAAGCTACCTGGGCTACAGGACTGCTGCACCTTGTCTTTCTGCTGGTTCAGCTGTTTCAGGGTTTTCCCTGGGGTGATATTTTCTGGCCTTTCAGAGGTTAATAAGGGATGGTGAGAGCAGCTTACTTCTTACTCTGCCATCTTGGCTCCCAAAAGCAGAACCAGGACTAGTTAGGAGGAGATCATAGGTTTATAAAATGTGGAGTTAGAAGAGATCCTTGTTGTTGTTGTTTTATCATTTTAGTCATATTTGACTCTTGGTAACCCCTTTTGTCAGAGAGGAGTATCTCCGCAAAGATACTGGAGTGGTTTTGCATTTCCTTCTCCAACTTATTTGACAGATGAGGAACTGAGGCAAACAGGATTTGCCCAGGATTACTCAGCAAGCAAATGTCTGAGGCTGTTTTTGAACTCAGGTCTTCCTCATAATTCCCACATTTACAGATGAGGAATTTGAAATTGAATGAGATAAAATTATTTGCTCAGAATCACAAAGGTAGTAAGACAAATATACTGAAATATATGACCATGGGAATTTGACTATTTCCTAAACTATCTAGTTCTTTAATTTTATAACAAATTTAAAAACCCAGAAATTTGTATAGAAGTCACCTTCTATGTTATAGATCTATACCATACACATGTATTGTGTTATATAATCACTACATTCTAAAATAACCAATATGAGTTAAACTATGGAAAATGTATCAAAGGTTCACTGAAGACTGACCCTCCACTCATGCGTGAAGCGTTCCAAGGCCAAACTAGTCCTGATCCTGATAAACCCCCGGGGAAGGTAGCACAGAAACAATTCCCAGTTTTCTTGTAGAGCCAGCCAATATCACTCTCAATCACTCATTGACTTCAAAATTATGTCTCCAACGACATGAATTTCTTAATATCTGTTTTTGTATGATCCAGCAATTCCTTTCAACTTCATTTTCTTCCATGCCATTTCTAGTTCCTTAAATAGCATATCAGGCACTGAATTATTAGATCATGCCTTCTAAGTACAGGCGCCCTTCAAGGTTCTGACCTAAGCTCTCTTCTCTTCCCCCTTTTTACTGCTTCCCTTGGTGATCTCATCAGCTTCCACACATTACCAGTTCTATACTGATTGTTCACAAATCTACCTATTCTGCCCCAACCTCCTCTGACCTTCAATCTCACATAATACCTTTCAGACATCTTAAATTGGATGTCCAATAGACTTTTTAAATTCAACATGTCCAAAATGGAACTTATTATCTTTCCCCCTAAACCTTCCTCTCCTCCTTTCACCTTTCTATTATTGTAGAGGGAAATACCATCCTCCCAGTCCCTCACACTTGCAAAATAGGAGTCAACCTGGACTCCTAATTTTCTCTCACCCTCCCCTCCCCCTGTATTGATTTGTTGCCAAGGCCTGTCCTTTCTTGAATACACCCACTTCTCTCCTCTGAAACTGCCACTACTGTAGTGGAGGCCTTTATCATTCTCATACATGGACTATTACAATAACCTGTTGGTGGATCTGCTTACCTCAATTCTTTCAATACTTTAATCCATCTTCTATTCAGACACTAAAGTGATTTTCCTAAAGCACAGGTCCAATCACATCACTCCTTACTTAATAAACCCCACTGGCTCACTATTACTTCCAGGATCAAATACAAAATATTCTTTTCATAACCTAGCCTTCTCTGAACTTTCCAGTCTTCTTATATCTCACTCCCTGACATGTCCTCTTCCATTTGGTTACATTGGCCTCTTGGCTGTTCTCTGAACAAGATACTCTATCTCTTCACTCTCAACATTTTCTTTGGTTATCTCCCATTCCTGGAGGGTTCTCCACGCTCAGCTCTGCCTTCTGACTTTAATGACTTCCTTTAAATACCAAATAAAGTCTCATTTTTTTTTTACTGGAGGTCTTCCCCAACTCTTCTTAATTCTAGTTGTCTTCTCTCTTTTAATTATTTCCTTTTTATCCAGCTTATTGGTATATATCTGTTTACACATTGTTTCCCCCATTAGATTGTAAGCTCCTTGAAGGCAGGGACTTCCGTTTGTCTCTTCTGTATCCTCAGTGCTTAGTACAGTGCCTGGCACATGCTGCCTCTTATCTCTTCCCCCAGGGTTCCTTGTTGCTTCAGCTAGGCTGGCTCGCCTCACAGGGTTGCTATGAGGATTAAATGGGATGGTGTATATAAAGCACTTTGCAAGTTTTAGCATACTCCACATTATCTCCTAGGCCTACTTGACCTCTTTCATTTCTACTACCTTACATATTCTTTTTTCCAAGGATTCTCATTCACATTTGTATAACACTTTATGATTTACAAAATGTTTTACTCATATCCTTGTGAGATATGTAGCATAAATATTATTAGTTCCATTTTATGGATGATCGATCAAACTGTAGCTTAGAAATATTACATTACATGTCTAATCACATAGCTAGAAATTGTCAAAGATATGAACCAAACTCAGGCCTATACTCTGAATGCAATGCTATTTCTATTTTTCAAGTCCATGAGAGAGAAGTCAGCCCCAAATGTGAAATGTCTCTATGAAGTCACATAGCCAGGAAGTACCATTGTCAAGAAGTCAGGAGAATTTTATATAATAATTCCAATGGGATAATCAAGCCTTCTTTGTAACCAGGCCTCACAAGCTCCGTAGTGGAACACAACATGACTTTACCTAATCCATAATTTAAAAGAGTCAGCTTTTTTGTGATAGGGTCTTTCGCAAAAAATTGATTATACTTTGCCCTTACAAATTATACATTTCCTAGAAGTTTTTAGGGTCTCTGGAATTTCTCTCCAAAATCTCAAATATTATAGTAGTAATTTTTGAAACAACAGCTTTCATTACGTGCAATGATTTCCCCGAAAATATAGCATTTTTCAAAATGATTCTCAGAGATAGACAAAAAGGGACAAAATCATTGGTCACATTAGGTTGTCAATTATAGGTCAGTGATTGTCCACTGGAACCTAGATTAGGCCTTATTTTAGAGTAGAATAAAAGAGAGAGTGAAAGAGAAATTTATAATTCACTGTGTTATCATTCCTTATTGTGGTAGGAAGAATGGAGCTAATTATCTTTCATTATACTCAGAAGCAAATAAAGAGAAAACTAAGTTTTTCCATTAGAAAACTTCTGCCCTTGCAGACCATGAAAAAGCAGATGGTATATTTTAATGTGTGATTCACTGTTGAAGAACATTATTTAGATGACTAGTACTGTAAGTTTCAGAGAATAATCAGATATTTATATAAATTAATATATAAATGAATACCTGCAGATACACAGGATTCCTTGAAGTTACAGTTATCAACCCACATACCCTTGGGGCATATGTTAATCACCAGATGGAATAAAGAAGAGATTTCCACATGACATGATAGTGATTCAGTACTTTGCTGTAATACATAAGTTGCATTTTGATTTTTATTTCTCATTAAACAAAAGACAGAAGGTATTTTTTGAAAGTTCAGGATGAACAAAACAACCTAGCTTCAAGTAGTTTATATTGGTGGAAAAATCTGCAAGGGCTTACAGCTGCATTTTAGGAAATTAATACAAATGAACAAATATCAGGACAAAATAGAGAAATTCCAATTAAGGACTATCTTTGAATTAGTCTAATTACCCAAATCTAGAACAAATTAATTAAATGGAATTTAAGGGTACATCAAAGAATGAGAACTAATCAAAACTTCCTGTAGTGACTAGAAATGAAACCTCAAAGTCAGGAAGTCCTGGGTTCAAGTATCACTTTTTATATATACTGGCTGTGTGATCTGGGTAAGTCACTAAATCTCTCAGTGCTTGTCAACTCTAAAACTATAAATTTCAGAGAGGCATAAACTGACATGGGTAAATGGGATTTTCTAATCCAGGACTTCCCAATACCAATGAAATTACATGTCCAGAACCTAACACTATCAAGGAATATTTAATAACAGAAAAAATAGTATATTACTTGACAGAATAATATCAAGCTGTACTGGATCCTTAAGGAATAAGAGAGTGCTAATCTGTGCCACTTTCCCCATTAGGACCCATTCCAGTCAACATACTTTCTTTCAAATGTTCTCCTTAATAAAACTTAAATGACAGGGTGGTCATAAGCCAACAAATCACAAAACTATATACGAGGAAATTATTCTTCATCTTGAAAGAATCATTGGAAATCAGAATTCTAGCTAGGAATTCTTGCCTGTGGGGCCATTTCAGCTAGGGGCAGTTCAGGGAGAGGAGAGAGAAAAACAGTACAGATACAGTTGTGTCAGGAGAGGAGGCAGAAGAGTGAGTAGTAAGAAAACTTATGGTATATTAAATGGTCTCTGACCCCCAAATTCCCAGAAAGAGGCAGCAGGAGAGGAAAGCAGGCCCTAGAAAAGGAATGATATGGCCCCAGGGTTGGTGGCTCCAGTCCAGGTCACCAAGCTAGGTGAGGGGATGGAGGGCCAGAGGACCATCATCGGGAGGAAGTATGCCTCCATTTAGGGGTGCACTGGAGCCAGGTCTACTGACTCCCTAAAGCCATTGTTAAATTTTCAGTGCTCACACAATTACACCTCACAAATCAGCAAATGCTACAAATCAGGGCTTGATTTATTGTTTTGTTGATTGTCTAAACTTAAGAAAATGATGAAGAAAATGTTAACAAGCAAATTAAACTTAAAAGTGTATTGTACTTCAGTTGTGAAACATTTACTAGCATTCCCCTTCCCCCTCTTCCCCCTCCCCACTCCAGATGTCACTACCCTAGATCAAAACTCCAGTTACCCTGCTCTCATAACACTCTGAATATAATGTTTACCATGACCAAAGCGACTGTTAAGAATGAATTGGAGCCTTTGCCTCATGAGATTCCTATAAGAAGTAAGCATTCCTAAAACATTTTGGATTGTGTCACCACTTCTTTCTACTTTTTTCTTTGATAAGCTGCTAGTTATCAATAAATTTTCAAAGAAAAAGTGGGCTACAAACAAAATGTATCCTAATTCTGTTTAAACTAATTTCAAAGCTGTAACTAGGTTCCATGAGCAACTTAATAAGCTAGCTACTTTTATTGCATAGCAATGATAATTCAGGTTCTGGGTGACCCAGTGCTAGAGCTATTTAGAGAACTGCTCCAGAGTGTTTGAAGTTTTGGAAATATTGATTTGCTTCTACTCTACACTGAATTGGATTTCACTGAAATGAATCTCAAGAAGTGAAGATACTGGATTATACATCTCTCCTTCACTTAGCTTTTGTCTAACAACTTAGCAAAATGAAAATTTTGTTATAAAGAAAATGATTATAAGGATTTATGTTTTCTATGTTTATTATGTATAGCCATGTCTGTTTTTCCTTTTGTTAGTTGCTAAAAATTAATATACAAATATTAGTACTGCCATATAGTTTATTTCAAATCTCTATCATGTGTCAATGAATTAAAACTCATTGACTTTTTAAACTCATGAGTTAAAACATGGTAATGAATGTATATATTTATATATATATAAAGATATAGATTCAATTTTTCTTTTAAGTTACTGCACTTTTAGAAGGAGACTTTCTCCTACACACAATGATCTGTACTGCTGTGGTAGATGTTCCTGCTGAAACAGAAAGATAACTTCATTTTCTTAATGACTTCTTCAAGGTCAATATTATAAAAAGTCTAATTTTCTAATTTTCCATGAGACAGTTATTATGTGCTTCCCTTTTTTAATTTAACTGGACAACTAGGGTTCTGCCTACTGAAACAGAAATGTATGTCAAAAGTAACAATTGATAAGAAGTAAAATATGACTACAACTATCACTCCATATCATGGAGAATTAGGTATTTTGATATTAAAAACACGTATTAAGAAAATGCAGGCAGAGCCAAGATGGCAGAGTAGAGGAAGCACTGCAGCAGAGTTCTCTCAACATTCCCCTCCAAACAACTCTAAAATAACACTTCAAATTGAATTCTGGAGTGGCAGAGCCAATAAAAGGTCAGGGTGAGATTTTTTTTCCCCCAGCACAAGACAACTGAGGAGGTCAGAAAGAGAGGTCTGTGACACTTGGTCAGAGGCTTGCCTGGAGCACACATGACAGCAACGCCAGTTGTGGGACTTGTGGAAGGCAACAAGAGCAGCAGCAGCAATGTCCAGTGCTCTCAGCCCAGAAGTGGTAAAGGAATTGATCGACTAGTGAGAAAGAGATAACAGGGAGCCCCTGTGATAGCACCAGGCACAGGACAGGGCACTATTTGACAATTTCATTGCCCAACTCTATTTCTGGGCTGCAATTCCAGGGTGGAAAGAAGTATTAGCACTGTTAGTCAAAAGAGAGCAGGGGCCCTGAGCAGTAATAGCACTTCTAGTTGCAAAGGATCAGAGACTCTTTCCTGGTAAGTACAAGAGCAAAGACCAGGAGAGCATACCTCTCCCCACATCATGCCACCTTGGAAGCACTGAAAACTTCCAAAGCCCTCCAAATAGCTCTAAAACCAGCAGCGTGAAAATGCCTGAAGCTTGAGACAGTGCCTTCCTCTACCCCTAGGTGAGCAGAGCCCAACTTTAATATAAAGTACAAAGTCAAGAAATAGACTGGGAAACTGAATAAACAAACAAAAAAGAACCTTACCACAAAAAGTCACAACTTCAGAAGACAACTATGTAAAAACAACTACAAGGAAAGTCTCAAAGGAAAAAG
This sequence comes from Vombatus ursinus, assembly GCF_900497805.2. Taxonomy (NCBI): domain Eukaryota; kingdom Metazoa; phylum Chordata; class Mammalia; order Diprotodontia; family Vombatidae; genus Vombatus; species Vombatus ursinus. The sequence continues at coordinate 26,415,054 of NW_020947062.1, forward strand.
AAATATAAATTGGACATAAGTCCAACAAGAATTCCTGGAAGAGCTAAAAAATATTTTAAAAATCAAATAAGAGTGTTGGGAGAAAATTGGGAAAAGAAATGAGAATAATGCAAAAAAAAAAAGATGATAGCTTGGTAAAAGAGACACAAAAATACTGAAGAAAATAGCATCTTAAAAAACAGAGTTGTTCAAATGGTATACATGGCACTTCATGAAAATTAACTGTGTATAAGGCATAAAAACCTCATGTACAAATGCAGAAAAGCAGAAAATATTAAATGCATTCTTTTCAGACCATAATGCAATCAAAATTATATTCATTAAAGAGCACAAATTTAAAATTAATTGGAAAGTAAATAATCTGATACTAAAGAATGACTGGGTCAAAGAACAAATCATAGAAATAATCAATAATTTCATGAAAGATAGAGACAAAAATGAGCTCACACATGAAAATTTGTGAGGTACAGCTAAAGTAATGCTTAGGGGAAAACATATCTCTAACTGTGTATATCAAAAGAAGAGATAAGGAGCAGATAAATGAATTGGACAACTAAAAAAAAAACCCCAACAAATTAGAAATCCCCAATTAAAAACCAAAATGGAAATCTTGAAAATCAAAGGAGACATGAATAAAAGTAAAAGTAAAAAAAATTAAACTAATAGAAGGAGCCAGTTTTAAGAAAAAAACCCAATAAAACAATTGATTAATTTAACTTAAACTAAGAAAGAAGACAACCAAATTACCAGTATAAAAAATGAAAAGGGTGAATGCACCATAGATGAAAATGAAATCAAAGCAATTATTAGCAGTTATTTTGCCTGATTATATACCAATAAAACTGACAATCTAAGTGAGATGCTTAAATATTTACAAAATATAAATTACCCAGATTAACAGAAGAGGTAAAAGTCCTTAAATAACTCTTAAATAGCCTTAAATAACCTTATATTAGAAAAAGAAATTGAATATTAATGAACTCTCTAAGAAAAGATTCCCATGACCAGATGAATTTACAAGTGAATTTTACCAAATATTTAAGGGATAATTAATGCCAATACCATATGAACTATTTGAAAAAAGAAGTTAAAAAGGAGTCCTACCAAATTCCTTTTATGACACAAATGTGGCTATGGTACCTAAACCAGGGAGAGCAAAAACAGAGAAAGAAAATATAGGCCAATTTCCCTAATGAATACCTGTGCAAAAAATTTTAAATAAAATACTAGCAAAGAGATTAAAACAACATATTTGAAAGATCACAAACAATGACTGGGTTGGATTTATGCCTGGAATGCAGGGCTCATTCAACACTGGAAAACTATAAGCATAATAGACTATATCAACAACAAAAATCATAGGAAACATACAGAAAAATCTTTAACAAAATACAACACCCATTCCTATGAGAAACATGAGAAACCACAGAAATAAATGAAGCTTTTCTTAAAAAGACAAAACCAAGAGCCCACATTATCTGTAATTGTGATAAACTAGGAGCTTTCCCAATAAGATCAAGGGTGAAGCAAGGCTATCCATTATCACTGCTGTACAATATGGTACTAGAAATCCTAGCTATTGCAATAAGACAAGAAAAAGAAATCACAGGAATAATAATAGGTAATGAGGAAACAAAACTATTATTCTTTGCAGATTTAATGAACCCTAGAGAATCAACTAAAAAGCTAGTTGAAAGAATTAACAACCTAAGGAAATTTGCAAGATATAAAATAAACCTACATCAACCATCAGTATTTCTGTATCTTACCAACAGAACCCAGCAGGAAGAAATAGAAAGAGAAATTCCATTTAAATTAACTGCAGACAATATAAAATGGTTGGAAATCCACCTGCCAAAACATACTCCATGAATATATGAACACAAAAAACTTTTTAGACAAATAAAGAGATATCTAGACAATTAGAGAAATATTAATTGCTCATGGGCATACCAAGTCAACATAATGAAAATTACTTCTACCTCAATTAGTTTGCTCATTCAGTGGCATACCAATCAGACTACAATCACATTTCATAGAGCTTGAAAAAATAGTAACAATTCACTTAGAAGAACAAAAGGTCATGAAAAAGGATCAATGAAAAATGTGAAGGAAGGCAGCCTAGCCATACCAGATTTCAAACTATATAACAAAGCAGTAATCATGAAAACAATTTGGTACTGTCTGGGAAATAGAGTGCTGGATGTGTGGAATTGATTAGGTACACAATACATGGTAGTAAATGACGGTAGTAATCTAGTATTTGATAAACCAATCCAAAGATCCAAGCTTTGTAGGCAAGAACTCACTATCTGACAAAAATTGCTGGGAAAACTGGAAAGCAGTTTGGAAGAAATTAGGCATAGACCAACATCTCATACAGTATACCATGATAAGGTGAAAATGGGTACATGATTTAGACTAAAGGGTGATATCATAAATAAATTAGGGGAGCATGGGAAAATCTACCTGTCACTTCTACAGCTAAGGGAAAAGTTTATGAACAAACAAGAGATAAAGATCACAGAAAGTAAAATGGATAATTTTGATTAAATGAAATAAAAAAGGTTTTGCACAAAGAAAACCAATGCAGCCAAAATTAAAAAAGAAAGCAAGAAAGTGGGAGAGGGTGGAATTTTTACGGCAAGTTTCTCTACTAAAGGCCTCATTTCTCAAATATGTATCAAACTAAGACAAATTTATAAAAATAAAAGCTATTCTCTAATTGATAAATGATTAAAGGATATGAACAGGCATTTTTCAGAAGAAATCAAAGCTCTCAATAGTCACATGAAAAAATGATCCAAATCACTATTAATTAGAGAAATAGAGATTAAACAACTCTGAAGTTCACCTCACATCTATCAGATTGGCTAACATGACAGAAAATGAAAATGGCAAATGCTGGTGGGGATGTGGAAAAATACGGAAACTGTTGGAGTTGTCAACTGCCCCAATCATTTTGGAGGACAATTGGGAACTATTCCCAAAGGGTTATAAATCTGTGCATACCATTTGACTCAGCAGTGCCACTATTAGGTCTATATCCCAAAGAGATCACAGAAAAAGGAAAAGGATCTACAGGTACAAAAATATTTATGGCAGCTTTCTTTGTGATGGCAAAAAATTAGAAATTGAGAGGATGTCCATCAATTGGGGAATGGCTGAACAAGTAATGGTATATGATTGTGATGGAAAACTATTGTGTTATGAGATGCAAGATGGTTTCAGAAAAACCTAAGAAGACTTACATAAATTGATGCAAAATGAAGTGAGCAGAATCAAGAGAACATTGCATACAGTAACAGCAATATTTTAAGGATGAGCAACTGTGAAAGACTTAGCTAGTCTCATTAATGCAACTATGCAAGACAATTCCCAAGGACTCATGATGAAAAATACTATCTACTTCCAAAGAATCCTGATGAACTCTGAGTACAAACTGAAGTATAAGTTTTTCACTTTATTTTTCTTGCTTTTTCCTCCCACATGGCTAATATGGAAATGTTTTGCGTGACTTCACATGGATATAATATTGCTTGCCATTGCCAATGGGTAAGAGAAGGGCTGGAGAGAGGGAAAGAATTTGGAATTCAAAGTATAAAAAAATGAATGTTATAAATAAACAAATTATAAAAATAAAAATTATAAAAAATATTAAGAAGAATGATATTTAAAAGTGTCCCTCTATCTCCCTGATATGCTCTTCCTCGGACAACCACTTTTTCTTGTCTGTCCTTGGTCCCTGTTGGCTTCACATAGTGATTATTTCTTTTCTCTTTGGGGTGGAAACATCCACAAGCCTGGGGTCCTAGGATTTCCTGGAGCCGCCAGGGCCTGGACTGGTTTATTGCATATAGAGGCTTTAATTCAGTATAACCCTCCTGCCCCTTGGCTAGGTAGAGGGAAGGTGAGGTTTCCCCATCCCCTATCATGGTAATCCAAATTGAACTTAAAGAGCTCATGCTCCTGTGAGAACATCATATTGCATATGAGACCACATATTGCAGTGTGGAGAAATAGGGAATCATTTCAAATTGATTGAATGCAAAACGGAGTTGAGACAGATCGAGGTCGAACCCGAAACCTTTCAAGAACTGAAATGGAAAGTTTAAGACCCAAAGTAAAAAAAAAAAAAAATCCAATTTTCAGTTCACTTCTGTCCCTGCTAGGAAATGAGCAGCTTGGTTTGAACAGAAGACAGGGAAGAAAAGGCTTACATAGCTTGGAGAGAGGCTACAGTGGAAAGGTCATAGAAAGGAATCAGTCTTGGCAGGGGGAGGGGTGAGGATGGGTCTGGGGGAGAACTCTGTTAAAATAACCTCTGGAGGAAGTCACCTTTCATCTGGAAGGGTTTTCTCACACCCCTTACCCAGGTAGACAGTAGGGAAGATTGGAACGTAAGAAAAGTGAATCTCCTTCCCCTACACTACTGTACTCTATAGGGTGCTGAAGCGCAGACTCCTTAGTTCTTTAACATCCCCCAACCCCCACCTCCCCGCCTACTCTCCCAGTCCCTTGCTATCTGCGGAGGCAAGACGACTGAAAGGGACCGGAGCCAATGGTAGATCTCGATCCACCCTCATTCCCCCAATGGGCCGAACGATATGGAGGGGGAGGTCCAGGCTGTCTGGCTCATTTTCTGCAAGCCAGAGTGACAGTCTGCTCTAACGTTCCGGGGAAATCAGAAGGCAACTCTACTGCTACGGCTCCTACTGCTGTTGCTGCAGGCCAAGGTGCTGGCCAAGTCCAGCCTGTTAACTAGAGGGGACTTTCAGCTATATAGGTCTGAGGCACCAGTCTGTAGCCGCTTGGTTTACCAGCCCAGCCCTCCTATGGAAGAAATGGAAGAGGAGTTAAAATGTCCGGTGTGCGGTTCTTTCTATCGAGAGCCTATCATTCTGCCTTGCTCTCACAATTTGTGCCAAGCGTGCGCCCGCAACATCCTAGTTCAGACCCCGGAGTCTGAGTCTCCCCAGAGCCGTCGGGCCTCGGGTTCTGGGGTCTCTGATTATGATTATCTGGACATGGATAAGATGAGTCTGTACAGCGAAGCGGACAGCGGCTACGGTTCCTATGCAGGTTTCGCCAGTGCCCCCACCACTCCGTGTCAGAAGTCTCCCAACGGAGTCCGAGTGTTTCCCCCGGCCATGCCACCCCCTGCGGCCCACTTGTCAGCATCTCTGGCCCCAGTGCCTCGCAACTCCTGCATCACTTGTCCACAATGCCACCGTAGCCTGATCCTAGATGACCGGGGATTGCGCGGCTTTCCTAAAAACCGCGTTCTGGAAGGGGTCATCGATCGCTATCAGCAGAGCAAAGCTGCGGCCCTCAAGTGCCAGCTCTGCGAAAAGGCTCCCAAGGAGGCTACAGTAATGTGCGAACAGTGCGATGTTTTCTACTGCGACCCATGTCGGCTCAGATGCCACCCGCCTAGGGGACCTCTGGCTAAACACCGACTGGTGCCCCCAGCCCAAGGCCGGGTTAGTCGGAGGTTGAGTCCCCGCAAAATTTCCACCTGTACAGATCATGAGCTGGAAAACCACAGTATGTATTGCGTCCAGTGCAAGATGCCTGTGTGTTACCAGTGCTTGGAAGAGGGCAAACACTCTAGTCATGAAGTCAAGGCTTTGGGGGCTATGTGGAAGCTCCACAAGGTGAGTCTTAGGAAATCTCTTCCTTCCGCCTCGTCCTCATACTCCTTTCCCCTCCCCCAGACACAATTGCACTCCTTCCATCTGCACCGTCATAAAATTGTTTTGCACTAGGGTGTTCCCCTCTTTCAGACACAATACACTTCATTCAGACCTATGGTCAGGGGGGCAGTGTGGGGGACTGTTTTCTTGCTTTGTCTGGTGCATTGCAGGAGACATGGTGCCCTTTAAATTCAGTAGGAGACTGAATGCTTCAGAAGAGGAACTGGAAAGACTAAGTGGATGGTCTGAGGGACAATAATGTTCAAGGTCATGTCACTACCTGCACAAGTTGGTCTGTAGATTAGGGCTGTGGTCAGCTATCCCATGGAACGCGCTTAGTTGCAGGCAGCATCAGTGCTCCAAGTCAATGGAGAAATAAATCTGCAAGGATTAGATGCTTGTTCTAATTCTATGGAGGCACGAGATGCAGGAGACTTTATGCTCATACAGACCCATTGGGAGGTGGGAGTGTAAATCCACCAGAAGGCCCAAGGAAAATGTGACCGCGCATGCGGTTGGCTTAGAAAGATCAGCTGGGGTTAGAGCTCCCTGGATCTCTGAATCTTTTTTTTTGAGTGGGTGGTTGCTGCGAATATGTCTAGCGTAAATGGAATATTGATGAACTAGAATTAGCTTCTAACTACATCACCTCATCCCAGTGTGTCACCTCATCTCAGTGTAACAACCGGAGTCATTGTATAGGTGGTGAAACTCCTGTTGCCTTAGGAACAGATGTTGCGTAGGCTGATATACCCTCCCGCCTGCGTGGAAGGGAACTAAGGCAGAAGTGACTTCAATTTGGCATACCCTGTGGATCTGCCTCAACCTGGCAGCTGTTGAGCACTGTCCGCTTTGATAATGCATCAGCAATGGGCTTCTTCTCTTTATACTTCAGCAAAAGCCACTGGAAACTCCTTGTAAAAGTCATCTGTTAACACGGTTATTCTTTCCAGTGTCTACAGACTTAAAGTATCATTTGTTGCTGTTATATCCCCCACCTATTGGAGGGGACATTACTACCAGTATCTCTCAAGAAAATAAGCATAAACTTGTGCTTTAATTTTATTTTTTAAAATTTACATTAAGGGAGATGTTAAGGGGAAAGCAAACACAGGATTAACTTTAGTGAATTTTAGGGTATACTTCCAATTGCTTTGTATAATGGCTATACCAATTCACAGGTCCATCAAAAGTGAATTGGTATGTCTATCTTGCCACAAATATCCCCAAAATTGCCATTTTCCTTTTTTGTTATCATTGTCAATCTGATAGTTATGAGCTTGTTTTAATTTATTTTTCTATAATTATTAGGGATTTGGAATATTTTTTCATATAGTTGTTAATAGCTTGGATTTCTTTTTTTTTAACTGTTCATATATTTTCACAATTTACATATTGGAGAATGCCTCTTGTTCTTATATATTTGAATCAATCCCTTATATATGTCCAATAGGACACTTATATTAAAGAAATTTGTTACAAAGATTTTTTTTCACACAACTATTTCCCTTCAGATTTTACTTGCCTTGATTTTATTTGTCCAGAAAATAGTCAATTTTAAGTAATCAAAATTATCCATTTTATCTCCTGTGACCTCTATGCCATGTGTCATCAGGAACCATGAACTCTTCCTCTATTCCTAATTATCCCTAGTTGTGAAAAGTGTCTCCTCCCTCACTTCTCTAATTTGTTTATGGCATGACTATACAGGCATATTATACGCATATACATTATAGTATATGTTATGCATCAAATTGTAGCTTATTGTAGTAAAAACCACTGGATTTGGAATGAGTTTGTCAGGCTGCTGGAAAGGTCTCTAGAATTTTTTCTATAACTATAGTGTTGGTGCTCAGTGTGTGTCCATGCTTTCTAATGATGTTTAAAATTAAAAAGAAACAACTGGGTGTTGTATGTTTTCAAAAGTATTTTCTGTATATATGTTAAACTTAAAAAAAATTATTACAGCATATTATGTTTAGGTTTTCTATTGCACTAATCACAGATTAGTAGTGTAAGTTTAATCTAGTCATAGTGTATAATTTTGCAATATGTTGCCATAGCCTCTTTGCTAATATTTTATTCAATGGATTTTGAATACTTAATATCTGCATCAATATTCATTAGAGATATTGGTTAATAATTTTCTTTCTATAGTCTAGATCTAAAGATCATATTTCTAGCATTGAAGAATTGATAGGATCCCTTCTTTTCATAATTTAGCAGACAGTTTTTGTAATAATGGAATTAATTGTTATTTGAATGTTTGATAGAATTCACATTTAAATTCATCTGATCTTTTTTTCCCCCAGGGTTACTGCTTGTTCAATTTGTTTTTTTCTGACATGGAATTATTTAAACTTTGATTTCTTGTTTTGCTAACCTGGATATTTTATGTTTCTGTAAATACTGATCTTTTCATTTAAATTATCGGTTTTATTGGCATATGATTGGGAAAGTATTTTCTAGTGCTTTGTTTTTTCATTGGTTGTGGATTCTCCATTTTAATTTTTTGATATTAGCAACTAGGTTCTCTCTATTTGAGAAATAAGGCTAGCTAAGGAAGTTTCTGTTTTATTAGGTTTATTAAAATTATTTTTTCCATCAGCAAAAATCCTTCCCACCCACCACTTCAGAATAAAAGAAAAAAATTCCAGTTAGAAATATAGTCATATATAGTTAAGGAAAAATGCATATACACACGTATCTATCTATCTATCTATTTCTCTGTAGATGTATTTTCAATGTATTTACACACATTTGTATATAGATGTGCATGTGTGTGTGCCTTTGTGTGTGTGTGTGTGTGTGTTATTCTGCATTCTGGATCTTTCAGCTATGAGGAAGTATATTTCATTATTATTCCCCTGAAGTTGTGGTTGGTCATTATGAGTTGAACTTTTTCAAAGTTGTTTGTCTTTGTTGATATTGTATAAATGGTTCTCCTGGTTCTGTTCACTTCATTTTACATCAGTTCATGAGAGTCTACCCAGTTTTCTCTGAAACTATCCCTTTCATCATTTTTTATAGTACATTAATATTGTATCACACATTTTTGTACATCTATAGTTAAAATTTATTTTCCTTAGGACAAATCATGCTTTTAATTGGCCTTCCCTCTTATTGTCCCTTTTCCCTTTCTTCTCTTTCTTTCCTGTTTCCATGTTGAATGAAATTTATTTCCATACCCAATTGTGTGTGTGTGCATATTCTTCCTTCCTTTGACCTTGTCATATGAGTGTACTGAGAGGACATTAGTTTAAATGTAACATTCCCACCTGTCCTTCTTTGTTTGTATAGACTTATGCACCCTGAGATAGTTTTCCTTATCCTTTTTCTTCCCTATTTCCCTAGTGTATTCTTCTTCCTCTGCCTTTCTATTCTTTTAAGAATAGCAAAACATAAGATAACCATTCCAAGACTATCTGTCCAATTTGATGACCTCTGTGACCAGTGATGATGATAAGGTTCAGATAATCATTTTCTCATATTGGAATATAAGATGCTGTGGGGCAGCTAGGTGGTGCAGTAGATAGAGCACTGGTCCTGGAGTCAGGAGGATCTGAGTTCAAATCTATTCATAGATTCTTGATACTTACTAGCTGTGCAACCCTGGGCAAATCACTTAACCCCAACTGCCTCACAAAAATGAGTTTATATTTATATTTCTCTTATCTCTTGTGCTTAAACTTCAAAGTTTTTATGTTGCTTTTGTCTTTCATCAGGAATACTTGAAAGTCTTCTATTTCATTAAAGGTTTATTTTTACCCAGTAGGATTACAAGCAGTTTTGCTGGGTAAATTATTCTTGATTTTTATCCTATATACTTTGCCTTTGGAATATTGTATTCTGAGCTTTCTGTTTGTTTGTTTGTTTTTAATAGTGGTGGCTGCTAAGTTCCATATCATCCTTACTGTAGTTTCTTTAGTATTTGAGTTCTTTCTGACGCTAGCTTTATTTTTGCTTTGACCTATAAGCTCTGAATTTTGACTGTGATGTTCCTGAGAGTTCTCATTTTGAGATTTATTTCAGGAGGTGACAAGTGGGTTCTATTCTACTTTGTCTTCTAGTTCTGAGAAATCTGGGCAGTTTTCTTGAAATATGATTTCTAAGCTCTTTTTATGGTGATGGTTTTCAGGTAGTACAATGATTCTTAAATTATCTCTCAATCTGTTTTCCAGGTCAGCTGTTTTTGCCATAAGATAACTTAGATTTTTTTCTTCTTTTTTTCAGTTTTTTGATTTTTAAAAATATATTTATAGTCACTTCCTGGAGTCATCATTTTCTATGTGGTTCATTCTAATATTCAAGGAGTTAGTTTTGGAGGGCATGATTTTTGTACCTCATGTACCATGCTATTAATTTCCTTTCCAATTCTTTATTCTATAAATCTCATTGTTTTTCTTTTCTTTTCTTTTTTTGATAAATTTTTTATTTTAAACTTAAATACAAAATGAGAAAAGAAAAAAAACTGTTATGGACATAGCAGAGAATAAAAGAGGATTCAATGTAAAACAATAAATCTTCCTTTCAAAAAACCTTATATAATAAATACTACACATTGTTTTCAAAGCTGCCCAGCTTTTCTTTGCTTCTTTGTTTGTTTTCTTTTGCTCTCTGCTATACACTTTTTATTTTATTTTCCCCTGTCTCTCCCCCAACCCTAAAGAAGGCTACTATTAATCTACACATAGATAGATAAGGTAGATAGATAGATATAAGTATACACATATATGCACATATACACTCATACACATCTATGTAAGACCGTATTATGCTTATTTTCTCCCATCACCTGTTTCTCTGAAGGTGGATAGCATCTTTCTTTGTGAGTCCAAATCTTCCCAAGTTTTTCAAAATCAACCTGCTCATCATTTCCTTCACCACAGCAATATTTCCACCCAATCACATCCCACTTGAGAGATTGTCTATGAAAGTTTTCCCCCAATTTTCTTCATTCATTTTATTCTTAGCTACATAGGTTTTATTTATACAAGAAATTTTTAATTTAAAATAATTAAAATTATTATTTTTACATTTAAACAATGTTATCATCTTATAATATACTTTAAGATCTGATACTACTGAATCTACTTCCTTTACGTCTTTCCCTCCTGGTTTCTTTGAAGTTCCTGATCTTTTGTTCTTCCAAATGAACTTAGTTATTGTTTTTTCTAACTCAGTAAAATAATTTTTACTAATTTAATTGGAATTTATTGAATAAATAGAGTAGTTAGATAAAATTATCATTTTAAAAAATATATTGACTTTATCTATCCATGAACAATAAATATTATCTCAGTTATTTAGATCTGAGTTTATTTGTATAAAAAGTGTTTTATGTTCATGTTCATATAGTTCCTGTGCCTATTTTGGCAGTTGTATGCTCAGGTATTTTACATTGTCTAGGTATTTTAAATGGTCTAAAACAGTTTTGAATAGTATTTCTGACACATAGTGTAGTTTCTCTATTTTTCACTTCTGATTAAAATCTATTTTAACTTTAACTTTGTCTGAGATTATGCTTACTATCCCTGCTTTTTATACACACTAAATTCTACCCTTTATTTTATTTTTCTATGTATATCTGATTTTTATAATGTTTCCTGAAAGCAACATATTGCTGAATTCAAATTTTTAATCTGCTGTCCATTTCTGTTTTATGGGTAAATTCATGCCATTCACATTCTAAGCCACAATTACTTATTGTATATTTTCCTTCTTCCTTTATTTCCTCACTATCCTTCTCATCCTATTTATCCTGTCCCTCCTCACTCTTCTGTTTAATTCTACCTACTACCTTACCTTCCTACTCCTAACCTACCCACCCCTTTAAGAGTTCCTGGCCCTTATGCTCTTCCCTCACATCACTTTGCCCTCTTATTTCTTTCTGAGTTTAGAAGACTTTTATACCTTTCTAGATGTGTGTGTGTGGGGGGGGGGTTGTTCCCTCTTTAACCCATTCCTGATGAGAGTAAGGTTTCAGCACTTCCTGCCTTCCCCAACTAGCTCCTTCTGTCATACTCAATTCAGCCCATATCTTCCTTTCAAACTTCTCAAATAATGATGACAATCGTAAAAGTATTGCTAATATTTTCACATATACAAACCAAACAATTTGACCTTATTGAGTCTCTTATAATTGGTCTTTAACGTTTATTTTATATTTCTCCTGGATGTCATATGTTGAATTTTCCCTTAAGTTCTGTGGTTTTTGTCACAAAAACCTAAAAGTCTTTCAGTTCTCTAAATGTCTTTTTTTCCCATTCAGAATCCTGAATAATAATAATATTATAATAATAATAGTAAGTGTAATCATACTTAACTTTTCTGGGTAAGTTATCCTTGGTCATAATCCCAGCTCTTTTGCCCTATGGAATATAGTATTCCAAGACCTATGGTCCTTCAACATAGTAGCTGCTAGGTCTTGTATAATTTTTGTTGTAGCTCCATGATATTTAAACTGCTTTTTTTTCTTGTTGCTTGCAATATTTTCTCCTTAACCTGGGAGCTTTGAAACTTGGCTATGATATTCCTGTAAGTTTTTCTCCTGGGATTTCTTTCAGGTGGTAATTAGTAGATTTTTTTCTATTTCTACTTTGCCTTCTTGTTCTAGAGTTTCAGGGCAATTTTCCTCAATAATTTCTTGTAATATTGTCTCAAGATTCTTTTTTTTAATCTCATTTTTATCTCATTGCTTTGATTTTCAGGTAGCCTGACTATTTTTATATTATTTCTCCTCGATCTGGTCTCCAGATCTATTGTTTTTCTGATGAGATGCTTCACTTTTCTGTTTTTTCATTCTTTTGATTTTGTTTTATGATTTCTTGATTTCTTAGAGCATCATTAGCTTCCCGTTGCCCAATCTTAGTTTTCAAGGAATTATTTTCTTCCTTAAGTTTTTGATTCTTTATTAATTGAAGTTGGGTGACTTTGTTTTCATAATTTTCTTGATTTTCTAGGATTGCTCTTATTTTTTTTTTCTAATTTTTCCTTGATCTCTCTTATTTGATCTTTAAAGTCCTTTTCAAGTTCTTTCAAGAAGTCTTTTTGTGCTTGGGACCATTGGATATTTCTCACTGAAAAAGGAGTGGTGTTCTTTTTTTCTTTTAGCTCCTTTGTCTTTCTCTGAATATGAACCCAAATCTTCTCTATCTGCATAGTAACTATCTATGGTTGAGTTCTTTCTCCTTTGCTTACTCATTTTTATTTATTTACTTTTTGTTTTATTTTGTTTTTAGTAGCTATTAGTGTAATCAAATTGTAGTCCAGAGGTATGGGGAATGATGGCCCAAGCCTCAGGTCCTCCTTACTGTTATTTTCTGAGGTCTGCCTCAGGGCCCAACCTTGGGCCCTCCTCTCCCTAGATCTCCCAATCACACTTACTGAAAATGACCTTGCTCCCTGTGGTCCCTCTAGTGGCTGTCCTCTCTGCCCTGGAACTGAAACTAGAGACTCTGCTCTACTGCAGGTACCCACAGCCAGGAGGGTCCCTGCCCCTCTGCTACTGCACTCACCAAGTGTGTGCTAGCTCCATCTCCCCTGTGGTGGCAATCCAGCCCAGGACTCCTCTGGTCAACATAGCTGTGCTTGGCATCTCTCCACAGTGGAAGGTCCTTCAATCTTCTCCTACTCAGCCATCAGACCCCCATATTGTCTCAAGATAAAAATTTCTTAGGCTAAGGCTGTCTCTCAACCTAGCTGCCCCCATGGTTTGATGTTTGTTGATTCTATGGAGTGCACCTGGGGGTGTTTGCACTTCAATCAGGCCAAACCTCCACTCTTAGAGGTTGGGTCTTTCTTAGGGTCTTCTCACATTGTCCTAGGACAGACCTGCACAACTTGGCAGTAGGTAGAGGCCAAAATTAAAATAGGCTAAACTTCTTCAGGGTGCAGATAGATTAGACTAGAGACAGATTGATGATGGCTGGTTGCCACAGGATATGTGACAAATAGGAGAGAGCATGTAGTAGCAATCCTACATTTTTCAGGGGCCACCCAAAATCCTTCAGCAGGCTGCAGGCAAGCAGCCTGTGAGCCATATGTTGTACAGGGCTGTCTTAGGAGGACAACTGCATTACCCCACATTTATTTCTGTTGCTCTGAGGCAATGTTCTGTCTTTTTTGTAGATGAAATTTAGAGAGTCAAAAGTTTTCTAATCTACTTCTCTGAATCCTCTTGATCTCATTGCTTTTCAATTTTTTTCCTCCACTACTCCTATTGCTTTTATGAAAACATTTTAATTGTTTTTTTTTAACTCTTGCTTCATCTCTTCCAAGGAATTCTATTTGAATTTATGCCTGTATTTTGTTTTTCTTTGAGGCTTTACTTGTAGGTGTTTTGGGGTCATTCTCTTTTCTAGGTTTGAATCTTGAGTGTCACCATAATACCTTTACATGGTGGTGGTGGTGGTGGTGGTGGTGGTGGTGTGTGTGTGTGTGTGTGTGTGTGTGTGTGTGTGTGTGTGTGTATGTGTGTATGTGTGCATGCACACATTTTTTAGACTACCTTCTGACTTCAGACTTGATACTAGGGCTGCGATCTGTAGCACTTCTGGAGAGAAAGTGTGTTTTGCTACTTTCCTTGAGTATTGAGTTTTACATCATTTTAGGATCTCAGGGATAACTCAGGCAGGAGATTCATAAACTTTCAGTGCTCACAAAGTAGTCTGATCTAAGGCAAAATCTTATTTCTGCCCATTTTTTCTCTGCAACTTCCTGACCTGGGTTTGGGTCTGAGGAAGAGTAGACTGCTGCTGGACTCAGCTATTTTCAACTAACTGGGAAACTGTTGTTTCAGAGTGACAGAATTACAGATTCCCATCTGGCCTGGTAGTTCTGCTCTGGTTTGTCTTTACCAGATTTAGTATGGATACAAAGCTGGAATTGATACTGTGTTCTGCTCCTGGGTCCAGCCATACAGTGGCTATTTGCTTTTGAACTTGTTCCTTTCTTGGTATGCAACCTAAAGCGTGTAGCTCTTCCCTACCCCTCGGCACCTGGATACATGTCTTCTCCTCAGTATATCCTAGATCTCTTATCTAGAATATGGAAGTGGGTGACCAAGCTGTTGGATGGCACCAATTCCTGTCAAGATGCACTGAAATTAATTTGGGACTTCTTGCCCAGCTGGTTGCTGGAGTATTGTATATTGCTGTTCCTGACTAGATCCAGTGTCCAGTACCCATTGACCTCTCTGCCTATCTGCCTTTTCTAGCCTTGATGGAAAATGACTCACTGTGACTTTTTCTTGGATTTTCCCAATAGCTACCACTTGGCACCTGTCCTTGAATGCTGCAAGAGTTCTGGTGACATTTGGTTATACTGCAGAGATATATCATCACCATCACCACCACCATCACCACCATCACCATCACCATCATCATCATCGCCATCACTGCCACCACTGCCACCACCATCATTACTATCATCATCATCATCATCATCATCTTCTTCTTCTTCTTCTTCTTCTTCTTCTTCTTCTTCTTCTTCTCCCCCTCTTCCTCCTCCTCCTTTTTCCTTCTTCTCTTCCTTCTTCTCCTGAATAAATTGTAATACAAAATATACATGTACATTCTGAAATCTAACCCTCATATATAATATTTTGAGCACTGGTTTCTGATTCGTGTACTTTATTGAATTTTTTTCTCAGATTTATATATGATACTGACTCTTCCAACAAGAGGTCTGCCTTTCAAATATCATTTTGAAGATTCCTGGAAACATAAAACAATGGAGATTATCTTCTTCAATAACCTTGATCATACATATCAGATGAGCTATAAAACAGAGATTTATCCTTATCAGAGTTGTTTGCCACAGTGATGGAGGAGATCTAGCAGAGAGTTAAAGTTGAAGAGAGATTCCTATACAGTTGGTAACATACTTCATATATTCTTATTTATAGATTCAATGAGGTTGACTCAGAATTAAATATGAGGAGAAGATTGGGCTAAATTTCCTTCAAAAAAGTTCTTTTAATAACCACAAACTTCTCCCAAGAAACAAAAAAGTTTACCTTTTTTGATACCAATATTCTACCAATGTTATTGAATGCTTTTGAGTCACTGAGTACTATAGTTGCTGAGAAATTAAAAATCAGCACCAAAAAGAGTGAAATGTAGATATATGTCAGGGTTTGAGGAGACTACAACATATAACAAATAAGGAACTTCAAAGAAGTGAAGTAAAGTAAGTCAGCAAGGAAATGTATTCATAAAAAAGAAGTTGTAGTGTTCACACAGTGAAAGCAAATAACACCAGATAGATTGCCGAAGTATTCCACTAGTAGTCCTATTATGTCACATAAAAGTAAGGAAAACCTCTAACAGGTTGTTTGATTCCCCTCTAGGAAAGTTATAGAAGTACATGGACAAGAGTCATACAGGATGGGTTGCAATCTTGAATCTTTGGAGGAAATGTTCAAATTGATGATACCAGGGGCAGCTAGGTGGTGCAGTGGACAGAGCACTGGCCCTGGAGTCAGGAGGACCTGAGTTCAAATCTGGTCTCAGACACATAATACTCACTAACTGTGTAACTCTAGGCAAGTCACTTAACCCCATTGCCTAGCAAAAAACAATTATGAGACCAAAGATTATTTTTTGATTGATTTGATTTAGTTGGATGATACTTTTTGAGATCCTTAGAAATTTTTCTACGTAAGTCTAAAACTTTTTTAGTAAAATAAGTATTGTCAATCAACATGAATTTATTAAGCAGAAAGACCATACATATATATGTGTGTCAGTGTATATTACAACCATATATGGGTGTGTACACACATTCACACCCACAACTCATAGCTATTTCCCAATAGACATGGATAACTGGTCAAAGGACATGAACAATCAATTCTCAAAAGAATTGTGATTTATTCACAACCACATGAACAAATGTTCCAAATCAATAATAATATAAGAAATGAAAATCAAAATAATCCTGAGAATTCACCTCACACCCTGCCAATTGGTAATGACAAAAATGGCAATACTCAATGTTGCAGGGCTTGCAGAGTGATAGGTGCACTTATGCATTGTTGGTGAAACTGTGAAATGGTATGTTGATTTTGGAAAGCAATTTGGAATTATGCAAATAAAGTGACTAAGATATTCATACTCTTTGAACCAAAGACTCCATTACTACATTTATACCCCAAGGAAACTGTCAATAAGAAAAAAGTGTACATATACACCAAAAATATTTGTAATAGCACTTTTTTGTGATAGCAAAGAATTAGAAACAAAGTAGATACCCATCATTTGGGGAATGGCTAAACAAATAGTGGTATATGAATGCAATGGAGTATACTGTGATGTGAGAAATGAGGTATGTGATGAAAACAGAGAATAATAGAAAGATTCACATGAACCAATGTAGAGTGAAGTAAGCAGAGCCAAGAAAGCAATATACATAATAAATGACAACAGCATAAATGGAAAGAACAACCATACACCAAAAAATCAAAAGTGAATGTAACAAATTATAAAGATAGATCATGACTTGAATGAAAAGATAGAAGAAAACAGTCCACCTACCCAAAATGATAGATCCTAAGTGTTGTCCATTGAACATGTTTTCGGACTTTTTCAATTTATCAATCAGGTGTACTGATTTTTTACTTCTTAAAAATGTTGATATATGAGATAGCTATCTGGGAGGGGTAAAGAGAAGGCTACTGGGGATAACTATGTTGTAAAAAAACAAAAGATAGAAATAAAAATTTATTTAAAATGTAATTGGGTAATTAAATAAAGAAAAATACATTAAAAATTATTGAGTACAAAGACTTTTTTTGCTCTTCTTATCCCAGAGCTCAGCATAGGGCTTGTCACATAAATGCTTGTCCACTTGATTTGACTGATGGGTATGAAGTAGAACTTCTCAGTTAATTTGCATTTATCTAATTTTTTAATGATTTAAACCATATTATTCTTGATAGGTGGAAATTCTTCCTTTTAAAACTGCCTATACATATCTTTTAACCATTTCTCTATTGAGGATTATCTCTTACTCTTATAAATTTAAATCAGTTCCTTATCCATCTTGAATATGAGATTTTATCAGAGAAATTGGATGTAGAGGTTTCTTTTTCCCAATTAATTTTACCCTTCTAATTTTAACTACTTTTCTTTTTGATTTATGCAAGAGTTTCTTAAAATTTTTTGTGCAATCAAAATTGTCCATTTTATCTTTGGTGATACTCTCTATACTTTGTTCACAGAATCTTCCCTCATTCATATTTTTGAATAAGGTATTTTTACCTTGTTCCTTTATTTTGTTTATGATATGATCTTTTATATCTTGGTCATTTGTACCTCTTATGCTAATCTACTTCTCTTTCCAATTATTTCATCCAAAATTTTATTTCTTATCCTATTCTTTCCTCTAATTTCATTTATCTGATAATTTTAAAACTTTTTTTTTCATTTGTTCCAGGAATTTTATTAGAAACTGGCAAATCTGTGATTTTCTTTGAAGTTTTTCTTGCATATAATGTGGAATTATTATATTTTTCTGTGTTTGTGTCTTGAACACCCTGGTTCCATAATATTTCTTTATGATCAATGTTTCCTCTTTTTTTCAGCCTTACTTCCTGAATTGGGACTTTATGTGGCTCCATGAACTTCTGGAAAGAGTGGTGGTTCTTCTTTAGTATTTATCTATTTATATGGGGTCTGGATAATGAATTATCTTAATTGATTGGATAATGGATCAGTTCAATGGATAATAAATGTTATTCAAGATAATAAATGTTATTCAGAAGTCATTTTTCTGTGCTAGCCTGATACTTAGGGTTGGTGTTTTATATTGGGTAGTTTATGGTCTGCATCAGAGGAGTCTGTGGAGTTTTTTGCATTGATTGTTGCCCTCCTTGGCTAAGTACCATTAGAGTTTTAGCCCTGGATGAAGGCCAGAGCAGTACAACCATAGGATCCAAACATCCTTAACTAGACTGGTTTAGCTCCTGGCTCCCTTCCCCCTCTACACAACTTGCCCTAATTGCTTGCCCTAATTCCTTAGCTGAAAGATTTCCATGAACTGTGTTCCAGAGATGTATTTTTATATCTGCACTCTTTTTCTAGAGCCCATAAGCTGTGCCGATTTGGTTAGGCAAAATGCATTTACTGTAGTTTCTCTTTGGATTTTTTTTTTTATCATTTTTTAGTCCAATTATTTTTTTTTCCTGGAATAGTGAGAGACCTGGACTGTTATGCTTCCATTGACTACCATCTTGAGGAAAGTTATCAGAACTTTCTTTACAGACAAATCCTCCATAATTTCCTTTAGAGCATTTATTGTTCAATTTGATATGCATTGTGTTAGGTCCAGTTTTGTTTCTTAAGTTTTTGTTAAGGTTGGTTTGTTATTTTTTTATTTCCTGTAGAGGCACTGCTGTACAGTGAACAGAGTACTAAGGAGTAGGACTGCATTGAGATTCTGCCTTTGTCACCTACTAGTTGTATGATCTTGGAAAAGTCACTTAACCTTTGTGTGCCTCAAGCAGTTCTCTAAGGCTTATCTACTCAGTCATAGATTTGTTGCAATCTAAAATGGTAGAAGTAGTTCCTGTCCTAGAAATTCCCAACATTGACAAAATTAAAAATTCTTCACATATTCTTTCTGGTGTTTTCTGTTTCTTTTAATCCATTTATATACTTAACATATTGCTTAGCTTTTTGGTGTTTTTGTTCTACTTATTCACTTTCTTGTCCTTTCTTTTTTGTTGTTAAAAAAAGGCTATTTTATTTTGAGATTCTTTTGTTGTTCTCCTTCTTTTGTCTCCTCCCCCCTTTTAATTAATTTATTGAGGGAGGTATTCTTACATAACTATGCCAGAAGGGGTGGGGTTTGGGGATCTGGGCTTTTCACAATCTGTTACTCCCCATCTTGGAGCCAAATTCCTCCATAGTATCTGTTGCAGTGGAGTCTTACCTAGCTTTTTCCAAATACTTTGAAATTTGTTCTTCCAAAGTTTGGAACAAATATTACATATTCATTCCCTCTTATATATCACAAACAAACTCTAAAATAGTGTGATTACTATCTTCCATTTATTTATCTTTAGATCCATGAATACAGTATGTCTTTAAAATTATTTTATTGCAAATATCGTAAAATGACATAAAATGGGATCGTTGCTGTATGAGAGAAGACACTTTTCTATGTGTGTGAGCCACTATGTGATAGTGATCATTATATAAATGGATTTAATCTGAAGAAAATAAGACTTCATGGGGAAGGGGATCATGATAAGTTTTAACATATTTAAAATGAATGAGTTAAAAGGCATTGATTAAATACTATACGTATCCTATGCATAAAGTGTTATACTAGCACTAGAAAGTCAAATAGAAAAGCTAGATGACCTCTTTTCTTAAGGAGATCACATTCTTATAAGGAAGATAACAGCTGTGCTTGGAAAGGCCCAAAGTCCTTAGGGTACAATGACAAAGCAGATATTAAAGCACCTTCTTTAATGTCATTTCTACAATAAAACCATATTGCTTCTAATGCTGAGCCATTTGACAGTGCCAAGGACTTTGGTGGTGAACTTTCTTTTTCAGGTCTTCAAGTAGCTATGGTTACCAATGAGGAAGATATTGCAGTACCTGCAGAGGCAATTGCTAGGTTTTGTTTCTGTAACAGTGGCATTCCTGGATGATGACTGGAAGGACTGAACTAGAAGTGGGACTGGTGATCTCAAAGATGTTACTTGATATTGAGCTTATCTATTAGCAGTGGCAGTATGTTACTTGTTGTTGGTGGGGATATTGGGCTCCTTGTGTACAACAGTTTCAAAATGCTATTCAAGAAGGTTCTACAGGTTGGGTCAGAAACAGAGCCAGTGGTCTGAGGAATGCTGCTATTTGCAGAATTCAGGCTCTTGAACTGTCTCTCCTGGAATCTGAGCAGGATATGGTGGTAGTACTTTGACCTGCTTGGCCTGCTTGGCATATGATACCTCCTTTCTCTCCCTCAAAGTGTCTTACTGCTCTAGCTAAGCTGGCTTACCTGCCCTGTCAGTGTTAGTTGGTTGATAGGATAGTGGTGGTAGTGGTGGTGTTGGTATAGGTATAGTAGGTCTCTGTCATGTGAAACATGAATTGTTCTGCATAACTACAGAGGACAGAAGATCAATAGCCAGATGTTATATGGAGACAGATTTAGGGTCAGTATAAAAAAAATCTTCAAAAAATTAGAACTTTCAAATAATGGAATAAACTGTCACACAAAGTAATAACTAGTCACTAGAATTATTACAGCAGAGGCTGAATGCCCTTCTATTAGAGACTTTGTGGAAAGAATTTCTGCACTGGAGGGAAAACTGAACTAGATGACCTTGATAGTCCCCACCAACTCTAAAATAACATTATTCTACAGCATGAAATTCAGCATGTGAGAGAGAAATAAACAATTTGTAACCTATGGAAAATATCACTGCAGAAAAATAGCTCTATATTCAAAGACTGAATTTAATATTTGGAAGCTTCTTAACAATTATCTTTTTGGCTCATGGGTTTATTCTTTGGAAGCATGAGAATATATTTCATGTCTCTTTTAAGACAAAATAAGATGATCAAGTAAATCTTCAATGAATTTAAAAAGAAAATCTATTGTATGTTAAATGTAAACTTACTATAGGGGATACCCCTTTTCCTTCACATTATCCCAAATAGATATATCATGTGCCATCTCTGAAGTAGATTTACTCCCTATATCTATTATGTGGATTGCTAAAAATATACCTGATGAGGATTCTGGGAAGATGGAGGAATAAGACAGGAAATCATCTGGCTCTCCTAAATCTTCCCTCCCCCACCAAATATAAAATAATGCTGGACTTTGAGCAGCAGAAATAATTGAAAATCAGGGTAAAGCAGCTGTTGGCCTAAGACAACTTGGGAGGATGTTAGGAAAGACCCAGCCACCACCAAATCAACAAATGACAAGCCCTTTAGCTTCAGGAACATTATTTACAGACAGTATTGGGGTCTGATAGCTGATCAGGGGAAGATTGCAGGGCCTTTCCCTGGCCCTGGATACCAGGCCCAAGTGTGCTGACCTGACAAAGTCTAGGGCTATGGCTATGGGCAAGGAGAAATGAGCACATGTCAGTGAATGCAGTCACAGAGGGTGAGGACCCTGCTGACTTTGGACACTTGCAGAATCTCTGGGTTTGGCTCTAGGGCAGAGGGGTCAGCTGAAGCTTGCAGCTGTAGGAGGGACTGCAAGGAACAAGAATGTTTGTAGTAACAGCATTATAGGGGTGACTCAGAGGCAGAGAGGAATACCTGAAGTCAGGGTCACTGGAAAGAACTCAGAAAACAACAGCACAAAGAACTTGAAGCCTGAGATATTCTCCCCACACCTCAGGGCTAGAGCTTGCCTTTAGCACAAA
Source organism: Vombatus ursinus (assembly GCF_900497805.2). NCBI lineage: Eukaryota > Metazoa > Chordata > Mammalia > Diprotodontia > Vombatidae > Vombatus > Vombatus ursinus. The sequence goes on from NW_020947062.1 coordinate 26,437,152, forward strand.
GTTAACACACAAGAAATAAGCCGCTAAAAAAATATTGAGTAAGCAAAGGAGAAAGAACCCAAACATAGGTAGCTACTGTGATGACAGAGAAGATCTGGGTTCAAACTCAGAAGGCAGTGAAGTTTGAATAGCTACTTCTATTTCCAAGAAAGAAGCAAAATGGTCACAAACCCCCCAAAGAATTTTGGAAGAGTTTAAAAAGGACTTTAAAAATAAAATAAGAGAGGTTGAGGAAAAATTGGGGAAAATAGTAAAGCAAGAAAGTCAAGCAATTAGAAAAAGAGATCCAAAAACTTATGGAAGAAAATAACTCCTTAAAAATTAGAATTGGGCAAGGGGAAGCTAATGACTTCATAAGACACCAAGAAATAATAAAATAAAACCAAAAGAGCAAAAAAAGTAGAAGAGAATGTAAAACATCTCATTAGAAAAATAACTGACCTGGAGAACAGCTTGAGAAGAGACAATGTAAGAAGTGTTGGACTACCTGAAAGTTATGATTAAAAAAAGTTATGATTAAATACATACTATAGTTTGAGATTATTAAGGAAAATTGCCCTGACATTTTAGAATGAGAGGATGAAATAGAAATATAAAAAAATCCACCAATCATTATCTGAAAGAAATCTGAAGATGCAAACTCACAGGAGCATCATAGCTAAGTTTTGAAGCTTCCAGGTCAAAAAGAAAATACTACAAGCAACAAGAAAAAAAATATAAATGCTGTGGAGATTCAGTCAGGGTAACACAAGATTTAGCAGCTCCTGCATAAAAAAACAACAACAAAGTCATGGAATAATCTATTCTGAAGGACAAAAGAGTTTGGCTTGCAACCAAAGCATACCCAACAAAGCTATGTGTTATCCTGAACGGAAAAAAATGGATATTTAATGAACTAAAAGACTTTCAGGTATTTGTGAAGAAAAGACCAGAACTGAATGGAAAATTTTACCTACTAGATTCAGGAGAAACATAAAAATGTAAACATTAAAGACCAATTATAAAGGACTTAATAAGGTCAAAATCTTTACTTACTATATGGGAAAGTGTTATCTGTATCTCTTAGGAATGCTATTACTTGAGGAGTTAGAAAGAGTAGCATCACTGTTTCAGAGTTTAAAGAAAAACCTTGGTCAGGAACTCATTTTGTGTTAAAGTTTTGCCTAATCCTGGAGCTGTCTTTACTTGGCAAATCTTGGATCAGAACAATTGCTCTGGAGTTTGCATAGAAAAGGGTTTATGTGTCATTCCAACATTTTTTTTTAGTTCACATAAAGGTGAAACATCAAGAACGTAAGGCTTGTGATGGGTGAATCTCATGATGAGAAAGAGGAAAGAACATTTTCTAAAATATTCCTGGGAGAATTGAGTGATTATCTACAATTTTCAATCATCCTTCATGCTTTCCTTGTCCTGTCCTCTCCACCTTTGGGTGGCTCTGGCATATTTCTCTACATACCCATATAATTTTTGAAGCCAAGAATAATTTCAAAAAATGAAATTCATGATAGAATTTGGAGTCAGAATATGATATATTATAATATCCATAATTATGTTTCATTGTTTAGATAATAGTTTGCTTATTCATGAAATATGTCAACAGTAAATCTATACTTATCTGGAACTCTCAATGAATTAGATCATAAGTATTCGTTATTTTATTTTAACCATTTTAAATTGTTTTTTAAACTAAGTTTTATTGATGAATTTTGTTTTTACATTACAATAATTTCTGGAAATATAAGAAAATAATTAAGCAAAACCACTCAATATAGTGACCACATTCAGCAAATACACAATATTCTGGCCTCTCTGCCATGAAGATTGAGCTATGTCTCATAGATTCTGCAGGACTACAATTTGATTTACAGTGATTCATAATTAGACTTTCTTTTGGTAACTTTTTCATTTACATTATTGTGGTTAGTATGTATATTGTTCTTTTAATTATCCTTGTTTTATGCCACATCATAAGATCATAGATTTAGAGATGCAAGGGCACTCTGAAGCCATTTAGTTTAACCTCCTTATTTTACAGTCAAGAAAACAAAGGTTGTGACTTGACAACTAAAAAAGTGAAAGAATCAGCATTTAAATCCATTAAGCACTTTCTCAGTAGATAATCTTTTGCACTACAAATGTTACCATGCCTCTCTGAATTCTTCATATTAATAACTTACTATGTAATAATATTCCTTTCCTTTATATTTCTATACCACAGCTGTTGGTTTTTCTCAGCCATTCATCAATTCTATCATGTTCATTGTTCATCCATTCCTCAATTGAGACATATCCCTTCAGTTTCTAATTCCTTATCAGAAAGTTAGCTATTATAAATATTTTTGTTCAAATGGATCCTTTTCCTTTTTTTTTTGACTCTTTGGGGCATAGACCAAGTAGTAGTATTGCCAGGTAAATTTTACAGCTCTTTGGGCATAGTTTCAAATTGTTCTGCAGAGTTCACAGCTCCACCAATAGTGCCTTAATATATCTAACTAGTTTTTCACATTAGTTTTCCACAACCTCTCTGGTACCTGTCATTTTCCTTTCCTGTCATGTTAATCAATATGATAAGTATGAAGTGGTGCCTCAGAGTTTTTAAAATTTGTATTTCTCTAATTATGAGTGATTTAGAGCATTTTCATGACTATTGATAGCTTTGATTTCTTTCTCTCAAAACTGCCTGTTCATATCCTTTAACCACTTATCAATTAGGGAATGGTTCCCAATTTTATAAGTTTATCTAAGTTCTCTATATATTTGAGAAATGAGACCCTTATCAGAGAAACTTTCTGTGAAACTTTTTTTTCTCAATTTCCTACTTTCCTTCCAATTTTGGTTGCATTAGATTTGCATATGTGAAAAAGTTTCATTTTATGTAATTAAAATGATACATTTTACCTCCCTTGATCATCTCTATCTCTTATTTTATCATGAAGTCTTCCTTTCTCCTTAGACCTAAAAGGGAGTTTCTTCTATGCTCCACTAATATGCTTGTTACATCAACTTTTGTGTTTACATTATTTATCCATTTTTGAGCTTATCTTGGTATGCAGTGTCAGATGCGGGTCTATGACTGGTTTATATTTCAATATATTTTTTATTTTGTTAAATATTTCCCAATTGTATATAAAATACTTTAACATTCATTTTTAACACTTTTGAGTTCTAAATTCTCTCTCTCTCAATCCTCCCTCCTCGTTGAGAAGGAAAACAATTGATATGGAGGCATGGTAAACATTTCAGTATTAGCCATGTTGCAAAAGAAAACATAGACAAAAAAAGAAAAATAAAGAAAGTTTAAAAAATATACTTCAATATGCATTCAGAGTTCATCAGTTCTCTCTCTGGAGGTAAATATAAAATATAATTTTTCATTATGGGTCCTTTAGAACTGTCTTGGATCATTGTCTAGTTAAAGTCTCTCACAGTTGATCATCCTTATAATATTGCTGTCATTGTGTACAGTGTTCTTCTTATTCTGCTTACATCACTTCACATGAGTTCATATACATTTTCCCAAGTTTTCAACCATTTCCCAATTGGTGGTCATCCCCTCAATTTTCAAATATTTGCTGCTACAAAAGAGCTAGTATAAATATTTTTGTGCTAATAAACTCTTTCCCCTTTTCTTTTACCTCTTTAAGATACAGACCTAGTACTGGTATTGCTGAGTCAAAGTGTTTATAGCTCTTTGGACATAACTGTTCTTCAGAATGGTTGTACAAGTTCACAATTCTATCAACTTTATATAGTGTCCCAATTTTTCCACATCCTCCTCCAACATTTGTCTTTATCCTTTTTGGTCATATTAGTCAATGTGATAGGTGTCAGGTTGTACTTCAGAGTTATTTTCATTTTTATTTTTCTAGTCAGCAGTGATTTAGAGCATTTTATGTGACTATTACAGTTTTGATTTCTTCTGAAAACTGGCTGCTCATATCCTTTGATGATTTATCAACTGGGGAATTGCTCTTATTTTTATAATCTATTCCACTGATCCACCACTCTTTCTTAGCCAGTATGAGATTGTACTAATGATTACCGCTTTGTAATATAATTCAAAATTTGGTACTGCTAGACTAGCATCCTACACATTTTTTTTTCATTAATTCCCTTGATATTCTTTGATAGTTTAATCAGCATGGCACTGAATAAGTAAATTAATTAAGGTAGAATTGTCATTTTTATTATATTGGTTTGGACTGCCAATGAGCAATTAATATGTCTTCAATTGTTTAGATCTCTCTTTATTTGTGTGAAAAGTGTTTTATAGTTGTGTTCATATAGACACTGGATTTATCTTGGCAGGTAGGCTCCCAAATATTTTATATTGTCTATAGTTATTTTAAATGGAATTTCTTTTAATGTTGATGGTTTGTGTGGATTTATTTTATATCCTGCAACTTTGCTGAAGTTGTTAATTGTTTTCAGAAGGTTTTTAGTTGATTCTCTAGGGATCTCTAAGTATACCATCATATCACCTGCAAAGAGTGATAGTTTTGTTCCCTCTTTGCCTGATCTAATTCCTCCTATTTCTTTTTCTTCTCTTATTGCCATAGCTAGCTACCTGAATAATGATAAAGTTCTTAGAAGTTACATGAATTATCTTCCCATATTGAAATGTAAGGAGTTTAACCTTGAGTCTCTCATTATTTCTTTTTCCTATTTACCATTTTATGCTTCTCTTGATTCTTGTATTTTTGAAAGTCACATTTTCTATTCCGCTCTGGTCTTCATCTGGAATGATTCAAAGTATTCTATTTCATTTAAAAATTTTTTTTCTTTGCAGGATTATACTCAGTTTTACTGGGTTGGTTATTTTTTATTTTAATCCCAGTTCTTTTGCCTTCCATACTATCATATTTTAAGCCCTCCACTCCTTAAATATGGTAGCTGCTAAATCTTGTGTGATTCTGACTGTAGCTCCATGGGATTTAAATGGTTTCTTTCTGGCCACTTGAAGTATTTTTTCTTTGATCTAGGAGCTCTGAACTCTTTGGCTATAATATTCCTGGGAGTTTTCATTTTGAGATCTCTGTCAGGTGATGATCAGTGGATTCTTTTTATTTCTGTTTTACCCTCTGGTTCTAGGATATTCAGACAGTTTTCCTTGATAATTTCTTGAAATATAATGTCTAAATTCTTTCTTTAATCATGGCTTTCAGGTAGTCCAATAATTCTTAAATTATCTCCCTTTAATCTACTTTCCATATTAGTGATTTTTCAGGTCAGATATTTCACATTTTCTTCTTCTTTTTTTATTTGTTTGACTTTGTTTTATTGTTTCTTGATGTCTCATTGACCTCTTTAGTACCTCTTTTTTCCCCCATTTGGCCAATTCTGCATTTTGAGGAGTTCTTTTCTTCAGTGAATTTTTGTGCCTCTTTTTCCACCCTGTTTCTTGATTTTAAATTTTATGTTTAAGTTGGGCTCTGTTCTCAGTATGAGAGGGTAGTGGTACTGTCTTAAGCTTTAGCTTTTTCTGCACTGCTGTCTTCACAGAAAGTTCTGGATATTTAGAAGTTTTTGGTACTCCTAAGGTGGTGTGATCTGGGGAGATTTTTATCACTCCTCTTCTGGTCTGCATGCTGGTCCTTACCCAGGAAATGCCCCCCAATCTTTTGGGATTTCAATCAATGCTGTTCCTCAGGGTACCTGCTCCCTTGGAACCAGAAACAATACTATTTCCTAGGGTTTGTGCTCCCTCTTGACTGAAAGTGTTTCTCTTTACCCTTGAACTATGACCCAGAAGTGGGTATAAACAATGGAGTTGCTATACAGCATCTGGACCTGAGTGCAATGTGAGCATAGGGTTCATCCCCTCTAATATCTTTCTGACCCATTGCCAGGTCCCCTTATCATCACTGGCTTGAGAGCTCCTGAAGCTGCTGCTGTTTCTGTTACCACCATCTAGTCCCACCATTTTATTCATATTGTTAGTTTTATAAACAAAATACCTCCTAATAATTGCTTTAATTTCATTTTCATTGGTTGTCGATTCACCCTTTTTCATTTTTGATTCTAGTAATTTAGTTTTCTTTATTTTAAATCAAAGTATCCAATGGTTTATCTATTTTTTATGAAGACATCTAATTTTACTTATTATTTCAATGTGTTTTTTAAACTTTTAATTCTATTAATCTGTCTTTTGATTTTCAGGATTTTTATTTCAGATATTTTAAATTTGTTGTCTTCCTAGGTTTTTTATCTATATGTCCAATTCATTGCCCTACTCTTTCTTTTATTGATATAAATGTTTATAGATATAAAATTTCTACTGAGTTATCACTTTGGTATATGCCACAAATTTTGGAATGTTGTCTCATTTGTTGTGACTATCTTTAGTGAAGTTATTAAATATTTCTATGATTCCTTTATCCACTCATTCTTTGTTGATTATTTCATTTTCCATTAATTTTTAAACTGAGCTTCATAGGTACTTGACTGAATATGATTTTTATTACATTATGGGCAAAAAAGAGTACATTTAATGTTTCTGATTTGCTGCATTGCTTTATGAAGTTTTTACGCCCTAATACATGGTCAATTTTTGTGAAGATGCAATTACAACTGAGAATAAGGCATATACTTTTCTATTCCACTCAATACTCTCCAGATATCTATCACATCTAATTTTCCTAAATTATATTCACTTCACTATCTTCTTTCACATTTATTTAATGGTTAGATTGATCTAAGCATGAGAGGGATAAATTGTGGGCCTCCACTAATATACTTTTACTATCTCTTTCTTCCTGTAATTCATTTAACTTTTCCTTCAAGTATTTAAATTCTATATCATTTAGTGCATATATGTTCAACATTGATATTCATTGTCTATGGTACCTTTTAGCAAAATGTAGCTTCCCTGAATATCCCTTTTAATTAGATCCACTTTTGCTTTTGTTTTGTCTGAGATCACAATTGCTACCTTTGACGTTTATTCTTCAGGTAAAGCATGATAGATTCTGATACAGCCCCTTACTTCAACTCTGTGTGTCTTTATGTTGCAAAAGAATCACTTGTAAACAACATATTTTTGGATTCTGGTTTCTAATCCATACTGCCATCTTATTACATTTTATAAGTGAGTTGTTTCCATTCACATTTACAGTTATGATTGCTGACTGAATTTCCCTCTATCCTAGTCTCTTCTACTTATTTTTCTCTCTTTTTTACCTTGTCTTCTTCTCAAAAGTCTGTTTTGATTCTGACCACTGCCTCCCTTAATCTATGCTCTTTCTTATCACTATCCCCCTCTTTTGTCTTAGTCCATTCCCCTGCTACTTCCCTTTGTGGTAAGATGAATTTTCTACCCAATTGTATTTGTTTCTATATTCTTCCCTCCTTGAACCAGTTTAGTTGAGAGTGAAGTTTAAGCATTTCCTGACCCTATCCCTTATTTCCCCCTCCACTGTAAAAACTCTTCCTTGCATTACTCTTTTATGTGAAATATTTTCCCCCATTCCCCCATCTCCCCTCTCCCAGTGCATCCCTATTTCTTACTGTTCTATTCTTATTTTGAGATCATCCCAACATAATAGTCTCACACACATACACCCTCTTATCAATAGAATTAAGAGAGGTTAGGAAAGGCTTCCTGTAGAAGGTGGGATTTTAGTTGGAACTTAAAGGAAGCCAGGAAGGTCAGTAGTCAGAGTGGAAGAGGGAGAGTATTCCATGAAAGGGGGACAGCAAGAGAGAATGCCTGAAGCCAAGAGATAGGGTGCCTTATTTGTAGAACAACCAGGAAGTCTGTATCACTGGATGTGCTTGCAGAGTAAGTTGTTAAGAAGACTGGAAATGTAGAAGGGGGCTAGGTTATGAAGGGCATTGAATGACAAACAGATAATTTTGTATTTTGTTCCTGAAGGCAATAGGAAACCACTGGAGTTTTGAGTAGGGAAGTGACATGATCAAACCTGTATTTTAGAAAAATCACTTTAATGGCTGAATAGAAATTTGAGGCAGGCAGACCCATCAGCTGCCAATTGCTATAGTCAAGACATGAGATAATGAGGTATTGAATTAGAGTGGTGGTGGTGTCAGAGGAGAGAAGGAAGCATATTAGACAGATCTTTTAAAATTGAAGTCAACAGGCCTTGACAACAGCTTAAATATAGAGAGTGAAAGAGAGTAAGGAATGCAGGATGATTCCTAAATTGCCAGCCTGAGGGACTGGGAAGATGGTGTTGCCTTCTAACATAATAGGCAAGGTAGGAGGAGGTTTAGGAGGAAAAATAATGACTTCTATTTTGGACATATTGAGGTTCAGATGTCTACTAGATATCCAGTTTGAGGTGTCTGAAAGACAGCTGGAGATTTGAAATTGGAGGTCAGAAGACAGATTGGGGCAGGAAAGGTAGATTTGAGAGTCATCAACTTAGAGATGGTTATTAAATCCATGGCATCACCAAAAGAAATAATATTGAGAGAGAAGAGGAGAGGATCCAGGACAAACCATGAGGGATACCTAGAGTGAGAGGATGTGATCTAGAGGAGGAGCCAGCAAAGGAGACAAAGAAGAAACAGTTAGACAGTGAGAAAGAAAACCAGGAGAGAGTGTTTTCCCTAGAGAGAAGAGAGTATCAAGGAGGAGAGATCGATCAACAGTGGCAAAAGCTGCAGGAAGTCAAGAAGAAAAGATCATTAATAACTTTGGAGAGCACAGTTTTGGTGGAATGATAAGGTCAGAAGATACATTGTAAGGAATTAAGAGGAGAATGAACAGGGAGAAAATGGAGACACCTATTTTAGTCATACTTTTCAGGAAGTTTAGCCACAAAGGAAAGAGGAGATATATGATGATAGTGGGAATGGAAAAATCAAGTGAGGGTTTTTCTAGGATAGGGGAGAGATGGGTATATATGGAGACAGTGGGAAATAAGCCAATAGAGAGGGAGAGATGGAGAATAAGCAAAAGAGTGGGGATAACAGGAGAAAGGATAGAAATAAGATCACTTGAAAAAGTAAAGGAGTTAGCTTTGGTAAAGAATTAGTCTAGTCCATCATGTGAGACAGGAGTGAAAGAGACAGTGGCAAAACAAATTTGAGTGACAAAAGCTGAGGAAGAAGGGAGAAGGAATTTTTGGTGAATGGCCTCATTTTTTTCCTATAAAATATGAAGCAATGTCCTCAACTGGGAGAGTAATAACAAAGGGAACCATGTGAAGTTTGAGGAGGGAGGTTAAAGGTTTGGAAGAATTGCCTTGGATAGTGAGATAGTGAGCTGGTAAGGGAGGTATAATAGGATTTTTTAGCAATAGTGAGGGCTCAGTTGAGGTTATATAATATAAATTTATAGTAGAGCCAGTCATGTTTTCTCTATCTTTGTTCAACTGCATGTGTGTAGGAGCGAAGGTGAGAAATGGTGGAAGTGAATCAAGTGAATCAAGACTGAGGCTTGGATGTTTTCGTGATATGACAATGAAGGCTAGGGATTCAAGAGAGGATGACAGTGTAGAGTTGAATTATTTCACCAGGGAGTCAAAATAAAGAGAAAAGGAGAGAATTGGCTTTCTTTCTTCCTTTTCCCTCTTTTCTTTCCTTCCTTCCTTCCTTCCTTCCTTCCTTCCTTCCTTCCTTCCTTCCTTCCTTCCTTCCTTCC
>NW_020947062.1:26446771-26781872 GCF_900497805.2 Vombatus ursinus
TCCTTCCTTCCTTCCTTCCTTCCTTCCTTCCTTCCTTCCTTCCTTCCATTTGCCCAAAGATTCATTGATAGATACTGTTACCTATAAAAACAATCAACATGCAGAGATAGAGGGAAAAATAATCATTATATGCTCAGCACAGACTTATGGTATACAAAAAAAAATTAAGCCAAGAGTAGCACTTTCAAAACTCTTTTATAGGCTTAATTTATGTCAGCAGGATGGCTACAGTTATAATTTTTATAGAAGACAAAAAGGGAGGGTAAGATTGCACAATGGATAGGTCACTTGGCCTGGAATCAGGAAGATATGAGTTCAAATCTGGCCTTTGACACTTCGTCATGTGATCCTGGGCAAGTTACTTAACCACATTTGTCTCAGTTTCCTCATCTATAAAATGAACTGGAGAAGGAAATGGCAAGTATAATATCTTTGCTAAGAAAACCTCAAAAGAGAGAGTTGGACACAAATGAACAACGGTAAAGATTTATGCATCAAAGAAATGATGAAGCTGGGGAAGTACTAATATCAGGTAAAATAGTAAATTCATCAGCAAACACTTGGAGATTTAACTAGAAATTGCAGACTAACCAATAATGTCACTGATATAGCTAGTGACAGGAAATGCTTACCATAAATTAAATATAGTTAATAAAGCTGAACCAGAAATTCTTTTATCTAAAGTTTGAGGTCTCAGCTAAATTAACATTATTTGTTTTAAAAGTAAATGGTGCTAGTGAAGCTAATTATTGAAATTAAAAATTCTCTTATGATCCTTCCTTTTTATTTCCTTTCCTTCCTTCCTTTTTTGTCCTTTCCTTCCCTCCTTTCTTCCTTTTTCCCTTCTTTCCTTTGTTCCCTCTAACCTCCCTCTTCCCTCCCTCCCTTCCTTCCTTTCCTTCCTTCTCTCCTTTTTGGAGTTAAGGATTGAATTTGAATTTAATTTGAGTTAAGGATTAAAGTTTTATGTAGAATTTATTGTATTTTAGGTATAAGACCTGGCACATTGAGAATAATTTAAAAAACTTTAAACAAGTAAATACATGACAACCTTAAAATAAATCCCCTTTAAAAATTCCACTGATTAGAAACTGATTTTTTATCTGATTTCAATGTGCTTTTAATATACAGTAATATTAGTAGTTGCAGTCCTTCCAGAGTGTGAAGTAGAAATACATACATACATACATACACACATTTCATACATACAGATATAGACAGAGTGCAACTGTGAAGTGGTTCAGCAGTTCTAGAAAGCAATTTTGAACTATTCTCAAAAAGCTATTAAACTGGGAGGCAGAGCCAAGATGGCAGAGTAAAGGAAGGGACTTTCCTGAGCTCTCCCCCAAACCCTTCCAAATACCTTTAAAAAACTAATCTAAAAAAATTCTAGAGCAACAGAACCCACAAAAAGACAGCATGAAACAAATTTCCAGCCTAGGACAACTTGGAAGGTAGGCAGGAATGGTCTGTTGCACCAGGGTGAGAGAGAGGGCCCCAGCAAACCTGGAGCAGGCCACAGGGCAACTGAATCAGTGGCAGCAATGACAATTTCTGGACGTCTAAGTCCACAGATGCCAAAGACAACTTGGAAGGTCAGCAGAAAGAGTCTGTTGCACCTGGGTGAGTGGAGGAAAGTCCAGTGCAGGTTGTGCCAGCAAAGCCCTGGCCCCAGCAAACCTGGAGCAGGGCTTAGGAATGCCTGAATCAGCATTGGCAGCAGCAGTGACTGCTTCTGGAGCAGCCCCCAGACAGTAAGGGGGTAAAACAACTGGTCAGAAGGAGATTATAGGGGTCTTTTTGCTAGCACTGAGGCAAGACTCTGTTACTTTGCCCATACTTGGATCTGGGTCACAGTCCTGGGTGACAGTCCCAAGATGAGGAGGAGTACTAGCACAACAGAGCTTGGGGCAGAAGTGGTGTAGGGGGGGATCCTTCTCACAATTCCAAGGCAGAAGAGAATGCTTGTGGTCACTCACAGACCAGAGCACAGGCCAGGAGAGTAGTAAACACCTCTCCTTTGATCATACCACCATGGAAGAACTGAAAACTTATAGGTGCCAAGAAGTATCTCTGAACATAGCTGCACAAAACCCCTGAAACTTGGGACAGTGCACCCTCCACCTTGGAAGCAGAGTCCTACTTTAACAAAGAGTTAGGAGTCAAGAGATTGGCTGGGAAATGAGCAAACAAGGGGAAAAAATCTGACTAAAGAAAGTTACTGTGGTGACAAGGAGGCTCAAAACACAATCAGAAGACAAGAAAGTCAAAGCTCCTACATCCAGCCTCTAAGAAAAATATGAATTGGTCTCAGACCATGGAAGAGCTCAAAAAGGATTTTGAAAATCAAGTAAGAGAGGTAGAGGAAAAATTAGGAAAAGAAATGATAGTGATTCAAGAAAATCATGAAAATGAGTCAATAGCTTGGTAAAGGAGACAAAAAAAAATACTGAAGAAAATAACACCTTAAAAAAACAGACTAGCCTAAATGGTAAAAGAGGTCCAAAAAGCCAAATGAGGAAAAGAATGTCTTAAAAAGCAAAATTGGCCAGATGGAAAAGGAAGCCCAAAAACTCACTAAAAGCTCACAATCATTCCTTAAAAATTAGCATGGAGTAAATGGAAGCCAATGACTTTATGAGAAATCAAGAAACAAGAATAAAAAAGAAAATGAATTAAAAAATAGAAGACTGTGAAATACCTCATTGGAAAAACAGCTGACCTGGAAAATAAGATCTAGGAAAGATAATTTTAAAATTATTGGACTTCCTGAAAGCCATGATTTAAAAAAAGCCTACCATGATTTTTCAAGGAATTATCGAGGTAAACTGCCTTAATATTCTAGAACCAGAGGGTAAAATAAAAATTGAGAGAATCCACTGATCACCTGCTGAAAGAGATTCCAAAATGAAAACTCCCAAGAATATTATAGCCAAATTCCAGAGTTCCCAGATCCAGAAGAAAATATTGCAAGCAGCCAGAAAGAAACAATTCAGGTATTGTGGAAACACAGAAAGGATAACACAAGATTTAGCAGCTTCTACATTAAAAGATTGGAGGGCTTGGAATATGATATTCTGAAGGGCAAAGGAGCTAGGATTACAACCAAGAATTACCTACCCAGCAAAACTCAATATAGACCTACAGAGGGGAAAAATAGATTTACAATGAGATAGAAGACTTTCAAGCACTCTTGATGAAAGTATCAGAGCATAAAAAGGTAAACAGGAAAGGAAAATCATAAGAGACTTAACCATTTACATTCCTACATGGGAAGATGATATTTGTAACTCATAAGACCTTTCTCATTATTAGGGTAGTTAAAAGGAGTATTTATAGTCAGAAGGCACAGGTGTAAGTTGAATATTAAGGTATGATATCTAAAAAACAAAATTAAAGGATGAGAGAGGAATGTATTGGGAGAAAGAGAAAGGGAGAGGCAGAATGGGGTAAATTATCTCACATAAAACAGCCAAGAAAAAGCTTTTACAGTGGAAGGAAAGAGTGGGGAGGTAATGGGGAGTGAGTGAAGCTTACTCTCATCAGAATTGGCTCAAAGAGGGAATAACATAAACACTCAATTGGCTATAGAAATGTATCTTACCCTACAGGAAAGTAGGAGGGCAAGGGGATAAGAGAAGAAGGGGGTGATAGAAGGGAGGGAAGACTGGAGGAGGGAACAGTCAGAAGCAAAACACTTTTGAAGAGGGAGAGGGTGAAAGAAGAGAGAGAATAGAATAAATGGGGGAAATGGGATGGAGGGAAATAGAGTTAGCAATAGGAACTGAAAACATTTTGAAGCAAGTTCTAAGAACTAAGTTCTCTATATGTTTGAGAAATGATAAAGGCCTTATTTCTCAAACATACAGAGAACTTAGTCAAATTTATAAAAATAAGAGCCATCCCCCAATGGATAAATGATCAAAAGATATAATCAGTTTTCAGATGAAGTAATTAAAGCTATTTATAGCCATATTTTATACTACCTCATACCCATTAAACTGGCTAATAAGGCAGAAAGGGTAGATGACAAATGTTGGAGGGAATGTGGGAAAAATGAAACTTTAATGCATTGTTAGTGGAGTTGTGAACTAATTCAGCCATTCTGTAGAGCAATTTGGAACTATATCCAAAGGGCTATAAAACTGTGCATACCCTTTGATCTAGCAATACTATTACTAGGCTTGTATCCCAAAAGAGATTAAAAAAAAAGGAAAAGGACCTATATGTGGGAAAATATTTATAGGAGAGAATTTGGAACTCAAAGTTTTAAAAATGAATGGTAAAAATTATTTTTACATGTAACTGGGGAAAAATAAAATACTAAATTAGAATGAAAAAATAAATCTATTAAACTATTATAACTTTTGACCCAGTGACACTACTACTAAGCCAATATGCCAAAGAGATAAAAGAGGAAAAGGATATATATACACACACACATATATATATATATATATATGTACAAAAATATTTACAGTAGCTCCTTTCATGGCTGTTAAGTAATACACACACAAGCACATAAACATATGTCTGTATATTTGGCAGAATTCACTTGTGAATCCAACTGGTGCTGTCTATCAAAGTTGGTCATTGCATAATGTTGCTGTTACTGTGTACAGTGTTCTCCTGGTTCTGTTCATTTCATTCAGCATCAGTTCATGTAAGTCTTTTCAGGTATTTCTGAAGTCTGCCTGCTCACCATTTCTTATGGAACAATAGTATTCCATTACATTCATATATTGCAACTTGTTCTTTGGCTACAATATTTCTGAGAGTTTTTATTTTGGGTCCTCTTTCAGGCTGTGATCAGTGAATTTTTTTTTCAATTTCAATTTTACCCTTTGATTCTAGTATATTAGGGCAGTTTTCCTTAATAATTTCTTGAAATATTATATTCAGTAACTTTTTTTGATCATGGGTTTTAGGTAGTCCAATAATTCTTGAATTACCTCTCCTTGATCTATTTACCAGGTCAATTATTTTTCCAATGAGAAATTTCACATTTTCTTCCATATTTTCATTCTTTCCTTCTTTTTTATTTTGTTTTATTGTTTCTTGATGTCTCGTGGAGTCATCAGCTTCCACTGCCCAATTCTAATTTTTAAAGAATTATTTTCTTCAGTTAGCTTTTGTACCTCTTTTTCCATTTACTCAATTCTGTTTTTCATGGCATTCTTCTCCTTATTGGATTTTTGTACCTCTTTTACCACTTGTCCTAGTCTGTTTTTTAAGGTGTTGTTTTCTTCAGTATTTTTTGTGCCTCCTTTATCAAGCTATTGACTTTTTTTTCATGATTTTCTTCCATCACTTTCATTTCTCTTCCCAATTTTTCCTCTACCTCTTTTACTTGATTTTCAAAATCCTTTTTGAGCTCTTCCATGGCCTGAGACAAATTAATTACTTTTGAGGCTTTGTATGTATTAGTTTTGACATTGTTGTCTTCTTGTGAGCATGTGTTTGATCTCCTTTTCATTGTAGTAACTCTATAGTCACAAATTTTCTGTTGTTTGCTCATTTTCCAGACTATTCCTTGACTTTAAACTCTTTGCTAAAATAAGGCTCTGCTTCCTGAGATGATGGCACACATTTTCCCAAGCTTTAGGGTTTTAGTCCATCTCTTTTCAAAGATACTTCTAGGGACTTATAAGTTTTCAGTTTTTCCAAGGTGGTATGATCTGAGGGAAAGTGTTTACTATTCTCCTGGACTGTGCTCTGGTCTGTGAGTGACCACAAGCACTCTTTTCTGCCCTGGAACTGTGACCTGTGTGTCTGCTCCCCTGTGGCCACAAGCTCTAGTGTGCTAGTGCTCCTCTGCCCTGGGACTGCCAGATCCAAGTATGGGCAATGCAACAGAGTCCTGCCCCACCCCCATTCCAGCAAAGAGACCTTTGTAATCTCTTTCTGATCAGTTGTCTGACCCCCTTACCATCAGTGGACTAAGAGATCTGGAAACAGTTCACTGCCACTGCTGATTCAGTCATTTCCAAGGCCTGTTCCTGGTTTTCTGAGGCCTGTGCTGGTGTGCCCTGCACTGGACTGTGCTTCACTCTCACCCTGGTGTGACAGACCTTTCTTACTCACCTTTTAAGTTGTTTTGGGCCAGAAAATTGTTCATTCCATCCTTTTGTGGGTTCTGCCACTCCAGAATTTGTTTGGAGGCATTATCTTAAAGGTATTTGGAGGGGAATTACCAGAGCCCAGGTGAGTTCTTGCCTTTTCTCAGCTATCTTGGCTCTGCCCCTGTGCTAAGTGCTTTTAATAATATTGTCTCATTTGATCCTTACAATAACCCTGGGAGGTAGGTATCATTGTTATCTTCATTTTACAATTGAGGAAACTTAGATACACAGAGGTTAAAGGAGACAAACAGAGTCAGAGAAATAACTCCCTCCAAAATGTTGGCTAGTTGTAGCTTTTAGGCACAGGTATTCCCACCCTAAAAACTTGTAGGGCATTTTGCTGTCACAAAAGGTGAGCAATCTTGATCTATTTAAATGCAAAAGAATAATATGAATATTTCTACTCGATAATAAAAATCTAGTGATTTCAGATTCATCACATTAAATTTAATATCAGAATTTATATAGGAATCAGTAATACAGAATCTATTATCATGTCAGTACTTATATGGAATTCAATAATACAAAAAGTATCAGTATTTAAATAGTCAAACATAACAAATGACAAGTTCACAAAATTACACCAATGGAATTGACTTGTGAAGGAATATACACTGGGAAAATAATTGACTGTACACTTATATCTTAAAAAATAAATTACCCAATTTCTATAGGATCTGGTAGTCTAAGTAATTTAAAATCAAAAGTCCTGGGTAGAGAATCTTTCTAGGGGTCCTTGAAAATGTGAACGGCCCATTTTTAACACAGATAAGACCTTAGATAAAACAATGACTACCATGGCCCCCCCTGCATGAAGGCCAAGTGTGTTACATTTCACCCCTCTGCCACCACGTTTTTTTTTTTTATATCTTCAAGGAGGTTTGGGAATTAGACTCTCTCCCATTGGCTCCAACCCTTACTTGATGGTTATATGAAGTAAATCCCCTGTATCCTAAATCCATTCAGTCACTAACAGATTAGCTTTTAGAAAGAAATATTTAATTGAAAGGTATAAAAACAAATATACAAACATACTCCACAATATGTAGGAAGCATATACCCCGACTTTTCCCTCATACTACCTCAGTCTCTGGGTATGGGAAAGGGACTAAATTCATACCTTAGCTCAATTGTTGCAGAGTTCAGTCCCAATTTCCAAACCTAAAGTTTCCTTTGGACTTAAGTCCCAGGCTTCTTAATACTTCTCTGTTGGGCTGGTTAACTTCAGTATCCTACCTGGAATTCTTAGAATATGATGTTTATGTTCCTTTTTTAGATTTGACATTTGAGTAGTCCAATGATGCCTATTTTTTTCTCCTCAATATGTTTTCCAAGTCTGTTGTTTTTACTATGAGATTTTTCTTCTATTTTTTTCTCAGTCTTTTGACTTTGTTTTATATTTCTTGTGGCTTATGAATTCATTAGCTTCTAATTTGTCCATTCAAATTTTCAAGGAGTTTGTTTCTTCTTGTGCAAAGGTGCTAATTAATTTCCTTTTCTGTTGGTTCATCCATAATTCATTTTTCCCAGTACTTTTCCCTCAAATGTTCTCATTTCCTTGATAAAAACCATCTATTAGTTCTCTTTAAAACTCTTGCTTCAGGGGCAGCTAGGTGGCACAGTGGATAGAGCACCAGCCCTGAAGTCAGGAGGACCTGAGTTCAAATCCGGCCTCAGACCAAACACTTGACCTTACTGTGTGACCCTAGGCAAGTCACTTAACCCCAATTGCCTAAAAAACAAAAACAAAAAAAAACTTGCTTCAAAAAAAAAATTTAAAAAACTCTTGCTTCATCTTTTTCAGGAATTCTAATTGAATTTATGCCCAAATTTTATTTCACTTTTTAGTTTTGTTGCAGATATTTTAGAATCATTCTCTTCTGGGTTTGTGTCTTGAGCATCCCTGTTACTAGCATAACTTTTAAGTGTAAATTTATGTTGCTAAAAATACCATGAATATTTGTTAGTAACCAAACTCATGGATCTGAAGAAATGTAACAAGAATCAAAGAACAAAAACATCTCCCCTCCCAAACCAGAGGTCATATTTTCCCTTCTCATATTCAGTAGCAGAGTGTCCTCAAATTTAAATCATTTACTAAAAGTATTCATCCTATCTAGTTCATTTTCAAATGTTGTGTAGTCTTTGGATGAGATAATTCCTTGCTATAGGACATGTTTCAACTACCATTACATTCATATACCACCACAAACTATTCAGCCATTCCCCAATCAATGGAGATTCCCTTTGTTTCCAGCTCTTTAACATTATAAAAAGAGCTGCTATAAATGTTTTTGGTGTGCAGGTGGGTCCCTTTTCCTTTTCTTTAATCTTGCTGGGGTATAGGACTAGTGATGGTATCACTAGGTCAAAAGGTATTCCTAGTTTAGTATTCCCAAGTTTAGGCATAATTCCAAATTGCTTTTCAGAATGACTTTGCTGATTCTAAGTGTCTTCCAATCTTTGTTATTTTTCTTTTCTTTTCCTTTAGCCAGCTTTGCCAATGTGATATGTGTAAGTTGGAACCTCAGATTTCCTTTAATTTGTAATTCTCTAATTGTTAGTGATTTGGAGCATCTTTTAAATATGTATATTGATAGCTTGGATTTATTTCTTTGAAAACTACCTTTCATATCATTTGGCCATTTGTCAATTGGGTAATGACTTTTGTTCTTTTAAATTTGAATCAGCTCCTTATATATCTAAGAAATGAGACTTTCATTAGAGAAACTTTATGCAAGGACTTTTTTTTTGCAGTTAACTGTTTTCCATTTAATTTTAATTCATGTTTGTATAAAGAGTTTTTAATATTATATAATAAAAATTGTCTATTTTATCTTCTCAATTCTTTCTACCCCTTTGTTTGGTCTTTGACTCTTCTCCTAAACATAGTTCCAAAAGGAAACATTTTTCTTACTCCTCTAATTTTCTTTTTAATTGTGTGACCACTTTTATATCTAGGTCATGGATCCATTTGGATTTTCTTGGTATATGGTTTGAAGCATTGGTCTACATCTAATTTCTGTCAGACTGCTGTATGGTTTTCCTAGTGGTTTTTGTTGACTAGTTCAGGCTATAGCCCAATAGGTGGAGTCTTTTAGTTTATCAAATACCAGGCTCCTAAGTTTGTTTGCTTCCCTGTGTTGTAGTAAATCTATTTCACTGATTGACCTCTTAATATTTAACCAGTACTAAATACATTTGGTAACTACTGTTTTATCATATAGTTTGAGATCTGATACTACTAGACACTCTCATTCTCTTTTTTTCATTATTTCTCTTGAGATTCTTGATTTTTTTGTTTCTCAAGATGACTTTCATTATTATTTTACTATAACATTTATGTATATTTCTGTAAACTAATCCTTGGTGGCTTGATCAAAATAATACCGACTTAGTACATTAATTTGGATATTATTGTCTTTTGTTTTGTTTTGTTTTGTTTTGGTCAGGCAATCACGGTTGTGACTTGCCCAGGGTCACACAGCTAGTAGGTATCAAGTCTCTGAAGCCAGATTTGAACTCAGGATATTATTGTCATTTTGATGTACTGACTGAATTTATCCATGAGCAATTAAGAATTCTGTATTCAGATTTTATCTTTATTTTTATCTGTATTTACATATCTATATTTATTTATCTATATTAAATTAGTCTTTATTTCTGTGAAGAATGTTTTGTGGTTCTATTCATAAAATTCCTGTTTATATCTATGAAGGCAGACTTTCAATATTTTCTACATTCTGTTTTTATTTTAAACGGAATCTCTTTTTATATTTCTTCCTGCTGAGTTTTTTTTAATATATACAGAATGATATTTATTTATGTAGATTTATTTAATATTCTGAAAATTTGCTGGTTATTTTAAAATTATTTATTGAAACAATAACTTTAGAATTCTACTTAATGTTCACTATGTAAACAATGATTTTCTCTGCTAAAAATCATAATATTGTTTCCTCTTTCAATTTATTTTTCTTGTCTTATTTTTATACCTATATCAAATAATACACATCTTTTCTTTACTCTTTTTTGGCTAGGCACTGGGGTTAAGTGACTTGCCCAGGGTCACACAGCTAATAACTGTCAAGGGTCTGAAGCTGGATTTGAACTCTGGTCCTCCTGACTCCAAGGCCAGAGCTCCATCCACTGTGCCACCTAGCTGCCCATTTTTCTTTACTCTTGATCTTATTGGAAAGGTCTCCAGCTTATTTCTATTATGAATGATACTAGCATTTGGTTTTATATAGATACCATTTACCATATTAAGGAAAGCTCCATTTATTCCTATGCTTTATCTAATTTTGTCAAGTTTTTTTCTATCTATTTATTTAATAGAGTCATATAGTTCTACGTTCTTGTTAATGTAGTCCAGGAGTTGGCAAACTTTTTGCGTAAAAGATCAGATAGTAAATATTCTATGCTTTGTGAGTCAAGAGGCAAAATCAAAGATATTATGTAGACATTATAGAAAAAGAGAGAAAATAAATTTTTATGAATTTTTTATTGATGAAATTCAAAATGCAATAACAACAACAGTAATAATACAAAATACAAATTTTTTTCAATACTGATCTACCAATGAGAAGAATGGAATTTTTTTTTGATGGAATAAAGTTTCACCTAATTAGGGTTAAAAGTTAGTGTTCCTTGTCATCAAAATCAATTGCAAATGCTCATCTGTCAAATAAGCACTGAGATTTTATATATTTAATCTTTTCAATATCTTTTCATATGGGCAGGTATTATAAAATACTGATATCAATGGGGATGTGATTTTAATTGAGTCTATTCATCACTTCCAAGATATTTATAGAATTCTATTAGATTTTTCTCTTGCTCCTTGCCTTTTAGTATGTTATTAGATTGTAGATTAATCAGTTTCAAATGAATATTAGGTGGAAACTCCTCAACTGTACAATTAAATGGATTGTGAAATATGGAAAAATTTTTGCACTTGTGCTGAGATATGAAAAATGCTGCTGGAACTGAAAATATATCTGCTGAAAACATAACCA
Organism: Vombatus ursinus; assembly: GCF_900497805.2. Classification (NCBI taxonomy): domain Eukaryota; kingdom Metazoa; phylum Chordata; class Mammalia; order Diprotodontia; family Vombatidae; genus Vombatus; species Vombatus ursinus. The sequence goes on from NW_020947062.1 coordinate 26,457,912, forward strand.
CAATAAATTTATGGGAATGGAGATTTTGCTTGTTTTAACTTTTGAGAGCATGGGAAATGTATAAAGCAGCTTGGAATTACTTGTGATTCAAACAACATTACACAAAATCAAATTGACTTTACTGCAATATAAATTTATTATATAAGCACTGTTTTGCTTTGTTATTTCAGTTGAATTTGGGAAATATTGTAGCAAAAGCTAATTTCCAAAACCATTTGGTGTTTGATAACAGCAGTTGAGGGCAGCATTAATTTAGAAAATTTTAAATCTAGGAGCTAAGTTTAAAAAAATGTAATAACCCTTTTCCCCATCTTCTTGCTTTGACACAATTGGTATGAGTTGGTTTTTAAAAATTATTGCAGCATGCTGATATGTATGACATTTGAAACATTGTCAAGTTATAACTGCATCACTTGAATTTGTAGTGCATTGAGCATAAGAGCAAAGAGATGAGAGAGCTCTCTGTCTCATTTACTCAACTCTTCATTTGTAGAATCAAAGTAGCCATAGATAATATGTAAACAAATGAGCATAGTTGTCCTCCAATTAAATTTTATTTAAAATGTAAAAACCGTTTTTAGCTCATAGGTCATACAAAAACAGGTGACACACCAGATTTAACCCACAAGACATAGTTTGTTGACCCCTGATATAGACTGTTAGGTTTATAGTTTTCATAATATTGAATCATCCTTGCATTCCTGATATACATTAAAACTAGATGTAACGTATAATCTTTTAAAATTCTGTTCTATATCCTCTTACTTGAACTTTTATTTGAATTTTTTTTGTTGATATTCATTAAGGATGGTGTATCTATATAGCTTTCTTTTTCTGTTTTGCCTCTCCCTGGTTTAGGGATGCAGATCATATTTATACTATGGAAAGAATTTGGCAGAATCCCTTCTTTTATTATTGTTGTAACCAGTTGATCCAATGTTGGAATGAGTTGATCGTTGAATATTTGATAAAATTCACTTGTAAATCTGTCTGGTCCTGGGGGCTTTTTCTTTGGGAATTCACTTATAGTTTGTTCACTTTCTTTCTCTAAGGTTGGGTTATATGAGTTTTCTATTTTTTGTTCTGTTTACCTAACCTAACCATTTCATAGTTTTGTAAATATTCATCCAGTTACTTATTATGTATTTTATAATAATATTTTATTTTTATTCCCTTATACATGATCAATTTTTTGTAAAGGTGTCATGTATAACTAAGAAATATGTAAAGTTCATTCTATTCTCATTCAGCAATTGCCGGTGATTTACCATATCTAACTTTAAAAAAATCTATTGAGATCCTCAATTTATTTTTTGTTCATTTTTATTTAGGTTTGAAAAGGGGTACATTGAAGTCAATTCAGTTTCAAGTTAAATTCTTTGTGTATGTTCTACTCTCTTTTGATTGATCACCAAACTCCTTCCTCCTTGTTTAATGTGAGAAATGTCTGCCCTCTTGTTTCCTTCTTTCTCTTCTAGTATATTCCTTTTCCCCTTCATTTCATTTCTGCATGTAAGATAATCAAAATATAACAAAAACTATTCATCAACTCTTTGACTGATTTATCACTCTATGACCCTAAACAGTCTGATCTAGAGCAAAGTCTGATCATTACCCAGAACTTTGCAGGCCATGGATCCTGGTTTGTGTCTGCCTGATAAAACTGCAAGCTCAACCACAGTTGAAGCTCCAGCAGACAGCTCCTGCTCCCAGGCCCTGTCAGGAAACTGGAAGCTCTGTGGATTCAGAGCAACAGAATTTCAGGCTTGCTTTTGGTCTGAGCTCTCTGTTCTAGCTATTTAACTACAAACCTCATATAAGCAGAATCTGAAATCCTGATCTGGGGTCACAGGAACAGAACTCCATACTTCCTCTTATTTCTATTTTCTAGCTAGATTCATGATTTTATTCCTTGCCCTGGAACACAGCTGCTACACATCTCAGCCTCAGGCCGCTTTAGATCTATAACCACACTCTCAAGTCAGGACAGGACTATTTACAGCTCTTTTCTATTCTCTGTTCTGGATCCAAGATGATTCTTGGATCATAGGCCCCAGTCTAGTCACTGTGCTACAAGGCTCTTCATAAACCTTCCCAAATGTACACTTCCCATCCCTCTAAGTACCTGCAGGTGCCTGGTTGTTTCCCTATGCTACCCTGTGCTTGAAAAATAACCCACTGTGATTTCTCCTCAGATTTCCTTATTAGTACTTTGTCTAGTACTCATGCTTGATCTTTGTGGAAGAAAACTGTGTTTACTCCTCTCCTGTTCTTCCATCTTTGCTGATATCCAACCATCAATAAATTTTAATTTAACTGTTGATACTCTAAATATGAAATCCTTGTCCAGTGATACACAAGAGAATAGACTGAATTGTATTAACATTGACATTTTTGTTATAAAATAAAGTAGAAGTATTAAGGAAGTAAAAGCTAAATGGAAAGCTCATTCTCTGTGGAGAGGCAAAAAAAGTAGTCAATGGAGGAGACTTATTGTATATCAGGGAGAACAAGAAATATATCATGGTATATTTGGTTATCATGTACTGCAGTATTAATGATAAATTTTAAAAAAAGACAACTACAAAAATAAGTGCAGCTTATACACCAACATCGGATGCTGGGGATGAAGTGATAGAGAAATTCCAAAAATAATTTGATATGGTGCTCTAAATCAAATCAACGTACAATCTGAAATTTGGTGACTTTAATTTTTTCAAAGCGAGGAAAACTGAAGATGAAGAAAAATGTTCAGGAAATCATTGTTCAGGTGAAAAGAATGAGAAAGACTAAAGATTTATAGATTACAAAGAAGCTTCAAGCCATTATATCACAAATAAACCCTTTTCTAAAAAAAAAACAAATAAAACCCCACTGGATATGGAAGTACCAAATAATATTATTAGTAGCAAAATACATTTTTTTCCAATTACTTGTAAAAACAAATTTTAATGTTTGTTTGTTTTTTTAAGTTTGAGTTCCAAATTCCCTCTCTTTCTCCTTCCCCACTCCCTCCTTAAGAAGGGAAACAATTTGATATAGATTGTACATGTACAGTCATGCAAAACATATTTCCATATTAGCTATGATGCAAAAGAAAACACAGACTAGGAGGCAGAGCCAAGGTGGCAGAGAAAAGGCAGGAATTTGACTGAGCTCTCCCAAAATCCCTTCCAAGTAACTTTGAACCATGACTCAAAATGAATTCTGCAGTGGAAGAACCCACACAGAAAAGGTGAAACAATTTTCCTAGATAACTTAGGACTATATGAAAGGTCTATCTCACTTGAGAAAATAGGAGTACAGCCCACCACAGGTGGTGTCTAGGCAAGCCAGTAGGAGGTCTTAGCACAGATCATCAACCAAGGCCCTGTGGCCCCAGCACAGCAGGTCAGCAGCAAATTGGGCCAGCTATGAGAGCAGCCCCTGGCACAATAGGCATGGCCAGGCTTGATGACCCCTGCACAGCAGACAAGAGGCCTGGTCTGAGGCCATGGCACAGCAGTCAAGCTGTCAGGCCAAGATAGCTCCTTGCAGCAGGTCTCTAGCCCCAGCTCAAGAAGCTTGGGACAATGCCCCCCATAATCCAAGAGCAGAGCTCAACTTTAAAAGTCACAAAATAGGTTGGAAAATGAGCATAAAACAACAACAACAACAACAACAAAAATTCGAACAATAGAAAGCTACTCTGGTGACAGGGAAGATCAAAACACAAACTCAGAAGAGGATAACAATGTCAAAATGCCTACATGTGAAGCCTGAAAAGAAATATGAATTGGTTTCAGGCCCAAAAAGAACTCCTGGAAGAGCTCAAAAAAAGATTTAAAAATCAAATAAGAGAGATAGAAGAAAAATTGGGAAAAGAAATGAGAGAATCATGAAAAGTCAACAGCTTGGTAAAGGAAGCAAAAAAAATGGGAAAAGATATACAAAAATTCACTGAAGAAAACAACTCCTTCAAAAGGAAAATGGACCACATGGAAAAAAAGGTACTAAAATCTACTGAAGAAAACAATTCCTTAAAAAGAAGAATTAACCAAATAGAAAAGGAGGTAGAAAAGCTAACTGAGGAAAATAATTCCTTAAAAATTAGAATTGGGCAAGTTAATGACTCCATGAAGCATCAAGATCATTCAAACAAGATCAAAAGAATGAAAAAAAGTAGAAGAAAATGCAAAATATCTCTGGAAAAACAACTGACCTGGGAAATAGATCCAGGAAAGATAATTTAAGAATCACTGGACTACCTGAAAGACACGATTTTAAAAAAGAGCCTGGACAACATCTTTCAAGAAATTATGACAGAAAACTGCCCTAATATGCTTGAACCAGGCATAGTAACTGAAAGAATCCACAGATCACCTCCTGAAATAGATCCCAAAATGAAAACTCTTGGGAATACTATAACCAAGTTTCAGAACTCTCAGATCAAGGAGAAAATATTGCATGCAGATAGAAAAAAAAATTGAAATATTGAGAAGCCACATTCAGGATTATATAGAATCTAGCAGCTTCTACATTAAATGATTGAAGGGCCAGGAACATGATATTCCAGAAGGCAAAAGAAGTTGGATTGCAACCACAAATCACTTAGGAAAATTAAGCATAATCTTTCAGGAGAAAAAATGGACATGCCATGAAATAGAGGAACTTCAAACATTCCTGATGAAAAGACAAGAGCTAAACAGAAAACTCAATTTTCAAATATGACTCAAGAGAAACATAAAAAGTTAAATAGGAAAGAGAAAACATAAGTTATTCAATAAGGTTAAACTGTATGCATCCTTACATGGAAAGAAGATACTTGTAACTCTTAAAAATGGTATCATTACTTGGGCAGTTAGAAGGAGTATACATAGACAGAAGGTGCAGGTATATATTTACTTTTAGGGGGTATAAAAAATTAAGAAGTGAGAAAGAGAATTGCACTGAGAGAAGATGGAAGGGAAAGTTAGAATGATCTATTACAGTGGAGGGAAAGAAGAGAGGAAGTGAGCATTGTTTGAACCTTACTCTCTTCAGATTTGACTCAAAGAGGAAATAATACACACAGTTGAGTGTAAAATCTATTTTACTCTATAGGGAAGTAGGAGGGGAGGAGGACGAGAAAGAAGTGGTGGTAGAAGAGAGGGCAGATTGAGGAAGGCAGTGGTCAGAAGCAAAACACTGGTGAGCAGGGACAGGGTGAGAGAGAGAAAGGGAGGGAGTCAGAGAGAGGGAGACAGACAGAGAGACAGAGAGAGAGACAGAAAGAGACTGAGAGACACAGAGACAGAGACACAGAGAGAGACAGAGACAGAGAGGCAGAGAGAGACAGAGAGAGGGCAGAAAAAGAGAGACAGAGAGGAAGACAGAGAGAGAGAGAGAGAGACAGAGAGACAGAGAGAAGCAGAGACAGTTAATGATGACTGTGAATGTGAATGGGATGAATTCACCCTTAAAACAGAAATGGATAGCAGGTGGATCTAAAACCAGAATCCTACAATGTGTTGTTTACAAAAAAGACAAAGCAGAAGCAGAATATATTATACTTCAGCTGAAGTAAAAAAAAAAAAAGCAGGAATTGCAATCATGATCTCAGGCAAAACAAAAGTAAAAACAGATTTAATTGAAAGAGAAAAGGAAGGAAAGTACACCTTGCTAAAAAAAAAAAAAAAAGAAAGGTACCCTAGACAATAAAGTAATATCAATACTGAACATATTGGCACCAAATGGAATAGCATCTAAATTTTTTAAGGAGAAGTTAAATGAGTTACAGGAAGAAATAGACAGCAAAACTATACTAGAGGGGTACCTGAACCTCTCCCTCTCTGAACTAGATAAATCTAACCACAAAAAAAAACCAAGACAGATAGGGAAGTGGATAGAATTTTAGAAAAATTATACATGTAGATCTCTAGAGAAAATTGAATGAGGAAAGTGTCAGCTGCTCCCCAATTCTCTTTGTAAAGACTTCTACCTGTGTGCCCTGTTATGTCAGATTATTTTTCATGATCTTTCTTTCCCTTCCCCAGTCCCCAGTGTATTCCTCTTCCACTCATTTTACATTCTTCTCTTAAGTTCATTAACATATAAATGACCCACTTACTGACCTAGTCAAATTAGACTTCTTCTGTGACCCAAGATGGTCAGCTAGGTGGCACAGTGGATAGAGTTCCAGTCATGGAATTAAGAAGACTCATCTTCCTGAGTTCAATTCTGGCCTAGACTCTTACTAGCTATGTGACCCTGAACAAGTCATTTAATTTAATTTGCCTCAGTTTCCTCATCTGTAAAGTGATCTGGAGAAAGAAATGGCAAACCATTCCAGCATCTTTGCCGACAAAAAAAAATGATACAACAACAACAATGTTACCCAAGATGATAATAAGCTTCAGAGGAGACACAGGTATCATCTTCCCATGTTAGAATGTAAGAGTTTACCCTTGTTTAGTTCCTTACGGTTGTTCATTCATGTTTAGTTTTTTATGTTTCATTTTACTCCTATGTTGAGCTTAAAAGTTTCTGTACAACTCTGGTCTTTTTATCAGGAGTGTTTGGAAATCTACTATTTATTTCATTAAAGGCTAATTTTCCCCCCTGTAGCATTATATTCAGTTTTAATGACTAAGTTATTCTTGGGATATAAGACAAACTCTCCACTCATTCAATGTGTTTGATGCTAAATTGTGTATGATCCTGACTGTAGTACTTCAGAAATTGAATTCAGAGTGAATAGCAATTATCTTCCTCTCTCAGTTTGATTTTTTTTTTATTAAAGGAGCCATCCCTTGGCTCATTTCTTAAATAGCCCTAATCACTGAATGGGCATGGCCTCAGTTAAAGTGAGATCTTAGCTTAAAAAGACCAAGGTCTCCCACTGCAGCCTGAGTCATTTCCAGTTGTCCTGATCTATATCTGATAACTGGACCCAGAAGACTCCAGAGGAGAAAATGAGGCTGGTGACTTTGCACAGCCCTCCCTCATTTAAATCTAATTGATTTGCAAGTCATGGCATCATCTTCCTGATGTCATAGTCCTTTTTGAGAATGAAAGACAAACCAGAAGATGTTAATTTATACCTAGTTTCTACCATACAGTTTTCCAGTTTTCCCAGCAGTTTTCATCAAATAGTGAGTTCTTGTCCCAAGAACTTTTGGGTTTATCACACACTAGTTTACTATAGTCATTTACTACTGAGTCTTGTGTACCTAATCTATTCCACTGATCCACCACTCTATTTCTTAAGCAATACCAGATAGTTTTGATGATTACAGCTTTATAACACAGTTTGAGATCTGGTACAGCTAGGCCATCTTCCTTCACATTTGTTTTCATGAATTCTCTTGATATTCTTGATCTTTTGTTCTTTCAGATGAATTTTGTTATCATTTTTTCTAGGTCTATAAAATATTTTTGGTACTTTGATTGGTATAGCACTGAATAAGTAAATTAATTTACATTGAATTGTCATTTTTATGTTGGTTCAGCCTACTCATGAGCAATTGATATTGTTCTAATCATTTAGATGTGACTTTATTTGTGTGAAACTTGCTTTGTTATTGTGTTCATATAATTCTTGGGTTTGTCTTGACAAGGAGAATACCAAGTATTTTGTTATTTTAAATGGAATTTCTCCATCTATATCTTGCTGCTAGGCTTTGTTGGTCATACAGAGAAATGCTGATGATTTATCTGGGTTCATTTCATAGCCTGCAACTTTCCTAAAGTTGTTGATTATTTCATCTAGTTTTTTAGTTGATTCTCTAGGTATAAGGTATGATTCTCTAAGTACACTGTCATATCATCTATAAGGAGTGATAGTTTTGTTTCTTCATTGCCTAATCTCATTCTTTTAATTTCTTTTTCTTCTATTATTGCTATAGTTCATATTTCTAGTATTATCTTTACTATTCATTCTCCTTTACCCCATATATCTAGTCAGTTGCCAAATGCTGTTTTTTCTGCCTTCACAATAATACTTGCATTCATTCTCTTCTCTCTACTAACATGGATACCAAACTAGTTCAGGACCTTCTCACATCTCACCTGGTCAGCTTCCTAATCTCCTCCTTGCAGCCTCCTCCCTGCATCAAGTCTTTTTTCCCTCCAATTCATCCTCTATATCACTTCTAAGTGAATTTTACTAAAGTATCTGTATAACCTGTCTCAGTTAACATTAAAAGCCCCCTAATCTATCCAGATTCAAATATAGGCTGTTTTGCTTTTAAAGCCCTGTCCCAAATCTTATTATACATGCCATTTCTTACGCTCTATAGTCCAGTCAGAATGTTTTTTCTTACACATGGCACTCCAACTTTCTACTCTGTGCCTTTACACTACTTTTTTCAATTTCTAGAATCCATATCCTTCAAAACTCTGCTTAAATTGCACTTTCTACAAGACTTTTCCTACCTACCCCCTCCCCCAGCTGCTTGGACCCTCCCCCAAACAATTTATACTGTTCTCATTTTGTATACTTTTTTTTCAATTTATGAGTTGTTTTCTTGAACAGAATGTTTAATGTCCTTTAGGGCAAGGATGATTTCATTTTTTATTCAATATCTCCAGAACTAAAGTGGCTAGCACAGAATAAGCACTTTATATTTATTGTTTGGATGAAATAGAGACTTAACAATATAGCTCATTTTCAGCAGGATTATGCCAAGATGGCTTCTACATTTGTAGCACCCACTCTAGAGTTTCTCTAATAACTTGACTTTCAATGGCAGGTTTCTCAGAAGAAAACCTCCTTTCAAGGTTCTAGGGGATAATGCTGAGGGATTATTGTAGAGTGGTACAGTGAATAGAGTGTTGGATCTGGAGTCAGAAAGATATATGTTTAATTCTAGCCTCAGACACTTACTACCTGTGTGACCCTTGATAAATCTCTGTTTGCCTCAGTTTCCTCAATTGTAAAATGTGGCCTCAGTCAAGAAGATGACCTTGGGTAAGTCACTTAGTCCTGTTTGCATCAGTTTCTTCATCTGCAAAATGAGCAGGAACTCATTTTGAGATGGCAAGCCACTCTGGTATTCCTGCCAAGAAAACCACAAATGATGTCAGAAAGTGTTAGACATGAATTAAAAACTATTGAACAACAACAAAAAAGAAGAGGATTAGTATGTTCCAGTTTGGTGCCAGTTGACATTAGGTATCATAAATTTGTAGCAGAACCAGACAGTACATTTTATAACTTCCCTCATCTGAGTTTCACAGCACAGGAACAAGAACAGAGAAGATATTTAGTGAGAATAATAACACCAGGACTGGGTTTGGAAAATGCTAAGTAACAATGAGAGAGGAGGGCAAGGGATTAAAGGATTTCAGACAGTTTGAGGTCAAATTCATTGAGATTTTGAGGGGAAGAAAATGAAGCAAGAGAAGAGGGGGTGACTAGGGAAATCAAGCAAGAGTGGAATAACTGGAGTTTGTGAGAAGAATGGAGAATAGGGTTAGGGAGGCAAAAGAGGAGTTGGAAGGATAGGAGAAATTTCAATTATGATAGAACACTTGTGGTTGATGGCAAGATCAAGGTTATATTCATATGCATATGTGACTGAGGTGGATGCAGATCATAGGTTGAATTTGATGAACTGGGAAGCAAGGATATTTGAGGGGACTTGAATTCTCAAGCATAGCATTTCCTGAAATTGATAGTGAAGTTTTGTTTTGAAGGCTTATAACGGTACTAATATTTTTCTGGCTGTATAAGGGGAAGGGTTAAGACCTTAAGAAAAAAAAAAAGAAGTCTTCAGCAGAGATGGAGAACTGCATGTCCAGGAAATAAAGTTCAAAACTACAGTTCTTTCTGTGAGGAAAAGATATCAGTTCAACAATGAATCCCAATTGAAGCCAAAACTACAAGCAGAAGTGAATTCCACAGTGAATCTTCCTGGTCTATTATAATAACTTTCCTATAATAATAATAATAATAATTCTCCTTTCTAAATAAACATTTATTAAGCACCTACAATGTACCTACACTGTACTAAGTGCTGGGGATACAAAGAAAAGCAAAAGACAATACTTTCCTTCAAGGAACTTACTATCTAACATGTGGGAGGATACCCCTTTAAAAGAAGCTGAGAAGTTGAAGGCAGGATTTGGTCACCCAGCAAAGGGCATGATGAAAACCAGAGGAGTACAGTGAAGTGGGATGTAATTGCTCTCCACCTTAAATGAAGGATTTGGGAGGAGCTCTCCACTGACCATGTTCCACCCTGTCCATTCAGAGGGGGAGAGAGACCCCAAGAGTAGGGGGTACATATAATAGGAATTATAGGGGTATCATTTATGTTACTTTAACATCTACAATTATTCTATGCAATAGATATTACAACTAATATAATACCCATTTTTCAATTGCAGGATATAAGAATTACCCACACAAATAAACAATATTTTAAAATATTACCTACAAAACCTAGTAAGAAGAGATAGAAAGAGAAATTTCATTTAAAATAACTGCAGACAATACCAAATACTTGGGAGTCTGTCTGCCAAGCCAAACCCAGGAACTATATGAATCCAATTGCAAAACACTTTTTCACCCAAACAAAGACAGATCTAGGCAACTGGAGAAATATTAATTGCTCATGGGTAAGCACAGCCAAAATAATAAAAATGACAACTTTACCTAAATTAATTTACTTATCCAGTGCCATAGCAATCAAACTACCAAAAATTATTTTATAGAGCTAGAAAAAAAATAACAAAATTCATCTGGAAGAACAAAAGGTCATGAATCAATGAAAAAAATGTGAAGGCAGTTTAGTAGTACCAGATTTCAAACTATTTTGCAAAGTGGCAGTCATCAAAATAATCTGGTTCTGGCTAAAAAAGTAGAGAGGTAGATTGATGGAATAGATGAGTCACATAATATACAGTAGTAAATGATCATATTAATCATGTTTGATAACCCTTACTGGTCATCTAGGCACTCCCATCTTGGCACACTCATTTGCCTAGGGTGAGTTAAAAATAAACACAGAAGAAGTAGAGGCAACATTTGTTTATGAGAAATATTTTGACACACAAAGCATTTTTCTAGCTTTTAGGCAGTCCTAGATGCTCTCCAAGGAAGAAAGTACAGAGAGAGAAGAGAAGATGTTTCATGACAGTGTCTTGAGGGGTAAATGAAGCTAGGGGGTTAAATATTAGTAAATATTAGTAATGAACTAATCGAACCAGAGTTTGAGGAGTCATCAGATAAATAGGAGGAGAACCAGAAAATTAGTGTCATGAAAAGCCAGAGAGTTAAGAATATCTAGAATTAGGGTAGTCAGCAAAGTAAAATTTAGCAAGTAGCTTACAAAAAAAAGAGGACTGAGGAAAGACCATCAGATTTAGCAATTAAGATATTAGTGGTCACTTTGGAAGGAACAGTTTTAGTTGAGTTATAATACTGGAAATCAGATTGCAAAGGACTGAGGAATAAGTGAGAGGAGAAAGATGGAGAGGACAAGTATAGACAACTTTCTCAAAGAGTTTGATAAAAAAAAAAGAGGAGATATGAGAATGTTTTGAGAGGATGGAATGGTTTAGTGAAGGCTTTTTAAGGATTGAAGAAACTTGGGCATTTTTTTAAGACAATAGAGAAGTAATGAGATAGGACAAGTTGAAGATTCAAGACAGGGAAGAGGATAATTGAAAATGCAAGACACAGGGGCAGCTAGGTGGCACAGTGGATAGAGCACCAGCCCTAGATTCAGGAGGACACCTGAGTTCAAAACTGGCCTCAGACACATAACCCCTACTAGCTGTGTGACCCTGCGCAAGTCACTTAACCTCATTGCCCAGCCAAAAAAAAAGTATTGTTGAAAATGTAAGACATATTAATAGAGAGGAGGAGATGGGATCAAGTAGGCATGTTCAGAGACTGAGGGAAAGGAGGAAAAAATGGGAGGTGATGTCAAAGAGGAGAGAATGGAAGATGATGCCTTCTGTGATGAAGAGAATTGGAGAAGAAGAATCTCATATCAAGTGACCATAATTTTCCCAGTAATAGTCCTTACCTGAAAGAAGGTTGAGAAGCTTGAAGAGAAAAAAATATCTTAAATAACTTCTGTGGGGAGTGAAATAATTAAGGAGATTTAAAGTCAATAAATCAGTCAATCAACACTTGGTAAACACTTCCTATTTGCCAGGCACTGTCCTAACTTCTGGGAATATAATTAAAGCCAAAAAGACAGTACATACCTTCAAGAAGCTCACAATCTAATAGAGGAAACAAGCAAACAAATATTAACAAACAAGCAATATAAAGGATAAATAGGAAATAATTTACAGAGGAAAAACACTAGAAATAAGTGGGATTGAGAAGGCTTTTCCATAGAAGATGGGCCTTTACTGGGGATTTGAAGGAAGCCAGGAAGTAGAGGAGGAGAGAGAGCATTCAGGCATGGGGGTCAGAAAGAGAATATGCCCAGAACCAAGAGATGGAGTTACTTGTTTATGGAGGGAAGTTGGTGTCACTGGATCAAAGACTATATTTCAATGAATAAGATATAATAAGAATGGAAAAGTAGGGTGGATCTCAGTTATGTAGGGCTTTGACTACCAAATGGAGGATATTATATTTGATCCTGGAGGTGATAGGGATCCACTAGATTTTATTGAGTAGAAAGGTGACATGAGTGGATCTGCACTTTAGGAAAATCACTTTGGTAACTGAATGATGGATAGGTTAGAGTGCAAGTAGACCAACCAGTAGGCTATAACAATAGTCCAAGAATGATTGCACCAGGATGATGACAGTATCAGAGCAGAGGAGAGAGCATATTCCAGAGAAGTTGCAAAGATGAAATCTACAGGCCTTGGCAACAAATTGCATATGGAAGGGGAGAGATAGTGAGGAATTGAGGATGACAGCTAGGTTGTGAAGCTGGTGGAAGACAGTGGTGCCCTCAACATAATAGGGAAGTTTGGAAAGGGGAAGATGTTAAGTAGAAAGATGAACTCACGTGTCCAAAGCTGGTGTGTAAAAAATCTTCATTGTTGTTCAATCACTCAGTCATGTTTGACTCTTCATCACCCTGTGGACCATAGCGCTCCAGGCCCACTATCTCTTAAGTCTATCCAAACTCACGTTCATTGTTTCCATGCCACTCTTTGTATCATCCTCCACTGTCCCCTTTTCCTTTTGCCTTCAATCCTTCCCAACATTAGGGTCTTTTCCACCAAGTTCTGTCTTCTCATTATGTGGCCAAAATATTTAAACTTCAGTATCTGACCTTTCGGTGAATAGTCTGAATTAATTTCTTTAAGTATTGACTGATTTGATCTCCTTGCTATCCAAGGGACTCTCAAAAATCTTCTCCAGCGCCATAATTCAAAAGCAGCAATTCTGTAGTGTTCAGTTTTCCTTATAGTACAACTTTCACAGCCATATATCGCTACTGGAAAAACTATAGCTTTCACTATATGGACCTTTGTCAGCAAGGTGATGTCTCTGCTTTTTAGTATGCTGTCCAGATTTGCCATAGCTTTCCTTCTAAGGAGGAGTTTCATGACTGCAGTTGCTGTCTATAGTAATCTTTGAGCCCAAGAATATAAAACCTGACACTACTTCCATTTTTTCCTCCTTCTTTTTGCCAGAAGTGATGGGACCAGTTGCCAAGATATTTGGGGTTTTTTATGTTAAGCTGCAAGGTAGCTCTTACACTTTCCTCTTTTAGCTTCATCAAGATGTTTCTTAATTCTTCACTTTCTGCTATCAGAGTGGTATCGTCTGCACATCTGAGGTTTTTTACATTTTTCCTTGATTCTGGCTTTTGATTCATCCAGCCTGGCATTTTGCATGATGTACTCTGCATATAAGATAAACAAATCTTTTCCAGTCTTAAACCAATCAGTTGTTCCATATTTAGTTCTAACTATTGTTTGTTGGCCCACATTCAGGTTCCTCAGGAGACAAGTAAGATGATCTGATACTCCCATCTCTTTTAGGACCTGCCATATTTTGTTGTGATCTACACAGTCAAAGGCTTTAGAAGTCAATGAAGCAAAAGTAGATTATTTTTTTTTTTGGAAACTCCCTTGCTTTCTCCATAATCCAGTACATGTCAGCAATTTGGTCTGTAGTTCCTCTGCCACTTTGAAAACCAGTCTGCTCTTCTGGTATTTCTCAGTTCACATATTGCTGAAGCTTAGCTTGCAGAATCTTAAGCATGATCTTTTTGGCATGTGAAATGAGCACAATTTTCCAGTAATTTGAACATTCCTTAGCATTGCCCTTCTTTAGGATTGGGACATAAACTGATCTTTTCCAATCCAATGTCCACTGTTGAGTTTTCCAAATTTGCTGGCACATTGAGTGTAGCACTTTAAATAGCATCACGTTTTAGAGTTTAAATAGCTCAGATGGCATATAAGGCTATAACTAGCCTTATAATTGACAATGCTTCCTAAGGCCCACTTGACTTCATCCTCCCGGATGTCTGCCTCTAGTTCAGTAAAAACACCATCATGGTCATCAGTAATGTTAAGATATTTCTTATATAATTCTTTTGTGTATTCTTGATACCTTTTCTTAATCTATTCTACTTCTGTTGTCTCTACCATTTTTGTTTTTTATCATGCTCATTTTTGCATTAGACATTCCCCTGATATCTCTAATTTTCTTGAAGAGATGTCTTGTCTTTCCCATTCTGTTGTTTTCTTCTATTTCTTTGCATTGCTCATTAAAAAAAAATTCTCTTTTTGCTCTTCTCTGGAATTCTGCATTCAGCTGGGTATATCTTCCCTTTCTCCTTTGCTTTCACTTTCCTTCCTTCCTCTCCTATTTGTAAAGCCTAATCAGATAGCCATTTTGCTTTTCTGTTCTTTTTCTTTGGATTTTTTTTTGTTGTTGTTGCTGCCTCCCATTCAAAATTGCAAACCACTGTCCATAGTTCTTCAGGTACTCTACCAGTTCTAATCCCTTAAATGTATTCATTACTTCCAATTCATATTCATAAGGGATGTTATTTAGATCAGTACAGTCTGGTGGCTTTCCCTTCTTTCTTCAATTTATGTCTGAATTTTGTAATAAGAAATTATTGAGAAATCTATGACAAATTTTGTCTTTTTTATTTATTTTTATTTATTTTTAAATTTTGTCTTTGATGAGTGTGACATCTTTTGGGGTATTATTTCTAGATCGTGTTATAGGTCTTCATAGAACTATGTCAAGATCAACACTGCATAGGAATCTGGAATGTAAGATCTATGAACTGAGGTAAGACTGGACAGTTAGGTGGTACAGTGGATAGAGCTCTATCTGATTCTAATAGTTCTGGGAAGTTTTTTTTATTATTTCTTGAAACATGATTTGTTTTTGTTTGGTCATCTTTTATAGGAAGTTCAATGATTCTTAAATCAACTCATCTCAACCTGGTTTTTGGGTAATTTGTTTCTGGTAGTAGATAACTCACTTATTCTACTATTTAATTCTTTTGACTATTTTAATATTTCTTTTTTTTGTCTTATTGAATCATTGATTTCTGCATATTCTATTTTTTGGGTGTCCACTACTTTGTCCATATTTTCCACCTTCTGTTCTAAGTTTTTTTCTTCCATTTTTCCCTCAAGAACTCTAATTTTTTTTTGTTTCCTTTTTTTTACCATCCACTCCTGCAGTCCTTATGGTGAAGTCATTTTTTTCTTCCCTGAAGCTCTACTTGTATTTACTGTGAAGTTATTCTTTCTTCTGGGCTTCTCTTAACTCTTTGCATTTCTATGTCGTATTAATAGTCAATAAATATTTATTAAAGACCTGCCATGTGCCAGGTATTATGCTAAGTGCTTGGAATACAAATAAAAAGAAGAAAGACAGGTCAGACCATCATCTAAGGCTTAAACTCTCCAGGGAGAAGACAATATACTAAAGGAAGTTGAAAAGGGGTTCAGATGCCAGAAGATGCCTGGCTTGGGGGTATGATGTTCATGGAGTGGAAGCCAAGCAGAGCAGCTGATAGAAAATGAGGAGTTAGCAAGAAAAATCTGAGCCCTCTCTAAAGGAAGGCTTTGGGAACAGTTTATTGCTCCAGTCTCCAGTCTCCCAAATAGAAGGGAGATGAAACTAAGGGTGCTGAGAAGTTGTTTAGCATCAAAGCTGAATCAATGATAGAATTCTCTTCTATTTACACATCTCTAGCCTCAGTTTCTCGATTAGGACTCTGCCAAGAGCAGATCTGGCCATCTCCTACACTTTTACATGGGCTAAGTAGGTCTTGGTCCACTTCTTTTTACATTCTAGATGTTATTGTCACTGCCCCTAACACAGTTCTGGATATAATAGATCCATCTTGATCTTTCTTCTTGCCCTTTGTCATACCTTTGTCTTAGGAAAGAGGTAGTTAAACCCAGTGCCAGAACTACACCTTGCCTTTTGCTTCAATCCCTGGTGTCTGCCTTCATCTGCTTATGGCCTAGTATGGCTACTATCCTCAACCCCATCTCCATTTCCTTCACCCTATTCAGGGATTTGTCTTTGTCCCCTGGTATGAGAATACATTCCATAGGCCCTACCAAACATTAAAGATCACTCTCACTTTAGGCTTCTTGGAAATCCCTATGGCATGCTACATAGCCCTTTCATCTTTTTTACCTGGCAACTGTCTTTATCACCTGCTGCAACTCTAACATAATAATAGAAGAAAGGTTCACACGCTTCCAAAATATCACCTCCATGTCTCCCTCTCCTTCCATAATCACCTACTAGGAATTCACTTTGTCCCCTGTTGCAACCCTCATTATGTTGATACTGAAATTCCTTCTGATTTTAGCCACCATTTACAAGAACTTGTAGTAGCTTCAGACACCCCTCCCTAATCCCTCACCCTTCCCTGGAATGTCTGTAGGCTTCTGGGTTTTTTTTTTTCTTGTGCATCCCTAGACTGGATAGCATAGATTATTTGTGTTTCTTTTGGTTTTCTTGAATTGTTATATCACCTAACACTCTTGCTCATCTTTGACAAGGTGTTTCTCAGGGAAGCTGGGCTTGGTTAAACTTTTCTCATCATTGTATTTACCAGAGATTCTTAGCTCAAACTACTTCATGTTGTCATATAACATTTTACAAATTCAGGATCCTTGACTAAAAAGTTTCAGTACTTAGTGTCAAGTGATTACATATTCAAAATAGGTAACCTAACTGTGCAGATTATAAACTTTATCATTAAACCAATAGTGTAGAGACCTTACTCTATCAATGAAACCTCTTTATGAAAAAACTCAATATTAGGCCTGAATCTTGCTATTCTTTGGTATCTTCTTGTTTCTTACCAAAGGCTATTCTACCTTCACTGGCAGAAAAGGAAATTTGTATATATTCAAATTTACCAATGACCTCTTAATTGTCAAATCTAATGGTCTTTTCTCATTCCTCATCCTTCTCTCTGCAGCCTTTGACATTGTCAGATAATCTTCTCCTGAATACTCTTTTCTATCTAAGTTTTCATGTCTTCTGGTTCTCCTCCTGTCTGACTACTCTTTTTCAGTCTCCATTGCTGGATCTTTATCCAGGCTACATTTAGTGACCACAGACTCTCTCTTGGTCCCTCTTCTCTTACTCTATTCTGTCTCTCCTTGTAACCTAGTCATTTCCTAATTTTACATTTGAAAATTAAGGTAAATTAAGGCAATAAAGTTCTGAGCACATTCATTTTATTGGTGAGACAATGAAATGGGTCAACAACACAATGGGTCTTGGACTCCTCAGCAAACCCCACAAGGTGGGACTTAGTAGCCTTTGTATAGTTTTGGGAAGTACAAGAGAACAAAAAACAGGAAGCATCACAAGTTAAAAACAATATGATTGGTCACAAAGTCTGAGGCATCATAGGTGGCAAAAACAATATAATTCGCAGAACATTTGGGGCTAGCAATGTCTCCTTTCATCCTGCTGTCAGAAAAGGTTGATTTATAGAGTCCATCTGCTTGTCAGTTGAACCGAAATAACAAGACTTCTTGGCGCCCAACCTACATTCTGCAAGGCTTGTAAGTAAGATAAAAGATCTCCCTTAATTGTACATTGGTATGCAAGGCTGTTTAGAGATGAAGTATTTCTTTTTGAGTTAAGATGATTTATAGGACAACTGGATTTTAAACTAACTCGAAGAGGGAAAACTGAACTTCTGGACTCATGAACTGCTAAACTTAACTCAGAAACAAAGAAACATGGCTTAGAAAGTTAGAGAATTACACAATGGAATCAATACAATACTAAATTAATGTTTAATTTTCTCACTATGGATTCAATTTTCATGTCTTTGTAGATAATTTTTGGATCTATTTATCCAGTTCTAACCTCTCTCCTGACCTCTAGTATTGCATCACAACACTACTTATTTGATATTTCAAACTGTATGTCCTATAGAGAGCTTAAACTCAAAATGTGCAAACTAAACTTACTACTATCTTTCCCAAAAAAATTTCCCTTCTTCTCAACTTCCCTATTACTGTTGAGAGCACCATTTACTCCCAGTTATGCAGGCTTACAACCTAGGACTCATCCTCAGCTTCTTACTCTCTCATCCTCTATGTCCAGTCAGTTACCAAGTCCAGTTAATTCTACCTTCAAAACATCTGTCTCGAACGCTGTCACCATTTGAGTGCAGACTCTCATCACTGCATATCTGGACTATTACAATAGCCTTTGGTTGGTGTTCCTGCTTCAAGTCTATCCCCACTCCAATCTATCCTCCACTCTGCTGTCAAAATGATCTTCATAAAACTCAAGTTTAACCCTGTCATCTCTATTCTACAATCTCCAATGGTTACCTATTACCTCTAGGACTAAGGATGAAAAATTGGCTTTTAAAGCCCTTCATAACTTGACCCCTTGCTACCTTTACAATTTTCTTACATTTTACTACATAGTCCATGATCCAGTGACACTGGCCTCCTTGATTTTCCTTACACAAAACACTTCTTCCATCTCCTAACTCTGCATTTTCACTGGCTATCCCTCATGCCCAGAATTTTCTCCCTCTTTTTCTCTGCCTCTGGTTTTCTTCAAGTCTCAACTAAAATACCACATCTAAAAAGTCTTTCCAGGTCCTCTTTAATGCAAGATCCTTACTTGTATTACCTTCAATTTGCCCTGCATACATCTTCTATGTACATAGTTGTTTCCATGTTATTTCCTTTCTTCATTAGAGTATGAACTCTTTGGAGACAGAGACTATTTTTGTTTCTTTTCTTTGTATCCTTGCACAGCAGGGTTTGACTCTTAGTAAGCACTTAATAAATGTGGGCTGCTTGTTTTTCAAGAGAAACAATTAGAACAATGTCAGAGTTCTTAAATAACTAGGTCTTAATCTAAATTCCATTTTTACTTCTTACTTTAATAATATAAGGATCTGTGATTTCATCCACATGAGTTTTTCCTGCACTGACACATACCCCAGCCCAGCCCCTTTATATCATAATCTTTAAGACTTGCTTTCATGCAAGAATATATCACCCTCTGTCTGACCTGGGGATGAAGCTCTGTCTATTTGGTTATGCTGGTACCTGAACAACAGATACACTGTCCATCACAAGTCCAGACTTGAATCCTTTCTAGATGGGTAGAACCTGTCATAGCTTTTACTTCACTGGCCTAGCCTTCAAGAACCTAGAGTTACTAACACGTCAAAATAAGGCATTGAAAAAAGAATTTAATGAGGACTTGCCCTTTCATTAAACAAAATTAGCACACTACCTTATAAGTCATCTTATTGATCTTATTTATTATTTTTATTCCTTCTATTCCTCCAATTTACTTTGAATGTATCTTATATGCATTGGAGGAATTTTTATGCAAGCAAAATGACTGAGCTTACCTACAGGTGCTCTCTTAATATGAAAAATAAATTTATGCTATTTATTGAACTTAGTATGACAACCAGAGCTATGATTGTCTTTTTTGCTAAAGGTTATCCACTAATCAATGAGCATTTTTTTAGTGTCTACTTTGTGCCAGGCACTTCACTAGGCACTGGGGATACAATTACAATGAGTAAAGTAATCCTTACTCCTAAAGAGTTGATGTTCTAAAGAGGAGAAACTAAGTACAGAAATAACAATAAATAGAATAAATAAAAATATATTAGGTACAATGTAGGTACAAGGTAGTTTGGGAGGGAATGCACTAATCCATGAAAACTAGATTAATTTATTGTGTTCTAATAGAATTTTGTAGAATGAATTATTATTATTATATCTTTTGTTTTTATATCATCTAAATTTCCCAACATATTTCTCTCCCAGTGGGAAGATACACACACATACACATATAAATATATGTATGTGGGTGTATGTATATGTAAATGTATACACATGTGTATGTCTTGGTGATGAAACATGTTATATAAAAGCGTATGTTTACTTTATATTTATACTTTATATATGTTATATATAAATATATCTGTAAGTTAATATGTTATGTATTCATTATGACAAAGAATAAAATAGAAGAAAAGTTTAGCAAAACTAATCCACACTTTTAAAAATCTGACATTATATGCATTTTTCCACACCTAGAGTCCTTACATCTTCAAAGATGGGGCAAGGAAGTATTTTCTTGCACTTCTTTGGGGCCCAAATTTGATCATTATAATTTAACAGCATCCAGGTTTGTCTTGCTTGCTGCTGCTTTGGTTTCTACTAATATTGTTATAACATATGTATGCTTGTATTTGTGTGTTTATACATATATGCACATTACTAGCTCTTAATCTAATTTCTACATACATATATAATTTCTTTATATATGTGAATATATTACATATATGTGTATATAACTATTACATATGTGTGTGTAACTATTACATATAGTTTACATGATTCTGCTTCCTTCACTCTGCATAAATGCATCCAAGTATTCCCACAGTTCTCTGTATTCATCTATTTATAGTTTCTTCCAGAGCAAGAATACTATATTATGGTCATGTACCACAAGTTGTTTAGTCATTTACCAATTACTGGGCATTTATTTTGTTTCTAGGTCCTTGCTGGTACAAAAAAAGTACTTCTATAAGTATTTTGTTATATATAAGGCTTTTCTTTTTATATTTGGTCTTGGTGGTATATTAACCTAGCATTAAGATCTTTAAGTCCAAGAATATAGACATTTTAGTCACTTTTTAAATTCGAACTTGCTTTCTACTGAGGTCAGAATAATTTTAACCTCCAGCTACAACACATTAACAGGCTTGCCTTCCATTATTCCTCCAACACTAACTAATTTCTACTTTTGTCATCTATTGATGGTGATCAGTAATTGAAAGGAGTGGAAAGTAAAATGAAATGAAAGTGGAAAAGTGATGTTAGTTAAAGCAAGAAAGGAATATAGAGATTACTAAAAACATCTGGGTTATTTTTTTAAATCAACTTCAAAAACTGGTTGCACAAGATTATGACAGACAAGTAAGGTATAGGTAGTTTATAGAAGTTTTTGCAGACAATGGTGCAGAAATTTATATTGGACTGAGGAAAACTATCAGATGACTATGTTTTTGAAAGCATGGCTAGGCAAATTTTCTGAAAGAAATCTGAGGGGTTAAGTGGATTATAATCTCACTACAAGTCAGCAGTCAGTTATAACCATCAAAATTACAGCTTGCGCTGCATTAAAGAATTTCCAGGAATATGGTGATTATAATCCTTTTGTTCTCTGCCATGGTCAGACTACATGTAGAGCTCTATCTTCAGTTGTAAGTACCCCAGTTTAAGGAGGAGTTGAGAGAGTCAGGAGGAGGGTAGCCAGGATGTGGAAGCTTCTTGAGTTCATGCCTTTAATATGTTCAGTGAATATTCATAACAATGAAGAAACTGGCAATATTTAGCCTGGAGAAGATAAGACTTGAGGAGACAGGATAGACATCTTTAGTATTTTAAGGGTTGTCATGGGTGGAAGTTGCAAAGAGGCAAATTAAAAATGAATTCCTTGATTTCAAGATAGAATTTTAGAAAATAAAATCACTTTAATTATTTTTTAAATGTTAGAGAAAACTTTCTAATAATGAGACCTACCCAAAAATGGAATAGGCTGCCTTAGGAGGTAGTGATTATCCTTCAATAGACATTTTCAAGGAATGACTTAACAATCTGTTATTCAGGATGTTATAGTGGCAATTCCTTTTGGGGTACCATTTAGACTAGATGATTGCTGAAGTTTCTTCCAGTTCTAAAATTCTATATTCTTCTGTTCAGGGGATGGTAGCACTACTATAATGACTAGATTCTAAAAAATAATTGTAGCAATAGATTTTGTTTTTATATAGCCTAAACTTCCGCAGATCCCATATCACTTACACTTTCTCCTCTGAGATAGTGATCCCATTTAATAAAAAATTTTAAAAGAGGAAAAAAAATCAGCCAAGCATATTAATACATCAAAAAGTGGACAATATATGCAGTTTTCTACACTTGCGGACCCCTCAACTCTGTAAAGAAATAAGGGAAAATGCTTTTCTCTTATCTTTTCTTTGGGCTCAAGTTTGTTCTTTGGAATTTTGCAACATTCATTTTCATGTGCTCTGTGGTTGTTCTTTCCATTTACATTGTATTCATTGTGTATATTGTTTTCTTTGTGACTTGATCTTGAAAGTGACCACTGGATAAACCTGACTTGTTGGTGGCTCATCCCTCTGTAGGAATGAGATATCAAGATGTCTGTGGGACTCTGATACTTTACAACAGAATTTCAGGATAGTCTCTCTAAAATATTTGCAATAGAGCAAGTTCCTTGGGTGGGAGAGGAGGAACTTTTGATTGAAATTACCTCATTCTCATGGACAAATGTAGGAAGTTTGATTTAGTTTGCTTAGTATTTATTTCAAGTGATGGCAAGTGCTGTATTTTCTCTTTCTCTTTGCAGAGTCAGCTCTCCCAGGCTCTGAATGGATTATCAGATAGAGCCAAAGAAGCAAAAGAATTTCTGGTGCAATTGAGAAATATGGTTCAACAAATCCAGGTATGACTAGAGATGGAAAGCAATTCCCAAAAGCTTTATAAGTGATCATGCTAAAGACAGAGTTTGTCCATTTCTTATTATCTATTATTAAAAAACCTCAGGGGCAGCTAGGTGGTGCAGTGGAGAGAGCTTGGGCCTTGGAGTCAGGAGGACCTGAGTTCAAATCCAGTCTCAGACACTTGACACTAGCTGTGTGACCCTGGGCAAGTCACTTAACCCCAATTGCCTCACTAAAAAGCAAACAAACAAACAAACAAAAAAAGACCTCCTTTCTTTCTCTATCCAGTCTTCCACATATATATGCATACACCATTACAGTCATTATTCACACTTATGTATCACTTTAATGCTTAAAAAAGCACTTAACTCACACAAAAAAAATCCTGTGAGGTAGGTAGTTTGCTTTTCAGACAAGAAAATCAAAGTTGCGAACCGCTATTCTTATTTGGGCTAACTAATTCAAAGGATCATCTCCAATTCAAGTAGCTCTCTACTTTCAAATACTAATTCTAGGGGGAAAATTTATTCTGATGTTTTAGAAACAAAGTTACATAGAACAAATAACTCAGCTCTGTTTCTTTGGGAGCTATTAGTGTAATTATTTTTCATAGTTTCATAAGTTAGTTTCCAAAGTGTTTTGCAATAGTTTATTCTTGATTAAACATAGCTAAATTTTCTGTTCTTATTTTAGCAATAATTTCTTTTCTTTTTCTCCAATGAAGTAGATTTTTTTTTTCATTTAGAGTAGGTTTTTTCCCCCTCCATTCTTTCATTCAGGAATCTCCTCGTCAGCATAACATGAGTGATCACAATGATCCAAGTCAGTGAAGTCCCATTTAAAATTTTAGAACTCATGAATTCATCCGTTCATGTCTCCACTCTAACTGTATATTGCATGGAATGTTAATAATGATTTTCTCTCTCTCTCTCTCTCTCTCTCTCTCTCTCTCTCTCCCTCTCTCTCTCCTTCTCTCCCTCCCTCTCTCAAAATAGTTAGCTCCTTTCCTAAATTTGCTGCCTTGGTTTAGCCAATCTGTACACAGAAATATCTTTTTAAAGCATAAGTGGTTGAGATCTTGCTATATCCTCCTCTTTGATTTCCTGTTTATTTCAGAACTCTTATTCCTTAGCAAAATTATAGGGAAACACTTTCTATTCTTTTCCAGTACGCCAAAGACTAATCCATCTGTCAGTTCTTGCTGTTGCTCACATAAAATGTTCAGTTTCCTCTACTTTTGCTTCCCAAATCAGAACCCTTTCTTTTTAGTTCTAAAAATAATAGAATTAGCAATAGCTTTATCCCATAGAGAAATCATATCCTCACATTGTTCTGTCCTGGATATAGATGCCACCTAAAATACATTTTATCACTAAATGTGACTCAGGAATAATTGACAAATTCAGCATTAATAGAAATGTCATTATCAAATATTTTGCTTTCCACACATTTTCTGAGGAAAAGCATGCATGTAGTGGAATATGATATTTATGACTTGATTAGTTAATTACCCATGACCTGAGGTTGAAGAAGTGAGGTCCTTCCTACAGAGAATGGACTCCTGTGGAAGGGATTAAATCCAAAGGCAGCAGATCCAAAGAAAGGATAACTGACTTTTCTCTCACATTCTCCTTACACTTTTAAATCAGAGCAGAACTCAGGGAAAATCTCATAAGCAAAGAGTAGGTCTAGCTCATATCCAAGATCTACATAAAAGAAATTAAGAAAGTCCTTTCTAGAAATGTACTGCACAAAGTAGAATAATTATAGGACAGTTATTTATATCTTTTAAGCTATTTCCAATAAATGCAAAAACACTAAAGATTTATAAGTGTGCATTTACAAATACTTAAAACATGATACCTATTACTCCTATTATATACTTCTAGCAGATAAATTTTCCCAGGATACTTGTGCTCCTGTTGACAATTTCTAACCCATTTTGTCTCCAACTTACAAGTCCATATCTTCTGGCAAGCCACAGCATGGCTTGAGCTATCTTAGTCTTTAATAGCATCCTGACACCACCCACCTTCTCCTCTTGAGAAGTTGTTGTTGAAATCACTTTTTGCTGGTAACCAGTGCCCATATCAAGGAGATCTCAACCTCTCAACTACACAAGGCAGCCACCAAGGTAAGAAATATCCATCTCAAGATTGCTGTTCTCAGTAAAACAAACCCAAAGCAGAAGAGGAAGCAATGGATTTGTGATCCAATCTTATACTCATCTAGGCAAGCATATATTCTTGCTGCCAAAGGTGTGTAGTTGCCAGTGTTGCTGAGGTTGACAAGAGAGGCAAAATCTCCCACCACCACTACCACCACCCCTGCCAATCTCCTCTGGGAGAAATTTGAGGGATAAACTGCCTCAATCCCAAGCAACACTCTCCAAAGATAGGAAGAAAAAGAAAATGAGAGGATAGAGTCACTGAGTAAAGTCTACTAGGAGGACTGCTATTTTTGGTTCAAAGATCCACCTTCTTTGGCATAGCTCACACTCAGGAGGGCACAACAGAGGACCAAAAAGAGTCTCTGATCACATATATATTTTAGCAAAGGTCTAGAACAGAGGTTCTTGTCCACATATGCTCCAACGGGATGGCTTCAGTACATTACCCCTAATTACTATGGAACTAAATTTTTATTTGGCTGGCCAAGTTATTCCTTCTCCCATCTCAAACTCCACTCTCAGTATTCAACAAAAGACTTGATTTGGTTCTTCTTTTTTAAAAGGCAAGCATAAAAGTTTACTGCATTACTTTGTAACTAAATGTTATATAACTATTTCATTGTGTAATGGCTTAAAATAATATGTGGGTGGACTAGTGAGGTTTTAAATTGCTATTTAAAAAAAATAAAGATATCAAGAAGGATATCTATAGAGAGGTCAGGGGACAGAGTCGAGATAGTAGAGTAAAAGCAAATACTTAACTGAGGTCTCCCAAATTCCCCTTTAAACATTATAATAATACCTCAAAAAGAATTCTGTAGTGACAGAACCAACAAAAGAATGAGGTGAAACAATGTTCTGGCCCAAGATAACTTAGAAGGTTGAGAAGAAAGGTCTGCCTCACTGGGGTGATAGTGGAGTATGGTTCAGTGCAAGCTGCTCCATGCCAGACTGAGCCACAGCAAACCAGCAGCAAGCCTTGGGGGCTACTGAATCAGTAGCAGTGGTGGTGGTTTCTGAAACTCTCAGAGTAAAGGGGTTAGAAAACTGGTGAGAAGGAGATTACTGGAATTGGGTATAGGAATCTGTTGCATTACATATTTGCAGTTCTGGGTTGCAGACTCAGGAGGAGGAAAAGTACTAGCAGGAGCAGGGACACTGATCACAGTTTCAGAGCAGAAAAGAGTGCTTGTGGTCACTTACAGATCGGACCACAGGCCAGAAGAGCTGTGACCACACCCCTTCTTAGATCATACCATCTTGGAAGAACTGAAACTTAGAAACCTACAGAACTAGCTCTGAACACAGCAACACAAAAAAACTGAAGTTTAGTACAGGGCCCACTACATCCTGGAACAGAGTCCAACTTTAACATAAAGTTAAAAGTTAAGAAAAAGGCTATAAAAATAAACTAATATATAAAAAAAACCAAAACCTGATCTAGAAAGTTACTATGGTGATGAGGAAGATAAAAACACAAACTCAGAAGAAGACAATGAGATCAAAGCAGATTCAGAGCTTTAAAGAAAAAAGTGAACCAGTCTTAGGCCATGGAAGAGCTCAAAAAGGATTTTAAAAAATCAAATAAGAGAGAGGAAAAATGAAGAAAAGAAATAAAAGTGATGTAAGAAAGAATAAATAGTTTGGTAAAGGAGACACAAAAATACTAAAGAAAATAACACCTTAAAAACATATAGGACAAATGTTAAAGGAGGCACAAAAATCCAGTGAAAAGGAGAATTCCTTAAAAAGCAGAATTAGCCAAATGGAAAAAAGATATAAAAATTCACTGAAGAAAAACACTTCTTAAAAAGTAGCACCAGCCAAATGGAAAAGGAAATAGAAAAGCTGACTGAAGAAAATAATTCCTTGAAAATTAGAATTGGACAAGTGGAAGTTAAAGATAAAAACAAAATCAAAAGAATGAAAAAATGAAGAAAATGTGAAATATCTCATTGGAAAAACAACTGACCTGGAAAATAGATCAAGGAGAGATAATTTAAGAATTATTAGACTGCCCAAAAACCATGACCAAAAAAAGAGTCTAGACATCCTATTTCTTTTCTTTTTTTGGAATGCAATCAAATAAATCCTTATGGGAAAATATGTATTTCTAAACATTTTGTCAATTCAACAACAGAGTATTTCAAGAATTCTGAATTTAATTAAAAATAACTAGGAAGCAAAAAAAAAAAAAACCCCAGGAAACTCAAGATAAATGCAAAAAGGAAATTTTGAAAATCTAAGTTCTGGGTAATATGTTGTTGTTCTTGTTAATTCTTCATTTTTTAGAAGCATTTCTAATAACATTTTATTTTTTTCCAATTACATGCACAGATAATTTTAACATGAATTTTTACATAATTTTTAGTTCCAAAATTTCTTTCTCCCACCCTTCATTCTTCCCTCCCTGCCAAGATGGTGGCCAATTTGATACAGGTTATATTTGTGCAATCATGAAAAATCTATTTCCATATTAATCATGTTGTGAAGGAAGAAACAGTTTGCAAAAACAAACAAACAAATAAAATACACTTTGCAAAAGGGAAAAAAAACACAAAAAAAGAGAGTGAAAATAGTATGCTTTAATCTGCATTCAGACTCCATGACTTCTTTTTCTTTATGTAGATAGCATTTTCCACATCATGAGTCTTTTGGAATTTTCTTGGATCATTGTAATGCTGAGAAGAGCTAAGTCAGTCACAGTTGATTATCACGCAATGTTGCTATTAGTGGGAACAATGTTCTCCTAGTTCTGCTCACTTCACTTTGCATTAGTTCATGTAAGGTCTTTCCAAGTTTTTCTGAAATCTACCTGCTCATCATTTCTTATAGTACAATAGTATTCCATTACATTTGTATACCACAACTTGTTCAGCCATTCCCCAACTGATGGGCATCCCCTCAAATTCCAATTCTTTGCCATTACAATAAGAGCAGCTATAAATATTTTTGTACATGTAGGTCCTTTTCCCTTTTTTATGATCTCTTTGGAATGCAGACCTAGTAGTGGTATTGCTGGACCAAAAGGTATGCACAGTGTGATTGCCCTTTGGGCATAGTTCCAAACTGATCTCCAGAATGGTTTGATCCAGGAGTGAGGAACTGTGGCCTCAAGGCCACATCAGTTCACAAGTCCACCAACAGTACATTAGTGCTAGACATCATATTTCAAGAAATAATCAAGGAAAACTGCCTTGATATCTGAGAACCAGAGGGCAAAATAGAAATGGAAAGAATCCAGCTATCACCTCCTAAAAGAGATCCCAAAATGAAACTCTTAGGAATATTATAGCCAAATTCCATAACTCCCAGGTTAAGGAGAAAATATTGCAAGTACCTGAAAGAAACAATTCAAATATTATGAAGCCAGTTAGGATAACACAAGATTAAGCAGCTTCTACCTTAAAGGATTGGAGGACTTGGAATATGATATTCCAAAAGGCAAAGGAGCTACAGTTACTAGCAAAAGTCACCTACCCAGCAAATCTGAATATAATCTTTTTTTTGGGGCGGGGTAAATAAATATTTAATGAAATTGAGGACTTTCAAGTGTTCCTTGAACACTTGAAAAGATGAAAAGACTAGAGCTGAATAGAAAAATTTAACATTCAAACACAAGACTGAAGAGAAGCATACAAAGGTAAACAGGAAAGAGAAATCATAAGAGATTCAATAAGATTAAACTGTTTACAACTTACATGCAATGTTGATACTTGTAACCCCTAAGAACTTAGGAGTTGCAAGTTAGGACAGTTAGAAGGAGTGTGCAAAGAGGGCGTGGGTGTGAGTTGACTATAAAGGGATCATATAAAAAACAAAATTAAGGAGTGGGGAAAAAAGGTTGCACTGGGAGAAGAGGGAAGGGAGATGTAGAATAGGGTAAAATTTCTCACTTAAAAAGTCACAAAAGAGCTTTTCCAAGTGTGGAGGGGAGGATGAAGGTGTGGGCAATGCTTGAACCTTACTGTCATTAGAATTGGCTCAAAGAGACAATAATATACACACTCAGCTGGGTATAGAAATCTCTCATTACCATATATGAAAGTGGGATGGGAGAAGGATAAAAAAGCAGGGCTGATAGAAGGGAGGGTGGATTGGGAAAGGTCATGGTCAATAGCAAAACACTGGTGAGGAGGGACAGGGTGAAAGGAGAGAAAGGAAAAGTATAAATGGGGGGAATAGGATGGAGGGAATTAGTTCGTTAGCAATAACATTCATTTAGTAATAATAGTAATAGTATTATTTAATAACCATGACTGTAAATGTGAATGGGATTAATTCTCCCATAAAACACAAGTGGACAGTGGGGTGGATTAAAAACCAGAATCCTACAATATGTTCTTTACAAGAAACACAGCTGAAGCAGAGAAACACACTGAGTAAAGATAAAAGGCTGGAGGAAAATCTATTATGCTTCCACTGAAGTGGGGAAAAAAGCAGGGGTATCAATTATAATATCAGACAATGTAAAAGCAAAAAAATATAAATATAATTAAAAGAGATAAGCAGGGAAACTACATTTTGCTAAAATAATATCAATACTAATCAATACTAAACACATATGCACCAAATGATATAATATCCAAATTTTTTAAAGGAAAAGTTAAATGTGGTATAGGAGAAAATAGACAGCAAAATCATGCTAGTGAAAGGCCTAAACTTGCCCCTTTAAGAACTAGATAAATCTAACAACAACAAAAAAACCAGAAAGAAGTTAAGGAGATGAATAGAATTTTAGAAAAGCTAATTAAAAGAGACCTCTGAAGAAAACTGAATGGGAATAGAAAAGAATATAGCTTTATTTCAGTGGTACATGGCATCTATACAAAAATTAATCATGCACTAGGATATTAAAAAAGTCTCACAACCAAATACAGAAGAGCAGAAATATCAAATGAATTCTTTTCTGATTATAATACAATAAAAATTGCATTCAATAAAAGGTTATTAAAAATTAAAAGATTAAAAATTAATTGGAAATTAAATAATCCTGAAGAATAAGTGGATCAAAGGACAAATGATAGAAAGAATCAATCAGTTCATTAAAATAGAATGACAACAATAAGACAACATACAAAATTTATGGGATGCAGCCAAAGTAGTAGTTAGGGAGGAAAATCCCATCTCTAAATATTTCATCAATTAAATAGAGAAAGATCAGATCAATCAATTGGACATACAATTAAAAAAAACTAGAAAAGAAACTAAAAATACCCAATTAAACACTAAATTGGAAATCATGAAAGTCAAAGGAGAGATTAATAAAATAAAAAGTAAAGCAATTGAGCTAATAAATAAAACTAGGAGCTGTTTACATGAAAAATCAATAAAATAGATAAATCATAGGGTAGTTTGATTGCAAAAAGAAAGAAGACAACCAAATTACCAGTATCAAATATGAAAAAGGTGAATTCATCTGCAATGAAGATGAAATTAAAGCAATTATTAGGAGCTATTTTGCCCAATTGTATGCCAGCAAACTTGACAATCTAAGTGAAATGGATGAATATTTACAAAAATACAGATTTCCCAGATTAACAGATGAGGAAATAGAGTGCCTAAATAACCCTATCTTAAAAAAAAAGAAATTGAACAAGACATAAATCTTAAGAAAAAAATCCCCAAGACCAGATGGGTTCACAAGCAAATTCTACCAAACATTTAAAGAACACTTAATTCCAATACCATATAAACTATTTGGAAAAATAGGTAATTTGAAAAAATAGGTGAAGGAGTCCTACTAAATTCCTTTAAAATAAAATACAATGCTGATGCCTAAACCAGGAAGAGCAAAAAGAGAGAAAAAAATTATAAATCATTTTCCCTAATGAATATTGATGCAAAAATTTTAAATAAAATACTAGCAAGGAGATTACAGCAATGTATCACAAAGATCATATACTATGACCAGGTGGGATTTTACCATGAATGTAGGCCTGATTCACTCCAGAAAACTATCAGCATAATTGACCCTATTAATTAAAAAAAACCAGAAATCATAAGCTTATTTCAATAGATGCACAAAAAGCTTTTGACAAAATAGCACACTCATTTCTATTAAAAATATTGGAACAGATAGGAATAAAATGATCTTTACTTAAAATGATAGGTAGTATCTGTCTCACACATTAGCAAACAACATCTGTAATGAGAATAAGCAAGATGCCTTCCTAATAAGATAGGAGTGAAGCAAGGATACCCATTATCACCACTATTATTCAATATTATGCCAGAAATGCTAATTGTAGCAATAAGACAAGAAAGAGAACTTGAAGGAAATAGAACAAGCTATGAGGAAACAAAACCATAACTCTTCGCAGATGATATGATAGTATACTTAGAAAATCCTAGAAAATCAACTTTAAAAGTAGTTGAAATAATTGATAATTTTAGCAAAGTTGCAATATAGAAAGTAAACTCACATAATTACCAGCATTTCTATATATAATCAACAAAATCCAGATGAAAGAGATAGAAAGAGAAGTTCCATTTAAAATAACTATAGACAGCATAAAACACTTGGAGCTCTACTTGCCAAGACAAACCCAGAAACTATACAAACACTGTTACAAAACACTTTCCGCAATTTTAAAGTTAGATCTGAACAATTGGAAAAATATTAATTGCTTCATGTGTAGGCTGAGCCAATATAATAAAAATGGTAATTCTACCTAAATTAATTTAATTATTCAGTGCCATACCAATCAAATTACCCCAAAATTATTTTATTGAGCTAGAAAAAAAAAACAGCAAAATTCATCTGGAAGAACAAAAGGTCAAAAATATCAAAAGAATTAATTAAAGAAAAAATGTGAAGGAAGGTGGCCTAGCTGTACTAGATCTCAAACTGTATTATAAAGCAGTAATCATCAAAGCAATCTAGTATTGTTTAAGAAATAGAGTAGTGAACCAGTGGATTAGGCACACAATACACAATAGTAATAAACCATGGTAATTTAGTGTTGGATAAATTCAAACATCCAAGCTTTGGGGACAACAACTTAGTATTTGAAAACCAATTGAAAACTAAAAAACAGCATGGCAGAAATTAGGTATAGACTGGCTTCTCACACTATATGCCTAGATAATGTCAAAATGAGTACATGATTTAGACCTAAAGTGATACCATAAGCAAATTAGAGAAGCATGGAATAATTGACCTGTCAGATCAATGGATAAGGGAAGAATTTAAGACTAAGCAAGAGACATGGAGCTTTAAGATATGTAAATGGATAATTTTGATTATATTAAATTTAAAAGTTTTTATAAAAAGAACCATATAGCCAAGATTTTAGAAGGAAGGCAGAAAGCTGGGGAAATTTTTTATATCAAGTATCTCTGATAAAGACCTCATTTCACAAATAGAGAATGGAGTCAAATTTATAAGAATACAAGTCATTCACCAGTCGATAAATGGTCAAAGGATATAAACAGGCAGTTTTCAGATGAGGAAATTAAAGTCATCTATAGTCACAAAAAATACTCTAAATCTTATTGATCAGAGAAATACAAATTAAACAACTCTGAGGTACCTCACACCTATAAGATTGGCTAAATATGGCAGAAAAGGAAAATGACAAATATTGGAGTGGATGTGGGAAAATTGAGACACCAAACCCTGTTGGTGGAATTGCGAATTGATCCACTGTTCTGGAGAGCAATTTGGAGTGATGCCCAAAGGGCTACAAAACTGTGCATATCCTTTGAGCCAGCAGTACTACTACTAGGTCTATATCCCAAAGAGATTTTAAAAATAAAAGTGATCTATTTTACAAA
Source organism: Vombatus ursinus (assembly GCF_900497805.2). Lineage (NCBI taxonomy): Eukaryota > Metazoa > Chordata > Mammalia > Diprotodontia > Vombatidae > Vombatus > Vombatus ursinus. The sequence continues at coordinate 26,490,783 of NW_020947062.1, forward strand.
AAAAAATTATAGCAGCTTTTTTTTTGTGGTAGCAAAGAAATGGAAATTGAGGGGATGCCTATCAATTGAGGAATGACTAACTAAGTTTTGTTAAATGATTGTAATAGAATACTATGTGCCGCAAGAAATGATGAGCAGGATGGTTTCAGAAAAAGTTGAAAAGATTTACATGAACTAATTCAGAGTGAAGTGAGCAGAACCAGGAGAACATTGTACCCAGTAACAGCAACACTGTACGATGATCAACTCTGAATGACTTAACTATTTTCAGCAATACAATCATCCAAGACAATTCCAAAGTACTCATGATTGAAGAATCCTATCCCCTTCCAGAGAAAAAACTAATAGAATAAGAATGCAGATCAAAGCTTTCCATTTTTCATATTCTTTATTTTTGGTGTGTGGTTTGTTTTTTGAGAATTTAGAATTTAAGTTTTTTAAAAAAGAATGCTAAAATTGTTTTTACATGCAACTAGAAAAAATAAAACATTATCCAAAATAAAAAAAAATAAAAATAAAGATATCTAGAACAAATTATATTGTTATATGTAAGGGAGATGTTGAAAAAAAAAAGATGTACTGATGTGTTCAAATTTTTATTCTAGGATGAAAATTTATATCTAAAATGTAAATGTCATGGGAAAAGTATGTTTTAGAATTTTATATCAGTGATTGCCTTTCACATTTCACACATGACTTTTGCATAGGTAGGAATTATTAATATGGGAAAGAAAATTAATTATATTAAATTGCTTTTACCTGTCCACTGATATTCAGTACTAATAAAAATTAATTTAAATGTCAATCAAGATACAGATAAAGACAAAGATAAGGATAATACCCATGATTTCATTTTTAGAGGTAATGCCCAGGTGAATAAGTTCCTTCTACCAAAGGAAGTCAGCACCTCTACAACTTAGACTTGGAGAATTGCCTACAGCACTGAGAAATTAAGTTATTTGCCAAGGGTTTCTTGACCGGTATGTGTTAAAGGTAGTAGTTGAACATAGGCATTCCTGACTTTGAGGCCAGTTGTAAATATCAATAGAATTGCCATTTTTTACATGTAAACTGATTCAATTAACTGCAATACCTAAGTTTTTATTTTCCCTGAATCTAATGATAACTTGATTTCTCATAAGGCAAAGTGGATTGAATCTTAGACTCAGAGTCAAGTTTTACATTTGAATCTTTCTGTTTACACTTACTATGTGACTACCGAAATTCCTTTAAGGCTGAATTTCTTCATGTGTAAAATGGGGATAATACCATCCATAGTATGTCCACTTCATCTCAGTTTCCTGGCTCTTTTCTAGTCTGTGAAAAGTACCTAATCTTCCCTATTTTTTAATTGTGTATTTTTCAATAGATACAACTTTTTTTCCTGAGAGCATTCTGTTCTTTTCACATCAGTATCTGCCTTGTGAATCACAAATTAGGATGCCATTACCTGGTGTATGATTTCATAGTGGGGAAGAAATTTGAGGGGCAGCTAGGTGGCACAGTGGATAGAGCACCAGCCCTGGAGTCAGGAGGACCTGAATTCAAATCCTGTCTCAGACCAGACACTTGACAATTACTAGCTGTGTGATCTTGGGCAAGTCACTTAACCCCAATTGCCTCACCCCCCGAAAGAAGAAAAGAAAGAAATGTGAGGTTATTACTTTTCTCCTTGCTGACATTTTCTAATCCCCTCAACTAGTTTCCTTTGTAGGATCCATTTTCATTTTCAGCTCCCAAATATATGTGCAGGCATTTTGTTACTGACATTAATATCAATTAATTATCTCAACTCAATAAATTGACTTTAGGGGAAGTTGGTTTTTTTTTAATCCGGGCTGAAAGATCTTAAACAAAAGAATAGCACTCTTTGGTAGATACATATATTTTGTGTGTGTGTGTGTGTGTGTGTGTGTGTGTGTGTGTGTGTGTATACACACATATATATGTATGTATATGTATGTATATATACACCTATTCTATATGTATTCACATGTGTATCTATATATCTACATATATATGCATGCATACATATTCATACCTAAATGAATTATGTTCAGATATATCCTTTCATTCCCTTTGATAAGGATTTTGGCAGATTATAGGGATCAGAGAGCTTATTTCTATCAATTTCCATAGAGTATGGACAAGATCATAGAATCTAATATCTGTGGTATATTTGTTTGTCTTTTGTACAGGAGAATAGTGTTGAATTTGAAGCCTGCCTGGTAGCCCAATGTGATGCTCTAATTGATGCTCTCAACAGAAGAAAAGCTCAGTTGCTTTCCCGAGTAAACAAGGAACATGAACACAAGCTAAAGGTGAGTACTGAGATCTAAGAAAAGAAAAGAAAGAAACAAGTTGGATCTCAGTTTCAACTGGTGGGATATTTTATCATTGTTCTGAGAGAAGAATTTAGGACACCCTCTGGTTTCCAGAAATAATGAAGCAAAGAAAATATGCACATATGTGATTTATATTCATACTGGGCAAAAAGAAAAATGAGCAGAAGAATTTCCTGCTTCCAAGAAATGTTCAATACTTACCATAAATATATGTAATTAGGTAGCTGATGATTTTGTCTCATGTTTATGTTACACAGTAGAATTAGTAATAGAAAAAGAAAAGTATTTTCTCTATGAGCTTGGGTTCATCCAGAGAGAGAATAAAATTCCAACTTTTTTCACTGCTACTTCTTAAGACTTCTTCCTCCAATGTAAAACCGTAGCTTTTCAAGATACAACTATTTCCATGGGGTTTATGGAGTGTTTCAAGGAGGACTAGCACCTCTGGTATGAGGGCTTGTTGAGCCCTTTTAAGGGCTGTTCATCCACCTTTGCTGTCTACCTGCCACACAACTCTCATCTGTGGCTCCAAGAAGCTGTAGCATGTGTGGTGCCTACACCAGGTAAACCATCTCAGTAGATAGGCTAACAACCCATAGGTGAGCTAGCAGGTGTCTACCTCAAGCATGTGAAGACTTCCCCCAGTGCAATGGGCAAATGAGAACAATGAAATGAGTCAAACAGGTTAATCATCCAGGTTCAAGACTTTGAACCTGGTCATGTTTGCATCTATCCTTTTATCTCCACTCACACGACCACCACCAATGTTCAGACCCTTAAGACCTCTCACTTAAACTGTTATAATAACCTGATAATTGGTCTTTTTTGTCATGGTAGGTAATGAGATCACCAAGAGAGCTTTTTTATAGGAAGAAGAGAAGAGGCCCAGATCAGAGCTCTGGGGGATAACCATATTTAGTGAGTATAACTTGGATGAAGGTTCAGAAAAGGAGACTAATAAGCACTGGTCAGAAGGTAGGAAGAGAACCAAGACAGAAGAGTGTCCCAAAAACCTGTATGGAAGAGAGTGTCAAGGAGAAAAAGGTTATTGACAACATTGAAAGTAGCGAGATGTCACAGGAGACAGAACATTGGTCCTGGAGTTAGGAAGATCTGTGTTCAAATCCAACCTCAGATACTAACTAGCTTTATGATCTTGGGCAATTCCCCTAACCTGTTTGACTCAGTTAAACCTCAATAAAATGGGAGTAATAATAGTATGCCGCTTCCCAGGTTTGTTGTGAAGATTAACTGAGATGATATTTGTAAAGCACTTAGCTCAGAGCCTGGCACGTAGTAGCCACATGCAAATGTTAGCTGATTTATTATTATTATTATTATTATTATTATTATTATTGCTGTTATTGTTATTATTATTATTAATGTCTGCAAAGAAGTCCAGAGAGATGAATATTGAGAAAAGGCAATTGAATTTGGCAATTAAGAGATCACTGGTAAGTTTAGAGAGAGCAGTTTGGGTTGAATCATAAGGACAGAAGTCAGACTGTAAAGAGTTAAGAGAACAAGAGAGGAGGTAGAGGCACATATAGATGGTCTTCTCAAAGAGTTTAGTCACAAAAGGCAAAAGGGAAATGGAATGATAGCAGGGATGGAAGGATCAGGTGAGGGTTTTTGAAAATGGAAGAGAGATGGGCATGTACATATGTAGCAGAGAGGCAGCCAGTAGACCAGGAGAAATTGAAGATAAGTGAGAGAATGGGGATGATACAGGAGACAATCTTCTGGAAAAGATGGGATGAAATAGGGTCACTTGTTCAAGTAAAGGAGTTTGCCTTGGCAAGGAGAAGAGCCATCTCTTTTTGTGAGATGGTTGAAGGAAGATATAGTGATAGAAGGTTTTGGAGTAATAGGAGATGAGGAGGAGTGGAGAAGGGGGAGCTCTCAGCAAATGGTCTCATTTTCTCCATTAAAATATGAGGCAGGGTTCTCAGTTGAGAGAAGGAGGACAGGGACCCAAAGGTTTGTAGAGGTATAAAAAGGTTTGGAACAACAGATGTGGTGAGTGGGATAGTTAGTTTATTAGAGTGGGGCAGGATTGCAAAGCAACAGTGACGGCTTATTTGAGACTACATAGCATAAATATGTAGTGGGACCAGTTAGAACAGTTAAATGATTTTCTTCCCCTTCGTTTAGCAAAATAAGTGTAGAAGTTAAGGTAACAGATGATGGAAGTGATCCAAGACTGAGGCTTAGTGGGGCACATTTTGTGGCAATATGATATGAGGTTACATGACTCAAAAGAAGAGAATGAGTCAAAATGAGGAAAGGAGGAAAATGTAGCTAGCACAGGGATAATAAATAGCTGAGAAGAGAACTGAGAAGTTCATGGCCTGGAAATCATGATGCGGACCAAGAGCATGGTTTTATAGAAAATAGAAGGAGAGATGGAAAGCCAATAGCGTGTGATCAAATAAGGGAGTTCCAGATTTCCTAAACATGGAGGTGATGCATTTGTGGGTGATGGCAACATCAAGGGTATGACCATTATTCCAAACCTTAATTCCATGTGTAACTGAAGTGGCATAGAGTAGATCATGAGAAATGATTATGTTGAGGAATCGAGAAGTTATAGTGTTTGAGAGAGTATCAATATGTACTTTGAAGATCCTCATTTTGAGGTCAGTAGTTGGAAAGGAGAGAAAAATTATGAGCTAGGTGCTAAACTCATTGAGGAAAGAAAGGAAGTGTCCTAGATGTTTTGCCAGCAGGATTTTGATTGAGTGGGAGATGTGAAATGTATGGACATCAAAGGAGGAGAGGTAACTGAATGTTGGTGGTAAGGGCACTGGGGAGCAAAGAGTATTCCAACTCCTCTCACCTTGACTAGTGAGTTGAGGGAAATAAGTGAAAGTGCCAGGGCTGGAAAGGATGGGCAGGAAGTCTGTATCACATGTACAAAAATATTTACAGCCCCTTTTTTATGATGGTGAAGAATTGGAAATTGAGGGGATGCCCATCAGTTGTGGAATGGCTGAACAAGTTGTGGTATATGAATGTAATGGAATACCATTGTGCTGTAAGAAACGATGAGCAGGCAGACTTCAAAAAATCTGGAAAGACTTACATGAACTGATGCTGAGTGAAATGAGCAGAATCTGGAGAACATTGTACACAGTAACAACAACGTTATGTGATGAGCAACTTTGATAGACTTAGCTCTTCTCAGCAGTACAATAATCTAAGACAATTCCAAAAGACTCATGATGGAAAATGCTATCCACATCCAGAGAACAATCTACGGAGTCTAAAGGAGATTAAAGCATATGATTTTCTCAGGGTTTTTTTTTTGTCATTTTTTCTCTCTTGTGGTTTTTCCTTTTGTTCTGATATTTCTTTCACAATATGACTAATGTGACAATATGTTTAATATGATTGTATATTTATAGCCTGTACCAGATTGCTTGCTGTCTTGGGGAAGGAAAAGGGGGAGAAAAATTTGGAATTCAAAATTTTACAAAAGTGAATGTTGAAAACTACCTTTACATGTAATTGGAAAAAATAAAATATTATTAAGTGAAAGAAAAAAAAAGGAAGTATGTGTCATTAAGAGGCAGATCTCAGTGAGAGTCAGAATATGGAAGGAGAGGGAAAAAAAAAGATTTAAGATGAAAATAAGTTTTTGCCTATGGAACAGGCATTCCAGATGCCACAGAGAATAGGTAGATTGAATTTTATTGGGATGTGGATATGAGTGGGTTGAGGAGGATGGGAATAAGGAATTGGGCAGTGGCAGCTGTATGTTGTGGGAGATGCTTTGCATTGTTCTGGGACATAATGAAACCATAACAATTTCATACACAGAAGCTTCTGAAGAAATTCACCTTCTTCAGGGAATTCTTCAACTTAGATTCTGCACTAGATCTTCTCCATCACAGTGGCAACCATACATCTCCCAGTGTTATGCCTTGTCTGATGTTTATGGTCAAAGGATCATTGAACAGAGTTATTTCTATTGTAGTATCTTTTAAGGGATCTTGAATGATTTTCAAAGAAGGATGGAGGACAATTCTTATTGGAGAACAACCTTTCAGGCAGTATTTTGCCCTATCTTACCAAAATTGACAAATAAGAATAACAGAATTTTGCATTCCTTAGACCTTTCCATAAGTTACAAAGAAGTGGCCTACAGTTGAATCTGTTTCTTCCCTACCAATCCCCTTGTCAATAATGCCCTTTATTAATATGTAGATGACTCACATAAAAATTTTGTATAGGTGAGAACATAAGCATCTAATTGAAAACTAGATATTTTCCAAGTTGCCCATGGGTGTGTGTGTGTGGGGGGAGAAGTAATGACCTGGGGGCAGCTAGGTGGCATAGTGAATAGAGCACCAGCTCTGGATTCAGGAGGACATGAGTTCAAATCCGGCCTCAGACACATAACACTTACTAGGTGTGTGACCCTGGGCAAGTCACTTAAACCCAATTTGCCTAACCAAAAAAAAAAGAAGTAATGACTTATATGGTCTGAATTCTTTCCTGTGTTTTTGGTATCTTCTTCAAATATCTTGTCCCTCAATACCTTCACAATTGTCACTGGTGCACTAGCACTCTGAGCCTTCCTTCTCCTGCTCAGTGCAGCATGTTCTTGAGGAAAATCTGCTTAGGACCAGGCCCCGCATCTTCCATCTGCCCCAAAGCAACTACTTTCATCTTTACCCACAAGACATCTTCCACCACCTATTCCCAGCCCAGTCTCTCAACTGGGATGTGAAGAACCTCCAGTGCAAAGAAGGGTAACTCTCCCTTCGACTTCAGGCCTCCCACTTTTACTTTGCCTGTCCTTTGTGGGAATAATGGTGCCCTCCATTCAGTGATGAACATACTCATGATTAGTAGCATGCTTCACATTCCACTGCCTCTGAACTCCTGTAAATCATCATCTCAATCCCACTTCATATCCCCTACCACCTGATTCCTCATTCCCATCCCTTTCAACCCTTCCATCTCAAATTTTTAGCCTGAGTCCACCCAGACCTCCCTCTGGAATGCATGTTCCATAGGCAACATACTTCTCTTCATCTTAAATCTATTTCTCTGTCATTCCTTCCATCTACTTTCTAGCTCATACTAAAACTTGATTTTGCTCTGATGACACAGACTCTCTGGCCATCCTTTCCAGTACTGGCTGGATCTTCACTCATTCTCCTTGGTTCACTAATTGAGGTGGAGGTGTTGAAATATACTTTGCTTCCCATTACCACTTCCAGGTTCATCCCCTTCTTTCATCATTTTGTAACTTCCTTTGAGGTTCAAAGGAACCTTTATCTACAACCCAATCAAAATCTTGGGAATTGATGTCAATGGATTCCTGGGACATTTCCCTTTCTTCTTCTTTTTTTTAAGCAATTAGGGTTAAGTGACTTGCCCAGGGTCACACAGCTAATAAGTATCAAGTGTTTAGTCTGAGGCCGGATTTGAACTCAGGTCCTCCTGACTTCAGGGCCGGTGCTCTATCCACTGCATCACCTAGCTGCCCCTCCCTTTCTTCTTCAATGAGTTTGATACCTGGTTTACAGTTTTTCTCTCATTTCAAATCTGGCCCTCATACTAGGGTATTTCAACATACATTCATTCTCCTTCAAATACCCTAACCACCCAGATTTTCTACCATGAGTTATTCCTCTGCCCTCCTTAACCATACACAAAGATGGCCATAGCCTTGATCTTTCCATCACCCACAAATGTACCACCTCTGTATTCAAGAATTATGAAATTCCCTTATCCCACCATAATTTAATGGCTTTTTTGCCTCTTTCTCTACCTTCCCTTAGATAACCCTATTCTTCATTTTCACTATGACCTCCAGCTCCTTGACTCTTCAATTCTGTTCCAGGTCATTTCCCTTGCAGTAGCCACTTTCTCCTCTTCTCTCCATCTTGACTCCTTGGAGAAGGAATTCAAGTCTACACTGTCCTCTTCCCTTGAATCCCTAACCCCCTATCATATCACTAAATATGAGGCCAAGCCTCAGCCTTGGATCACTCTCCTACCATTCATTGCATTTATACTTACACATGTACACTAATAAGGCAAGCCATCTCTTGTTTCCAGCCATTTTCTCTGCCTGTCCCCAGGCCTAGGATCCTCTCACTACTATGCTCTTAACAATGGCATCCTTGGCTTCCATTAAGTCCCAACTAAAACCCCACTTTCTATAGGAAGCCTTCCCTAACACATCCTGAATGAAGGTGGAGAAAATCATGCAGCCTTTCTGAATGGGTCCACTACACATTTACATTACATTACCTCAACTTGCCCTCACCAACACTAGATAATCCTACTCCACTTCCCTTATCTATTCATGTCATTCTCCATAAGAAATCTTTCAAACATTTTCATCCCTCCTAAAACTTCCCATAATTCCCCTTTCCCCACTCTCTCAGTTGAGAATCTTGCCTCATATTCTACATAAAAAAATCAAGGTCATTCACTATTGAACTTCTTCTCCCCTCTTCCTTATTTATTATCACTTAGGTGCCTTATAACACTTTTTCCTCTTTCACCCCTGTTTCAAATGCTGAAATGGCCTTATTCCTTAACAAAACTAACCCTTCCTCTTGCTCAAGCAATCCCATTCCATCCCATCTCATTCAACAGATCGCCCTCTCCATTATCCCTACTATTTCACTTATTTTCAATCTCTCTCTCTCTACTGGATCATCTCCTACTGCCTACAAATGTCTATGTCTCACCTATCCTGAAAAAACACTCACTTGATCCTTCCATCACTGCTCTCATCCTATTTCTTTCTCTGCCCTTTGTAGCTAAATTCCTCCAAAAGGAAGGCTCCAATATGTGCCTCTACTTTTTCTCCCTTCACTCTCTTCTTAATCCCTTATAATCTGGCTTCTGATCTTATTATTCCACTGAAACTGCTCTCTCCAAAGTTATTGATGATCCTTTAGTTGCCAAATCCAATGTCCTTTGCTCAATACTCATTTTCCTTGCCATCTCTGACACTGTTGGTCACTCTTTCCTCTTTGATACTCTTTAATATAATTTAATACTCCTCTTTGATAATCTCTTCTCTTTTCTTTCTCTTTTTTTGGGGCACCACCCTCCTGGTTCTCCACCTATCTATCTGACCATTCTTTCTTTGTCTCCTTTGCTGGATTCTCTTCCAGATCATGCTTTCTAACCACAAGTGTCTCTCAGAGTTCTGTCCTGAACCCTCTTCTCTTCTCCCTCCATATTCCTTCCCTTGATGATCTCATCAGTTCCTATGGATTTAATTACAATCTCTATGCTGATGACTCTCAGATCTACCTATCTTGCCTCAGTGTCTCTCCTGAACTTCAATCTCACATCTTCAACTGACTTCCAGACATCTCAAACTGGATGTCTAGTAGACATCTTAAATTCAATATGTCCAAAATAAAATTCACTATCTTTTCCCTAAACCTCCCCCTGCTCATAATTTCCCTATTAGTGTGGAGGGCAACATCATCTTCCTAGTCTCTCAGGCTTACAACCTAAGATTTCTCAATATCTCTCATCACCACCACCCACCATATCCATGCTGTTGCCAAGGCCCATTAATTTCACCTTTGCAACATCTCTTCAACACACTCCCTTCTCTCCTCTGTAATTGCCATGACCCTGATGCAGGCCCTCATCACCTCATACCTGGGCTATTGTAATACCCTGCTGGTGGGTCTGCCTATGTCAGTTCTCTTCCTCACTCCAATCTATTCTCCATTCAGTCACTAAAGTAATTGTCCTAAAACACAAATCTGATCATGTCTCCTCCCCAGTAAACTTCAGTGGCTTCCTACTGTTTCTAGGAACAAATACAAAATACTCTGCTTGGTATTAAAAGGCCTTCATAACCTAGCCCCCTCCTACATTTATAGTCTTCTTATTTCTTACTCTGGGGTATAGGATATGTTCAGGGAAGACTAGTACCTCTGGTGTGAGGGCTGGTGAGCCCTGAGGGCTGCTTTTCACATTTGGTGTCTACCTAATCCATCCAACTCTCACCTGCAGCTCCAAGAAGCTGTAGTATGTGTAGCAGTGGTCACACCTCAGTAAACTGTTTTGGCAGATGGGTTAAACCAAGTTGAGGGTAACCAAGGGGTCTTAAAGCCTTCAGCAAGATGAGAGGTGTTTACCCAAAGAATTGTGAAGACATCTCTTGGTAGAATGGGCAGTTGAGAACGATTTGTTCCAATGGCCATAAAGGCAGCTGAAGCAGAGACTGTGGAGCACTTAGAGCTTGGTTAGACATTGAAGACACCAAGGTCATCCACTATATCCTGAATCATGATCAGTCATCTTAACTCTGTCTTGCCACTGGACTGTATGGCTCTGGAAGAGAAAGTGAGGCTGAAGACTTTGTACAACTCTACATCATAAATCAAAAGAAATCACCCATATGATTTTACCATTTTTGCCTATCTCAAAGTCCTGTGGCAATAGGTAAGTGATGAAGAAGCAGGTGCAAATACACTGGCAGTTGTAGTGACAACCCTGCATACAGGTGGCTCTGGTCATAAGATTATCTTCTCACTGGAAGCAGCAGTGGGATTCGGCAGCCCTGGGGGTTTGAGAAGCCTTTTAAATACCACACTGCTCACCACCTGGTATGAGGAAGGGGATAGAAAAGGTACCCTAAAAACTGTCTGTTTTATCCAACCCTGGCCTACTTACTGTGGCAGGCAGGGATCCCACCTTGTGATTGAAAGACACACACACACACACACACACACACATACACACAGACAAATACAAAAACTTCTACAAAGATGATTCCACTCACCATCAGCACATGGAATGCATGCACTCTTGTGAATAACACAAAATTCAATAGACATGAAAGAAGAACAGCTCTTGTTGCAAGAGAAATTAGCAGGTATCACATCCAAATAGCAGGCCTGAGTGAAACAAGGCTGGCAAATGAAGGTCCTTCTTACCAAAGTTGGAGCTGGATACGTGTTTTTCCAGAGTGGCCACCATGAAGGGGAGTGCAGTGAAGCCGGTGTAGGTTTTGCAATCAAAATTAATCTATTCAAAAAACTTGTATGCCTACCAAGAGGAATGAATGGCAGGCTCATTACAATGTGACTGCCACTTGTAGGAAAGCATCACACCACTATCATCAAAGTATGCTCCAACCATAACAAATCCTGATGAGGTTAAAGAAAAAATTTAAGCAGACCTGGAAACCCTCATCATCAATCTGCCAAAAGAGGACAAGCTTATAATTCTGGGTGGCTCTAATGCAAGAGTAGGCACAGACTACCAGACATGGCAGGGAGTCCTTGGGAGAAATGGAGTTGGAAACAGCAACAGCAATGGTCATTTATTACTGAAGACTTATACATCTCATGACCTTTTCATCATGAACACTGTCTTCCATTTACCTAAATGCAATAAAACTTTTTGCGGGTGTACCCTCACAGAAAACAATGGCATTTAATGGACTATTTGATTGTAAGGAGAAGAGAAAGACAGGACATGAGAGTGATGAAGGCAATGTATGATGTAGAATGCTGGACTTATCCTGTAGGACCTATCTTTGTCCATAGACATCCTCTTCAAGCTAAATATTTGCATTCAACCAAAGTAGAGGCCCCAAATCAAGATGATTGCCAGAAGACAAAATGTCAACAGATTAAAACATTTCTCCTAGCATAGTGTGTTGCTAATTTGAAGGGAAAGCTGATCCAACACACAGTTGGCAACAATGGAGTAGAACAGGAGTGGACAGCTTTTAGAGATTTGATGTACAGCACCACATTTACTCAGCTGGGTCAAAACATTCACAAACATTAAGACTGGTTTGACAAAAATCATGGGGAAATTTAGAAGATGCTAAATGAAAAATGAGAATTCCACAGTTTACCTGCAAGATAGTTCATCCATCTGTAAGAAGCTAGCATTAACTCCATCAAAAGTAAAGTACAAGAGAACCTTAGAGAGATACAGGATTCTTGGCTCAGTAAAAAGGCAGATGAAATTCAGTTTTATTCTGATAGTAACAATCCAACATGCTTTCATAATGCTTTGAAGACTATTTGTGGGCCAAAAATATATGCCGCATTTCAATTACCCAGTGTTGATGGAGCCACATTGATTAGTGATAAGGACATGTTCCTAGAGAGATGGGTTGAACACTTCCATTGTTCTCAACAGACCATCATCAATCAATGCTGAAGCCATTGACCATATACCTCAAGTTGAAGTCAGTCCCTCTATAGCTGAGTTTCCAACTGAAGAAGAGGTTTTGAATGCCATTAGGCTCCTCTGATTTGGCAAAGTGCCTGGTGCTAATTCTATTCCACCTGAGATTTACAAGGTAGGGAGTCTACTGGTCATACAAAAGCTGGCTGAAATTTTCCAGATTGTATGGCAAGAGGAAGTTATCTCCCATGAGTTCAAGAATAACTCCATTGTCTATCTCTTTAAAGGAAAGGGAAATAGGTTGTACTGTGACAATAACAGAGTGGTCTCCCTCTTAGTCACTGCTGGTAAGATTTTTGCTAGAGTCCTCTTTAATAGAGTGATCCTTCACCTGGAAGATGGCCATCTACCCAAGAGCCACTGTGGCTTCAAAAAGGACCTATGAATAGTTGATATGGTGTTTGCTGTCTAACAACTCCAAGAGAAATGCCAGGAGCAGAATTGAGGTCTGTACACAACATTCATCATTTGACCAAGGTCTTTGTTACTGTCAGTTGTGAGGGCTTGTGGAAAATTATGTCAGAATTTGGTGGTCCAGAGAAGTTCATCAGTATGGTATGTCAATTTCATGATGACATGCCTGGGTTCTGTATAATGTATTATGCTCTTGTGCTTTCTCAGTCACTAATGGACTAAAGCAAAGCTGTGTGTTTGCTCCCATGTTTTTTTTTAATTTATTTATTTTTAGTTTTCAACATTCACTTCCACAAGATTTTGAGTTTCAAATTTTCTCCCTATCTCACCCCTCCCCTACCCCAAGATGGCATGCATTCTGAGTACCCCTTCCCCATATCTGCCATCTCTTCTATCTCTTCCCCCCTTCTCTTATCTCCTCCCCTTTTTATTTTCCTATAGGGTAGGATAGATATCTATACCTCATTTCCTGCATTTCTTATTTTCCAGTTGCATGTGAAAATAATTTTTTTAAGATGTGTTTTTTTAAAATTTTGGGTTACAAATATTCTCTCTTCCTCCCTCCCCACCCAGCCTCATTAAAAAGGCAAGCAACTCGATACAGGTTATATATGTGTAGTTATGCAAAACACTTCCATAGTAGTTCTGTTGTGAAAAACTAAATGTATTTCCCTTCATCCTATCCCACCCCCCATTCATTCTATTCTCTCTTTTGACCCTGTCCCTCCTCAGAAGTGTTTGCTTTTGATTATCCCCTCCCCTAATCTCCCCTTCCCTCTGTCAAGCCCCTGCTCTCTTGTCCCCTTCCCCCCTTATTTTCCTGTAGAGTAAGATAGATTTCCATACCCCATGGTGTATGTTATTCCCTCCTTAAGCCAAATCCTATGAGAATAAGATTCACTCATTCCCTCTCACCTTCCCCCATTTCCCCTCCACTGTAAAAGCCTTTTCTTGTCTGTTTCAGGTGAGATATTTTACCTCATTCTACTTCTCCCTTTCTCCTTCTCCCAGTATAATCCTCTCTCCCCCCTTAATTTTATTTTTCAGCTTCCTTCCTCTTCAACTCACCCTGTGCCCTCTATCTATCTATACATACATATAATTTTTTCCCTCCCACTACCCTAATACTGACAAAAGACTCAAGAGTTACACATATCATCTTTCCCTGCAGGAATGTAAACAGTTCAACCTTAATAAGTCTCTTATGATTTCTCTTTCCTGTTTACCTCTTCCATGTTTCACTTGAGTCTTGCATTCGAGGGTCAAATTTTCTATTCAGCTCTGGTCTTTTCCAAAGGAATGCTTGAAAGTCCTTTATTTCATTGAATGACCACTTTTACCCTGAAGGATTATACTCAGTTTTTCTGGGTAGGCGATTTTAGGTTGTAGTCCTATCTCCTTTGCTGTCCAGAATATCACATTCCATGCCCTTCGGACCCTTAATGTAGAAGCTGCTAAATCTTGTGTTATCCTGATTGTGTTTCCACAATACTTGAATTATTACCTTCTGGCTGCTTATGATATTCTGTCCTTGACCTGGAAATTCTGGAATTTGGCTACAATATTCCTAGGAGTTTTCCTTTGAGGATCTCTTTCAGGAGGTGATAGGTGGATTCTTTCTATTTCTATTTTGCCCTCTGGTTCTAAAATATCAGGGCAGTTTTCCTTGATAATTTCTTGAAAGATGATGTCTAGGCTCTTTTTCTGATCATGGCTTTCAGATAGTCCAATAATTTTTAAATTCTCTCTCCTGGATCTCTTTTCCAGGTCAGTTGTTTTTCCAATGAGATATTTCACATTCTCTTCTATTTTTTCATTCCTTTGGATTAGTGTAACAATGCCTTGATTTCTCAAATTGTCACTAGCTTCCAATTTCTCCATTCTGATTTTTAAGGAAGTATTTTCTTCAGTAAGCTTTTGGACTTCCTTTTCCTTTTGGCCAATTTTGCTTTTCAGGGCATTCTTCTCCTCATTGGCTTTTTGGACCTCTTTTGCCATTTGGGGTAGGCTATTTTTTAAGGTCTTATTTTCTTCAGTATTTTTGGGGGTCTCCTTTAGCATCACTCTGTTTTTCCTCCACTTCTCTTACTTGCTTCTCAAAATCCTTTTTGAGCTCTTCCATGGCCTGGGACCAATTCATATTTTTCTTGGAGGCTTTGGATGTAGGAGCTTTGGCTTTGTTGTCTTCTTCTGGTTGTATGTTTTGATCTTCTTTGTCACCAAAGTAAGATAACATAGTCTGACTCTTTTTGCCCTGCTTGCTCATGATCTTGACCAGTTACTTGAGTTATAAACTCTTTGTTAAGGTAGGAATCTATTTCCACTGTGGTGAATGTACTGTCCCAAGCTTCAGGGGTTTTGTGCAGCTGTTTTCAGAGATACTTCTAGGGACCTGTAAATTTTCAGTTCTTCCAAGGTGGTATGATCAAGGGTAAGGTGTTTACTCCTTTCCTGGCCTGTGCTCTGGTCTATGAGCACTCTTTTTTGTCTTAGAACTGTGAAGAGGGTTTCCTCTCCACAGCCACTAACGAGCTCCACCATGCCAGCACTCCTCCTCACCCTAGGACCACTACCCAGAACTGTGACCCAGATCCAAGCACAGGCAAAGCAAGAGAATCCTGCACCAGCAGAGAGATCCCTGCAATTCCCCCTCTGATCAGCCACTGAATTCCCCCTCAGTCTGTGGTCCAGAAGCTCAGGAGGCAGCTGCTGCTCGAGGCCAAACTCGGGGAATGGGGCTGGGACCCCACCATCCTTCTCTCTCAGCACCACAGAAACAGACTTTTCCCACTGACCTTCTAAGTTGTCTTTGGTGTTTGTGGGTTGAGAAGTCTGGAAACTGCCACAGCTGCCCACCATTCAGTCCTCTGAGACCTGCTCCAGGGTCGCTGTGGCCTGTGCTCCCATATGTGATATACGTTTGTGATCAACCATCTAGGCTGTCTTAGACTGGAAATTTGTTTCACTTTGTCTTTTTGTGGGTTCTGCTGCTTTAGAATTTGTTTAGAGCCATTTTTATAGGTATTTGGAGGGGTTTGGGGGAGAGCTCAAGCAAGTCACTTCTTTCACTCCACTATCTTGACTCTGCCCCCTCTCTCCCATGCTTTTTAACATGATATTTTCAGCAAGGTTGTCAGAAACCTTCAATGAGGAAAAACCAGTGTGAAAGTCGGCTACCACACTGATGGTAAATTATTTAATTTGAAAATGCTACAAGCCAAGACTAGAGTAGAGGGAGAGTTGGTACATGATTTTTTTGTTTGCAAATGATTGTGCACTCAATACAACCTCTGAAACTGAGATGCAACAAAGTATGGATTTATTCTCTGCTGCTTGTGCTCATTTTGGCCTAACAATTTAACATCAAGAAAACACAAATTCTTCACCAGCCAGCACCACATCATCCATATGTGAAACCATCAGTTACAGCAAATGGAGAAATTTTGAATACTGTGGATAAATTCACTTACTTTGTTAGTATACTTTCTAGGGATATACACATAGATGATGAGCTTGATATACACGTGGCCAGAGTTAGTTCAATGTTTGGGAGGCTCCAAAGGGAAGTGTGGGAAAGAAGAGATATTAGACTCCTTATCAAACTGAAAGTCTACAGAGCTGTTGTGCTGACCTCATTGTTGCATGCCTGTAAAACCTGGACAGTCCATCAGTGCTGTGTTAGGAAACTAAATCACTTCCATTTCAATTGTGTTAGGAAGATTCTGCAGATCACCTGGAAGGATTACTCAGCAAGATAAGGTACCAGACACTGAGGTCCTTTCTCTAGCTAAAGTGCCAACCATTCAAACTCTACTGCAGAGAACAACTTAGAGGGGCTGGCCACTTTATTTGAACCCCAAATGTATGCTTGCCTAAAGCACTATTTTATGGAGAACTTATGCAATGCAGGTACTCACATGGTGGTCAGAAGAAGAGATAGAGGGACACTGAAGGTTTCTCTCAAGAACTTTGAATCCATTGTGTGATATGTGAGACACTTTACTCCAAATGATCATATGAACTATTTCTGCCTGACCTGTGGTAGGGCGTTCTAGCTTGTATTGGTCTGATCAATCACAGTTGGACACATTGTATCTTGACTCCAACATAGTGATGTCATTTTAGTCCTCTTTGGAAATGAAGGACAACAACCAGCCAATCATGTTGTTATGTTCTTTCCTTTCATTATTTGGAACTCAGGGTCATTTCTCCTGCTAATTTTGGTTAGCTAAAAATCTGACCTCTTCTGTTAATATTAACATTACTGATAAAACCTGACTCTTGATATAAGGGAAAATTGTTTGACATTCCTCAGATAGAAGCCAAAGAGGCACCAAAGTGATTTATATTTCCATATACATATGCACAATTCACAGAAGAGAGAAATAGAATATATAGTGGTTACTTTTAATATAAATAATTATTCACAATGTTTTTAGCTGGCTCATAGACACAGTTACCTATAATAATGACTATTTTTCTTGATTTCTCCTAACTTCTGGAATATAGTCCCACCAGTCATAGCTCAAGATTATAGCCAAGTGTCTCAACAATTTTTTTTATTATTTATTAGCAGTACAAAGGTTAAATTCAGTCCTCTCTATGCCTTTATCTCTGTCTTCTCAATTTCTTCCTAATTAACAGTTTTTCCAGAACAACTCAACTCCCTCTCTCTTCATAGACTACCTAGAAATCTATGTTAAGTTGTCACTGTTCAAAATTCTAAAGTTTTGTATTAGCAATAACAATGTAAGTAATTGTAATGACAGTTTCTGGTTATGAAAACTGAAATTACCTAATTATAGCCCTTGCTTTTTGGGGATTCTGACTAAATAACAATAACTGAAAAAGAGATGTATGAAAAATACTTTGTGTAGGTAGAAATTGAATCAACGAATATCTTTCTTTTTCTAATCCATGGGTGTTAGAGGGTTGTACTGAAAGTACATTCCATGGAGTATGTGTAGGAATGGTGGGAGGACCGTCATGTGGAACTAAATTGAGCTCCCTGGCTGCTTCTCATGACTTGAAGTTTAATTGAGTCATTCCCTGTAGAGCAGAGAATATGTCTTGGTCTTTTTGGTACACTTTTCCTTGCTAAATGAAGTGGGTGGCCAGAGACTCCCAATTTGTCCTCAGGTTGCTAGTCACTGAGGACTGTGCCAGCGACGATTAACCACTAACCCAGAATTGTTGAGGGGGAAAATGCAAAAGTCCCCATACTTCAGTGTTGATTCTGCTATAGTTTTAACTGTTTGGGAACATTAACTCGCCTTATAGGTTGTACGAGATCAGATATCTCACTGTACAGTGAAATTGCGACAGACTACTGGTCTCATGGAGTACTGCCTGGAAGTTATCAAGGAAAATGACCCCAGTGGCTTTTTGCAGGTGAGTGTGGACTTCTTTGGTTTTTAGTTTCTAAATGTCCCATGGGACTAGGTCTATGAATCCAAGTCTCATCCAATCCAATCCAAGAAATATATAGCATAACCCACTTTCACACTATCCCGTTTTGTGATTTTCTTTCAATGAAATTACCCAACTACCAGAAAATCATTGCCAGATGCTATCATTTGTAAAGAATGTTACATGGGGTAATACTTGCTGAGTTTCATTGAAAAGAGAAAAAAACACCTCCTAAGCCCATCGTACAGTCTTTTGGAATCATACCATTTCAGATACTGTAGGGACTTTAGAGGTCATCTAGTCTAACTTTTTCATTTTAGACATGAGGAAATGGAGGTAACAATAAAAGAATTGAATTGTGGCCCACAAGAAGAGGTAGATTTCTATTTAGAAGAATTGGTATCTTTTGTATCAATCAGTGCATCTAGCTAGAATGGTTTTATCAATGGAAAAAATCCAAATAACTATACATTATTTTACTTTCTCAGTGCCAACTTTTTGGCCAATCAGTAGATATTTGTTGGTTTGAGAAGTAATAATAGGAAAACAATTGAAGAGATAATATAATGGAAATATAAAATAGTGTTGGAAATAAGTAAATAGGCTTCAAGTCCCAGATTTAGAAGTTACTAGCTGTGTGACCCTTGGGAAGTTATTTAATTCCTGTTTCCTATTTAGAGGTAGCTAGGTGGCACAGTGGAAAAAGCACTGAGCCAGAAGTCTGCAATACCTGAGCTCAAATACAGCCTCAGACATTTACTGGTTTTGTGACTTTGGGCAAGACACTTGACCTTTGTTTGCCTTAGTTTCCTCAATTGTCAAATGGGGCAGTAATAGCAACTATCCTCCCAAGTTTGATGTGATCAAAGGAGATGATATTTGTAAAGTTCTTAGTATAGTGCCTGGTACATAGTAGGCACTTTATAAACACTTATTCCTTTCCCTTCCCCCTATGTTTCACTTTCCTTACTTATAAAAAGATAACAACTAATATTTGTGATATCTACTCCTGATCAAGGTCTTTGTGAGGAAAATACCTATAGAAAGAAGTTGTAATTATTAACAATTCACATTTACATCATGCTATTGCATTTTCCAAAACCCCTCACTTAATCCATCTACATTTATTACTATGTGTTAGCATTGTGTTAGAGACTGGAGATAGCGGAGGTAAAAGTGAAATAGTTTCTTGCCTCAAGGAGCTTACTTTCAGATGGAGGAGACATGATGTACATATAGAGTGCATACAAGATCCATATCAAGTGAACACAAGGTAACCTTGGAAAGGCACTAGCATCTGAGGGGATTTGGAAATATTTGCTATAGGAAGTTGAGCTTGAGATTAGTTTTGAAGGAAACTAGCTGTACCTATGCACAGTTATGGCAGACAGCCAATGCAAAGGCACAGATCCAGGAGATGGAGCATCATGTGTGGAAAAGAACATGTGCAAAAATATAAGAAAATATTATATATGTGTGTTTGTGTGTATATGTATATACACACAGTAAATACAAGGTAACTGACAAGAACACTAGCCATTTGGGGATCAGTAAAGCTCAAGGTAGCATTTGAGTTGAGCTTTGAAGCAATCTTGAGAGTTAGAAGTGGAAGTAAGGATGAAGTGCAGTAGAGGAACAGGAATGCACAGTAATACATAAGCGCATAAGAGAAGAACCTAAGAGAAGAACATAGAATTATGAGAGGTCTGAAGGTGAAGATCATTGCTGAATACCTCAGTCTATATTTTTCTGGGCCCAAAAAGGTGACTTCAAATCTAAGTGCTTTTTTTTTTTTTTGGTGAGGCAATTGGGGTTAAGTGATTTGCCCAGAGTCACATAGCTAGTTAGTGTTATGCATCTGAGGCTAGATCTGAACTTCCTGACTCCAGGGCCGGTGCTCTATCTACTGCATCACCTAGCCACCCCTGTCTAGGTGCTTCTACAAAAGAATGGTGGAAGAGGAATAGGACTTCTCTCTCCTCTGGTCTTTTATTCTCTCAAGGGAAGCCCCCTGATTATTGGAAATTCTTCCAATCTTTTCAAAATTGTTTCTTCTTTGATCACATTAATCTCAAAAGATATTATTACTGTTTTTAGATGAGTAAAATAAGGCTTAGGGAAATAAAGTGACTCCCCTGGTCACATGACTATCAGGTATCAGAGTTAAGTCTTGAAGCACTAAATTTATTTTTCTTCCCACTAGGCCAGTTAGATTCATGCCTTGATAATTTATTGGTCCCTATTTGAATATACTTTTATTTTTTTTTCTTTTAGTCAAGGCCAAATTTTAATGAAATATTTTAATTTTAAATTGATTGCACTTAAAGGGTCAGAGTCTTTTGGTTGCTAAGTATGTCATTTTCAAATAAAAATACTAAAATAAGAAACAGAGGAACAATAGAAAGTAAATGAACATGATATATAAGAAAAAGGAAAGCTCCACAATGAATACATAAAAGAGAAAGCATCTAGTAAGCTCTCTAGTAAGTAAGTGCTGGAAGAACCAGGCTAAGTTTGATGGATGCAAATACAAAAGCAGACACAATATCTTCAGCAGTTAGCAAGGTATGTAGCTCACAGTAAGCATTTAATGATGGCCTGTTGAATAAGTCCCTACCATCATTATTCAAAAAAGGGACTACATATGTAGTGTATGTGTGTGTGTGCACATACATATGTAAGAGTATTGGTCAGGGAAGATTATTTTGATTTAGAAAAGAATAGGAATGATGAGTAGAACGAGGTACAGGTACAAGTACAGGTACAAGAAATGTACAGGGAATGAGTGGAGGATGATGATGACATTGATTTGAATCATGGTCCCTTGACATGGCAAGGAATGTATATGTGCATGTCAGCAAGGCATTTGGTAATAAGATATCCAGAAAGAGAAATGAAGCACGGATAAAGCCAGGTCTGAATGTACTGGGTGATGGGAGGCAAATACCAATCAGGACAATGGGGACCAGGGCCAGATTCCAAGGAAATAAGCCTTCTAGTGTTTGGTTTCTGGTCTGTTAAATGATAATCACTTCACAGACTTTGTTTGCAAGATGCTAGAAATTATATTTTGCTGAATACAATTCATTCAGTATCTCTTGTAATTTTCTGATATCCCTCATTTTATTATTCTAAAGAGAGGGCAATGTCATTTCTTTATATAAAATGGAGACAAACTGGTCAATCACATAGGGTGGGTTACATCACCTGTTACAGTGGTGCTGGTTCCATTAAGACAGTAAGATCAGAAAGAACTGTGTAATCCAGCAACTAGTACTTTAGCATATACATCTTTTATATCAATAAAATTAGTTTGCACCAACCTTGCCTATGACTAAATGTAAATTTAGCTCTAAATATAGGGACATTTAGAAATGTGTCAAAAAAAAGTTTGGGGTTGGGTAAAGACCATTTCACCAACCTCAGTTTTTTCAAGGTAAGGATATAACTCATTTTGGAAACTATTCTATTTCCCAGTGTGGCATGAAATCTCTCACATTATCTTTAATATGATTAGATTTCCGATGCACTCATTAGAAGAGTGCACATGACTGAGGATCAATGGGGAAAAGGAACTCTTACGCCACGGATGACAACAGACTTTGATTTGAATCTAGACAACACACCTCTTCTGCAGTCCATCCACCAACTTGACTTTGTACAAATGAAACGTAAGTATTTATATCCAGATAAGTCAAAAAGTATCTTATGTGGATATTGTTGCTTATAAAATTGTGTTGAGGTCCAGAACCCCAAATACAAGTAATTGTTGGGAATATAAACATGCAGGTTAACTTAGTAGGCTACTTCATGTCCAGCCTTCTAAGAAGATTTGCATAGCGTCTGATTTTGTCATGTAATGAAGTTTTGCAGTTTTATATGTTTAATCTGGCTCTCTGGTACTCAGATAACTAACATATGTGACATTTTTTCCTCATCTCTAAAATGGTCTTTGGATTACATTCTTGATGGCTGATAGCACATTGCAACACAGTATTGCAAAACAGAAAATCTCTATAACACAACTGCCTATTCTTTGCAGAGACTAAAACTTGAACCCAGGGATAAAACATCAGTGTTGCACATTCATTAATGGAGAGAGATTTAGAAAATTGCCTTTGAGTGTGTAACATGGATGTTTCAGAGAAATGTAGTTCTAGGCTACGTTTGGCAAGGCATTTAAACAGCTTCTTTGAAAAATAAAAGGAAAAATATAGCTTAAATACAAAGTAAATTGACTCATAATAAACTTTGGGGGAGGAGATATTTGAGATAAGCCTGTGATTTCTAAACTTTATTATGACATATCCCTCTTCTATCCCCTCCTCTCAAATGTCACTCTCCTCCACTTGCTTTTCACAGAACAATCAATATAGAACATTTTCCTAGGTCATATTTTATTTGAGCAAGAGAAAACCAGGATGTTTTGCAGTAATGTAGAAATAATCTGGACTATGCACCAATATTGTCTTACAGTTTTGCAAAGAACCTTCTTTTTTGGACTCTGACATGATATGTTTAGAACAGTTTCTTCAAGTGTGGTCCACAGACCTTTGGAGGGTCCCTTAGACCTTTTTCAAGGGTCTATGAGGATAAGAATATTTTCAAAATAATTCCACAAATTTACTTGGCTATTAAAAAGCTCTTCCTTTTTTTCAACTACATATCTATATGAGAGCATATTTTCTTCATATACTTCAACCAAGATAGCATATTATGATAGGTTGTATTTAGCAGTAGTATGAGAACCTAGATGTCTTCTATTAAACCAGACATTAAAGAGTTATGTGAAGATATGTGAAATAATGTCATTCTCATTTTTTTTGTTTTGGAAACTACATATAGTTATCTTCATAAATAAGTTATTTATATTAACATGTAATAAGTTTGTTATCATCATTTTAAGGAATTAATAATTGTTTTATAATTTTATCAGTTTTAATTTCTAATATAGCAAATATCACTGAACATGGTTAAAAGAAAGTATAATGACACAAGGAACACTCTCACCATTCTGGGTCAATTTGCTGTTGCTACCTAGTTTACTTTTAAATTGTGGAGTATTCAATTGTTTGCTGATGTGTTTGCACTTAAGTAAAAAATGAAAATGTACTTTGACAATTAAAAAAGTCAAGATTACACTCATTTGTGTTTAGCTTCCTCTCCAGTGCCAGCAGCCCCTCTTCTACAGTTGGAAGATTGTTGCACACACAACAACAGTGCTACATTGTCATGGAAACAGCCACCTTTGTCAACAGTGATGGCAGAAGGATACATTCTGGAACTGGATGATGGAAATGGTGGCCAGTTCAGAGTGAGTAGAGACTCTACTTCGTTTATTTGGTTTTCTACTTGTATAGTATAAATTAAGGCAATCATAAGTTTTGAAAGTTATAAGTTTTGAAAATAATTGGGCAGTTATTGAGCAATATGGATTGGTGCTAAGAGTACTGGTCCTAGAATCAAAAGACCTGGATTTCAGATCATGGGGCATTGCTCTAATATATAGCCCTAGGCAAGTCATTTTACTTCTCTGAACATTTAACACCTCATCCATAAATGAGCATTATAATAATTTCATTATATTCTTTTTTTTGTGAGACAATTAAGGTTAAGTGACTTGCCCAGGGTCACACAGCTAGGAATTGTCAAGTGTTTGAGGCTGAATTTGAACTCAGGTCTTCCTGACTCCAGGGTCGGTGCTGGTCCATTGCACCACCTAGCTGTCCCCATTACATTCTTAAAAGGTTGTCAAAAGGCAAATAATTTGTAAACTTTAAAGTATATTAAAATGTCAATTTCTATTTTCATTTTTTAATGTACTAATCAAGGCTAAAGCCCAATGATCACTACTATTCTAGTGAAGAGTTTGGTGGATTATCTAGATTATGCATTGCCCCCTCTCATCTTCTCTGCTTCTCTACATCCTGAACATCACTTCAAACTAAACATGTTTAAGTTAGAAATTATCATCCTTGTCCTACCCTTAAATTCTTTCCAACTTCCTGTTTTCTATCAATTATTATTCCATTTAGAGTCAGAAACTCTAACGTATCTTCAAATCATTCTTCTCCTTAGGCCTGTATATCCAGTTACCAAGTGTTATCATTTCTCTTACACAATGTCCCTTGGATCTTCTATAATCTCACAAAAAAATAACTGTAATATTTTCCTAGCTGGTCTCCATGTGTTTAATCTTCTGTAGTCTATCCCACACACCACACGTTTTTGCTAGATTAATATTTTTAAAACAGAAATTTCATCGTACCACTTTTCTACTTTAAAACTTTCAATATTTTCCCATCATCTACATCTTCCACAACTCCTATATTATAAAATAAAATAAGCATTTAGCAAGCATTCACTTTGTGTCAGGTACTGTGCTAAGTACTAGAGACATAAATAAGAACAAGAAAGACAGTAACTGTCCCTCAAAGAACATACGACAATCTAAGCTTAAGGGGAAGACAAAGACCAAAGCAAGCTGAAGGGGCCGGTGCCAGAGCATACCCTGTGAGGGTGGAAAAAGTGAAAAGCGTGATAAAAATGATGGTTGAATCAAAACCAGGCAGAGCTGCTGGTGATAAATGAAGAGATGGCTGGGATTTTGAGTTCTTTATAAATCGAGACTGTGGGTGGGGTTTTTAACATTTCCCCCAGCCTTCTAATAAGAGAGACAGAAACAACTCAGGGCACTGATTAGATGTAAGAAGCAAAGCTAAAGCAATGTCCATGCTGATGAATTTCTCCTAGTGATGAGCTTATTCTGAGTGGGGAGTGATGAAAATGATGGTAGAGTCAAAACCAAGCAGAGCAGCTAGTGGCAAATGAAGAGATGTCTGAGATTTTGAACCCCTTATAAAAGAACATTATAGAATATATTTTTTATGACTACCTCTGAGTCTTCTGCTTTAGTGAGGCAGCTATGTGGCAAAGAGATAGAAGAGAGTAGGATAGAGCACTGGTCCTGGAGTCAGAAAGACCTAGGTTCAAATATAGCCTCAGATGCATACTAGCTATGTGATCCTAGGCAAGTGATTCTATTTGCCTCTGCTTCCTCAACTGTAAAATTGGGAGCATAACAGCATGTACCCCCCAGCACTGTTTTGAGGACCTAATGAGTTAATATCTGTAAAAGTACTTAGTACAGTGCTTAGTACAGCACATAGTAGGGGCTTAATAAGTGCTTATTCTCTCCCCCACCCCTTCCTTATCAAACTGACCTATTCACTGTTCCCATATATGTTTTGTTTCTTCCCATATCCATGCATTTGTTCATACTTTATCCCCACCTGGAACACTGCTTCTCATTATTTATTCTAGTTAAAAATTTAGACTCCACCTCTCCCAGATCACAATTCTGGACTCTTGTCAACTTGGCTATATCCTGGGGAGCTTGGCCTCCAAAAGGAGTCAGGCTCTTATATGCTTCTGGCTCATTACATTCTCATCCCACCCCACAGTAGAACTCTAAGGACAATTACTTAAACCAAACTTAGGTCTGGCTTACATCTAGGGTCTCCCCAAAAGAGAAAAAAACCAAGTTCCCTTCCAGAAAGGTACTTAATATAATAGGCAGATCATCTATAGGTGAAATAAGACAGTTATTAATTGCATTAACCATCAAATATTTTGAGAGATAGACTGGTACAATGGAAAACCTAAATTACCTCTTAGGTCCCTTCCAGCTCTTAACCTATATAGTCTTATGATCTTTGATAATGGTTTGTATCCAAGATATACAGGGAACTAACCAAAATATGTAATAACAAGACCCCTTCCCCAATGAATAAGTGTTCAAAGGTTATAAACAGTTATCAAAAGAAAAATTGCAATCTAGTAACAACTTTTAGAAAAAATGCTCCAAAGCCCTAATAATAAGAGAGATGAAAATCAAAATACCTCTGAGCTTTTATGTCATTCTCAACAAATTGGCAAAGATAGTAAAAATGAGAATAGTTAATGTTAGAAGGGTTGTAGAAAGATGATCCACACTGTTACTGGACATGTGAATCAACCCAAACTTTCTGGAAAACAGTCTTGAATTAAGCTTTTAAAAAAAAGATTAAAATATTCTTTGACCCAGAGATACTGCTGCTAGGCATATATTCTAAAAAAGTTGGAGATACAAAGAAAGGTCCTATATATGCCAAAACATGTATAGCAGGAGTTTTGTAACAGGAAAGAACTACAAAAAATAGTTGAAAATGATTGATGAATTACTTTAAAAATATATAGTAAATAAATATAACAAAATATTGCTATGCTATAAAAAAAGAAGAATCAAAATATTGAGAAGTGGGAAGGACCTTGGTGGTCATCTAATGCAACCCAACACAAAAAGAATCCTCCCCATAACATACCTGACAAGTAATCATCTAGTTTCTGATTGAACACCTCTAAGTAGGGATCACCCTACACCTCTCTAGGCAGCCCACTTGACTTTGTAATATCTCTAATTGTTAAGAAATTTTTCTTAACATCAAACCTAAATTTGCATCTTAGCAACTTCCACTCGTTGCTATTGGTTCTACCCACAAGTCAAATAAAACAAGCCTAGTCCCTCCTTCTCACAAAATTTTTCAAATAATTGTGTTTCTCTTGGAATCTCCCCTACTCCAGGCTAAGCATACCCAGTTTCTCTAATAGATATTTACACGACATGGACTCAAGTCCCTTCATCATCTGAACGATCTCCAGAATAATAAGTTGTGGTGTCACTTTAAAAACTAAACCATAGTGTCCCTACTGAACACAAAACTCCAAATAAGGTCTGACAAGGACAAAGTACAGTGGAATTGTTACTTTCCTATTCCTGGAAGTTATGCTTCTCTATGCCCAAGACTACATTTACTTTTTTGGCTGCCATATCAAATTGTTGGCTCATATTGAGTTTACAGTGAATGAAAAATTCCAGATCTTTTTCAAAACAGCTGTCTATGCCTCCCCCATCTTATACTTGTGAAGTTTGGTTTTTTGGTATCCAAGTGCAAGATTTTATATTTATCCTTATTTAACTGAATTTCATTAGATTCAGTCCAATACTCTAGACTGCCAAGATCTTTTTTTATATCCAAATTCTAAGATTCACTGTTATCTATCCTTCACAGCTTTGCATTATCTTAAAAAATGATGAGCTTACATACCATTTAGGATTGTATCCAAATCATTGATTAAAATGTTAAACTGAAAAAGGCCAATCACAGATACCTGGGGTACTCTACCAAAAACCTGACTCATTGATATTGTACAATTAACAACTAATCTGTGAGTATAGCCATCTAACAAGTTTGATTCCATGTAATTGTATTATTTCTCTAACTCACATTTGCCCACATTGTCTACAAAAATAACATAAGATATTTATCAAACCCTTTTCTAAAATCTAGATAAAGTGTTTCTACAGCACTTCCTTCATCTGCTCATTTAGTACATGCATAAAAAGGAAATGTTAATCTGGCAAGGTTTGTTCTTGATGAAGTCTATAATAGCTGCTTCCCTTTCTATATAGTTTCTTGCCATCTCTTTAATGATCTGTTTTATAATTTTTCCAGGAATTAAAGTCAAGCTCCCCAACTTAGTGTTTTCAAATTCTGTTCTTTCCTTTTTTGAAAAGTGGAGGGGCAGCTAGGTGGCACAGTGGATAGAGCACCGGCCTTGAAGTCAGGAGGACCTGAGTTCAATTCCGGCCTCAGACCAAATACTTGACACTTACTAGCTGTGTGACCTTGGGCAAGTCACTTAACCCCAAATGCCTAAAAAAAAAAAAAAGGAACAATGTTTGCTTTGCTGCAATCTTGTTGGATCTCTCCCATTTTCCAAAATCTTTCTAATATCACTTAGAGTGGCTGAGCCATCCCAAATTCCCAAGTCATTTTTGACTGAAGGATGCAGTTCTTTTTAGCCATGTGACTAATAGGCAGTTAGATGGGTTTTTTCCTTACTTTGTTATCCACTTCCCCTCAGTCATATTCTCACTATCACTTCAAGTATAAATGTCATTCTTCTTTGTAGAGAAATGAAAGTAAAAATTGAACATGTCTACCTTCTCCCTATTGTCATTTGTAATCAATTTGAGCAAACATCTCTTCTCCTTTTCCCCTTAATATAGTTAATAAATAACATTGTTTTTCTGACTTTCCCTTAAGAGCCTCAGCCCATTCTACGCTTTATTATTTCTTTACACTATTTTTACAGGACTATCCCACCCTCATAGTCATCCTGTGTTACTTGATCTTACAAGCATATTCTATAAATTTTCTATTTAAAATCTGAATTTGTAGTTAAATTCCCTATGCATTCACATTGCTTTATTTAAACAAATTTCACTGTATTCCTTATTAGAATTGTTTTACTTTGCATCTTCAGAACTCCATTCTTGTGCATCTTTCTTCTGCCCTGAGCAAACTTCCCTTAAATCATTTTAGTCCATATCTTTCCTCTCACCTCTTTGAAATCTGCTATCCCTAAATCTAGGATTTTTGATGGACTATGGTAGGGCTGTTCCTTCACCTATCACAAACTTTAGGATAAAGTGGTCATTTCTCCCAAGAATCCCATAATTCTCATCTCAGCAACCCTTTGACTAAGAATTTGATCCAGAATAGAATTTCTCTTTGTTGATTCTTCCATCTTTTGATGGTTGGAATTATCTAAATTATGTCAAGAAATTATTGCTGCTCTATGCCAAATAGAGAGGGATCTAGCTGATGTCTGGATAATTGATGACCCCTGTTTCTACTATATCATGCCTTTGGGTCAAGCTTGAGATCTGTTTCCCAATCTCCCTTTCTATTTCCTCTTTCTGAGTTTGGGATATTTCAACCCTAACAAGCTTTTGAAAAAAATGCAATGTAAGATGTGGAGGGAGGAATTACTCAGTTGCTGTAGTGTGCACAGATGACCAATAATATATTAATAAGTGTAAACTTCTTTTTTTCCTTTTATAAATGTTTACAATATGACACATCTCTGACTTAATGAAAAATAATTGATCATGCCTTGATATGATTCTTAAAATTTAACAATTTGAGAGTTTGTTGGTTCAAGAGAGTCAGCAATCAAGGAAGAACCCAACTCTTTGCCACTTGGAAGAGGGGGAGAAGAGAATTTCTTCCCCTCCTTTCTACTTCTTGGTGTCAAACAGTGGAGTTACTACCCTAGAAGAATTTCATGTAGATATTGGAAAATAGCAAAGCTGCCAGAAGCAGTTTTAAGGAGCATCACCTCTAATAGTAGAGAAGAGAATCAGATAAAGACATAAAAGAAAGCTAGTCCCAGTAATTGAGTTGAGCTGCAGAGTGGACTCCATAGGAAAAAAAAATTATTTCTAGAGCTTGTAGGGCTCTATATATGAATTTCCTTAACCATATGTCTTCCCTTCACATGTGCTTTATTTCCATTGTACTCACTTTATGCCCATTCCTCCCAAGGACACTGTGAAACCAAGATGTTGTCGTTGGGGTGTTTTTGTGGCCACTATATTTATTGTTACACCTTAGGAAATGTCTTTGATGTGAACTAATTGTATCTATTGGGTGATAATGGGAAGCATTATTGGATGATAATGGAAACCCCAGTGGGGGTCCCTGAGACATAGACACAAGAGTTTAAACTCATGGGGTATTTTAGAATAGTAGAAGCTCTTGTGCTCTGGGAACTCATGTTATGACTATGAATATCAAGGTGAAAGAGTACCTCAGAGGGGATGCTAAGTAACACACTAAGATTTGATGGACATAAAATCTAACAAGAATTACAAACCAGAAGCAATATATGAAATTCATTATAAATTACACAAATATTATAAAATGGATTAGGAAACAACACAACAATTCATTGATTACAAGAATCATTCAAAGACACCAAAAAATTAAAGGGATCACTGTGATTTATCATACTTTACTCCAATGAAAAAAGCACAAATCGTGACCATGATTTGGAGTAAGATAATTTAATAAATAATGTCAAGAGAGAAAAACAGGCAAATTAGGTTCTCTTTATGTGGAATTAGTTGTCAAGCCTGATTGATGCTTTCTCAATAACATCTCTCATATCTGTCTTCTGTTCTCTACTCACAAAGCCTCTGTAATAGGTCAGGCTCTGATTACTTCTTGCCTAGACTATTGTCATAGTTGTCTATGGGGTATTCAAGGAGGACTAGCACCTTGAGGGCTTGCTGAACCCTTTTCAAGGTTGCTCATCCACCATTGGTGTCAACCTGGCACACAACTCTCAGCAGTGACTCCAAGAAACTGTAGCATGTGCAGTGGCTACAACCCTGATAAAACTGTCTTGGCAGATGGGCTAAATCAGGTGGAGGGTAACCAACAGGCCTCAAACCCATCAATTAATTAGGGGATGTCTACCCCAAGTATATGAAGATTTCTGTGGCAAAATGGGTGCATAAGAACAACTTGTTCCATTGGCCATGTAGGAGGCTAAAGCAGGTACTGTGGAGCACTTAGACCTTGGTCAGATTAATAAAATGCCAAAGTCATCTCCTGGGCCATCTTGACTTTTTTCCTGACATTGGACTTCAATGAGTAAGGCAGATGACTTTGTGCCACTCTGACTTACTTAAATCCAGTTCATGCACCCATCAAGACATCATCCCATGATGTCATTGGTTCTTTTAAAAAATGAAAGATAAACAACAATAGCTTCACAATTGGTCTTACTGACTCCAGTCTCTCCCTTTCTTCTTCTAAGCTCCAAAGTGATTTTCCTATAATACAGACCTGGCCACATCACTCTCCCTATTGGAAAAAATCATTAGTTCCCTATTGCCTCTAGGATAAAATAATACAAATTCTTAAAATCCTCCTTAGTCTTATTTTATAAGACCCTTAAAATACTCCCTGTTCCATTTTTGACATTGTAGTCCCAGAGTTTAGCACTTAATACACACTTAGTAAATGTTTGTTGAGTTGAATTGATGGTAAAGTAGATAATGAAAAACATCACTATTAAATATAAGTATATCACCTAGCATAGTAATTCTATTAAAATCTGTAACTCCCTTTTGTTTGGTCAGATTAGTAGGAGACTAACATTCCTTTTTCTGAAGAACTTGATGAAATAAAAGGGAAGAATATTGGGGAAACAATTTGCTAGAAATATGGTGATTGTTAATTAGGAATCTTAGAGAATATGTCTATGTTTTATAATCTTAGAGTACCTTTACAAATATTGTCATGTTCTAGGGTATATAGGAGTCATAGATAATGCAGAAAGATAGAAATATTAAACATCATTCAGAGATCAAATACAAGAAAATTGTAATTAAAAATATGAAAAAAAGATGTAGACCCCAAAGGATATCAAATAATCATATCCCAAACAAATGAATGTGTATCATATAAACACTGAAAATTATGTTAAAGAGAACGACAACATTGGGACAACATGCCTAATTTTGCTAGAAGTAGCTAGAGCTTTCTTTGGTAGTTTTTCTCCAGGAAATAATTCACAAGATTAGCCCTAAATTTAGAATTTCCCAGTTCCTGCTCATTGAAATTTATGTACTATAACTATGGCTTTTCCCTCATTTTTGGACTATATAGGATATAATTATTCACTTTTTGGTCACTCAACAAACACTTATGCTTAATGCTTACTATATGCTGAGAACTATGCTAAGCATTGGGGAAGATAACAAAGTTTATTAAATATTCCCTTCCCTCTTGCAGTTTATAGTCTTCAAGGGGATAAGGTAAAAGCTCCTAACAATAAATCAGAATATTACATGATAAATACTTCAGAGAAATGAAAAACAGTATTTTAAGATATCTGAAAGGATAAGTTGTAACTAATAACCAGGGCAGATCACTAGAGGGTTTATAAAGTAGGTTATATGAGTTGTTGTTTTTTTAAATTAATTCATTAATTTTTAGTTTTCAACATTCACTTTTATGAGATTTTGAGTTCCAAATTTTTCCTCTCCCTCCCCAAGAGAGCATGTAATTTGATATAGACTATACATGTACAATCAAATTAAACATATTTCCATGTCAGTCATGTGAAAGAAGAATTAGAACAAAAGGAAACAAAAACAAGAAAGAAAAAAGAAAGAAAGTGGTATGCTTTGATCTGCATTCAGACTCCATAGTTCTTTCTCTGGATATGAATAGCTTTTCCCATCATGAGTCTTTTGGAATTGTCTTAGATCATTGCATTGCTGAAAAAAGCTAAGTTTATCATAATTGATCTTTGCACAGTGTTGCTGTTACTGTGTACAATGTTCTCCTGTTCTGCTGAGTTGGATTTTAAAGGATGAATAGTCTTTCAACAGTGGGAAGCTGTGGTTAAGAGGAAGGGAGTACAGTACAAACATAGCGAAGTGTGCATAAAAATTCAGAGGTGGGAAAATACAAGATTTATTCTGAGGACGGTGAGTTATTCAGTTTGGCTAGACAAAAGAAAGCATGATGGGAAGGAGAACTCTGGCAAGGTAAAGTTTTTAAAAATTAACATGCTTTATCTGGAAGGTATGTTCAGGACCAGTGGGTTTCTAGAAACATCCAACTGTATGTTGAAAATATTTTTACCTTTTACACAGTTTAATTGTTTTGGCAAATGTCTTCCTATTCTATTCTGTCAGAAGTCATTACTATTCTTTGATGACATGCCGAGCTCTCTGTCATCACTGTATTAGGCAAGAATATCTTTCAGAAGACATTGAGTCCTATTTCTTGACATCTTACTAAATATCACTCATGGCAATTATATTTGTGTAATGTAAACCTTCCCTTCCTATTGAAACAGTGCCATGTCCTTAATATGCAAGAGGTATAGTGTTATTCAAAAGAGATGTTACAAAACTTTCAAATAAAATAATAGTAATAGTCTTACCCTGCCATCATAAATCTCATTTAAACACCTCAAAACTCTTATCCTAAAAATGTAGATATTAAAATGTGGTATTTCCTTTTTTTTTTTTAATCAGGAGGTGTATGTTGGAAAGGAAACAATGTGCACAGTGGACGGTCTTCACTTCAACAGCACATACAGTGCTCGAGTCAAGGCCTTTAACAAAACAGGCGTCAGCCAATACAGCAAGACCTTGGTCCTTCAGACATCTGAGGGTAAGGCACTTCAGCAGTACCCTTCAGAACAAGAACTGTATAGCATCTAAAATAACTGGCAAAGCCCACAACCAAACACTACCATTGCCCACATTACTAAAGGTTTTTTTTAGCTTAACATATATATTTTGTCACAAAGTTGTTACTTTTCTCCTACTTTGAATAAATATGTGAAATTAAAATGTGAAAATCTGCTGCCCAAAGTTTGCATTTAAACAATTCCAATCAGTTTTAAAAGTTAAATATAGAGATAGATAGAGAGAAAGAGATGATAGATATAGGGATAGATATTTTCAGCAAACTCTACATTAATACCCTAAAGAAATGGTTTTTCAGATGTGGTCCTCTCATCATTAGACTTTGGAACAAGGTCTCGTTCCCAAAAGATAAGCACTATTTCTAAATTTTGTTCAGATGTTTTTAAATATCTTTGTAGTTCCTGCTATTTCCTTAACACAGTCCACAGAATATTTTCAACAATGTTATGGGGGTGGGGGGCTTTTGTTGTTTTTGTTGTTGTTGTTATTGTTGTTGTTTGTTTTTTGCTCAATGGACTCTAGGTAAAAGCATGCCTTTGTTTGAACATGGCATTCAGGAAGAGTTTATATTCTATGTAGCAGCACTAGAATGTTCCACTTTCTCATGCAAAGCTAATCACATTCACATGGGGAATGAAATTACTTGGATGTACCACATAGAAAGAGAAGAGTGAGGCTATATTACCTCATCATCTCCATCTTTGTCTACCTGTTTGATTTAAGGTTATATAGCACTATTTCAAATCCAGGAAACATTCTCCTCTTTCTTGTATAGTTCACACCACACATTGTATCAGGCTCAGAAAACAATCTTGAACCTGGTGGCCAGTCCTAGTATCTTAAGTGTTTTGTTATATATTTTATATTAAAAGCATGTAATGAACCTCATGTGAAGGTTTAGAAACTGCCATCAGTGTCAAAGCATTTTTTTCGAACCATCCAAATGAAGTTTTACCCTAAAGAAGTAGTATCACTTTAGCCTTCATGTCTGCCTTTTTTATGTTTTCCAGAGCATTTTTTCTCAATTTTATTTTGTAATGTATGGTCCTGGAACACTGAGAAGTATGTTTATAAGAATAAGCCTATAATGTGTTCTAAAGATGCTTATTTAGTAGGGAAAAACTGCAAATATCATGCAAATTGTGTTGATGTTTAGAAATACTTTGGGCCACATTTTCATAATTTCTACATGGATAAAGTTGCCATTTTGGAAACATAGTCTTCTCTCTTAGCAGAGTCATTAATTTCAGTCAGTAAATGCTTTTATTCTTAAAGAGACATATTAATGTTTTGTCTGACTCTTTACAATTCTGAAAGAGGTTGTTCTAACTACCCTTTGAAAGAATCTCAAAACAGCTGCCTTAATTTCTATGTCTTTAAACCAACTGAATAGTGATGAGTAAAAAGACAAATGATGGAAAGAATTTACAATGAGGCTGCTATTACATATTAGACTTCTTGGAAAATTATTTCTATTCATCATAAAATATGGCCCAAAAGTCCACCAGAAATATAAAAATTTTATTAATATGACAGATGGAACACTTAAGATTCCCTTTTCAGAATACAATATCAAGAAGCAAATATTAAATTTATTTTAATAATAATTATAATGTGTCTAATTCTGTATATTTCAATATTAAAATTATGTACCATAGTAACAGATAGAGGGCTGCTTTCCATGAGATATCTAATGAAGTGAAGGAACTGTAAAGTAAAATAAATGTCCTGAATTTTAAACTTGCACGATATCTATAACTATAGCAATACAAAGAAAATTCTATAATCATATAGCTATTGCTCCACATAAGTCATATTTCCTATAATAAAATAAAATTCACATGTATACTTTCATGAGAATCTTGGTCTGTTCTGTGTCTTTTTCCCTTTTCCTCTCCCCATAGTAACATTCACAGTAAGGTAAGTTATAACTATAAAAACCATTTTTTAAACTTCAGAAAAATTCCAGTTGAATTTTTCAAAACCCCATTACAATTAGGTTTGGGGAAGATAACATGAGTCCTTGACACGTGGAGCTTGTAGTTTTACTGAGGGGAAAGAAACAAATATAGATAACTATAACATATAATATTACATAAGAGGTATAACATAGAAGTTCAATGCCAAATGCTATGTGATATCCATGTCATTAATAATGGAGAAAAGGTGTCAGAGAAGACTCCATGGAATAGATAGCAATTAATTTCAGCTTTAAGGAGTAGGTAGCAAGTAATGATAACAAATACCATGAATAAAGGCACCCAAGTAAAAAGTACAAGGATTGTTTAGGGGACAGAGAATTAGTCAAGCTTGGGCATGGAATGCAGTGCATGAAGGGGAATGATATGAGATATGACTGGAAAGGCAAGACAGGAGGAGGTTACATCATATTGTGAAGGATCTTGAATCCCAAGGAAAGGAATTTAAGTTTACTTGGAGAACCACTTAAGATATTTATAAGAGGAATGATATGGCTATATCTATTGTATGTATAAAGATGTGTATAGAGAATAGTGAATGGAAAGAAACAGGAGAGATTTGGAAGTGGGAACCAATTAGTTTATTGCAATAAATTGTAATTGCAATAGTACAGGTGAACCTTAATGAAGGGCTTTAATCAGTAAGACTAAGGAGTAGTAAGACTACTACTAGGGAAGTGAGACTTAGGGGATAAGGATGGCTTTGAGTCATATTGTCAATGTGGAATTGAGGCTACTTGGTAAATAATTAGACAAAAGACTTGATAAAATAAATTGCTATAAAAGTAAAAGCCAACAAAGCTGTTTTTTTAAATGTTGCTTTTTAGAGGCAATGAAGAAAAATCTATTAGATGAGACTTGCTATTTTAATTATGTTCCATAATTTTATTAGTTTTCTTATATCTTGTTAGTTTTTTGTGAGTTTCTTTTTTGTTGTAGGTTATAAGCATATGAATGTGTGCCACATGTATATGTTATCTTGTAAATTCCTATGAAGAGATAATCCATTTCCAAATTGACAATGTTTAAATTATAAATATTGCTTATAGTAAGTCTAAATTTTATTTACAGCCATTTAAAATGAATTTTAATCACTTATCATCACTGCTCTACAATGTCACAACAACAGCATAATAATAATAACCAGCATTTATATAGTACTTACTACTTGTCAAGCCTTGTGCTAAACACTTTATAATTATTATCTCATTTAATGTTCACAACAACTATAGGAGGTTGGTACTATTATTAACCTCATGTTACAGATGATAAAACTGAGGCAAATAGAAATTAAGTGACTTACCACAGTTACACAGCTAGTCAATGTCTGAGACCAGATTTGAATTTGTCTTCATGACTCCAGACACTGTGTTCTATGCATTAGTGCTACCCTCTGCCTAGACAAAAAATTGTAGGTAGAATTGGGGTTACTACCCATGCAGTGAGAGACTAAGTAGCCAGATACCAAAGAATATGTCAAAATAATCATGAATTCTGGTTTTTTGAAGGCAAAACAAGTAAGGTTTTGTTTGTTGTAAGTTATTATAAAGGCTAAAAGTATTCATGTTTATATTTCTAATCCTTACTATTTTCTTTCTTGTAGTTTTTTTTTTTAATGTGCCTACCTGAGCCTGTATTCAAGATATTATTTTTAGTAGCTTCCTACTTTGGTTATCTGAAAAAGAAACACATGAAAATAATTCTAATTTTACATAGAGATCATTTTATGTTAACATTTAGTAAAATATACACTGACATCTTCATTTTTCATTTACAAAAGTTCTATTTTCAGGTTCCCTAAAAGATTTTATAAGTATTAGGTAAGCTGTTGGTAGTAAATGTTTATCAGCATAGGCCAAGAAATGAAAAAGAATCTTCAAGGTCATGTGAATAGAAAAATGGTAGAATAGTAACTTTCCCCAAAAACCACTTCAGCTTTTCACATAAAAGAGAATTATAAACCACTTTTGAGTTATTACGGCTAAATCTAAAAAAGAAGCAGACAAATTCATGAAAATATAAAATTATTCTTAAATTACCACTTGAGAACATTAATACTTAGTGTCCTCACTCAAAAGCACCCCCCCCAAGCTGCCTCCATTCACTCCTGAAGGAAGTAGAAAAAAAACTTATAGGCTTGTAGAGGATATATGTCAGTGACTCTTCATGAACCACCCCCCCCAATCTCATGAAAAACAGACTCTAGCCATATGAAAAAAGAGAGCAGAGGAAAGAACCAGTCTGAGTACCTGTGGCAGTTGTATCAAAGTTGAAGGAGAGTGAACTAAAACCCAACTAGGACCAATTTTGTCCTGCCAGAAAGTTGTTATTGTTGTTCTCGACAAGGACCACGATATCAGGGAGACGATGACATGACTTAAAATTGACTTTCATTTGAGTGAGGGAGGGCTGTGCAAAGTCACCAGCCTGACTTTCTCCTCCAGAGCCATCTGGGTCCAGTGGCCAAATATTCATCAGGACAACTGGAGATGACCCAGGATGCAGTGGGAGACCTTGGCCCTTTTAAGCTAAGGTCTTTCCAGGTTCTCACTTTGTGTGAGGTAATGCCCATTCAGTGAATAGGCCTCTTTAAGAAATGAGTCAAGGGATGGATGGCCCCTTTAATAAAAAAAGAATCAAACTGGGAGGGGAAGATTCTCAGGGTTGCTGGCCAAGAGAGAAACAGTTACTATTTGTGTTTGTCCTTCAGTTCTTGAAGAGGATCATGACATCAGGGAGATGATGACATGACTTGCAATTGACTTGGATTTGAGTGAAGGAAAGCTGTGCAAGGTCACCAGCTTTCTCCTCCAGAGCCATCTGGGTCCAGACAGGGACCTACATCTGACATAGATTATATTCCTGAAGGGAAAAAAGGCTGTTGGGCTAGCAGCTAAGTCTCTGGAATCTATCTATAAGCAAAGGGGGAAGGGGCATGAAAGAGAATGACTCGACACGTAAGGAAATAAATAAACAAAAAGGATTCTAAAACCAGAATATATAATAAATAAAACCTTGATGAGAATAAGACTGAAGTCTTAGTAACGAGAATGAACCAATGCCTGATGAAAAACAAAACCTTATGGACTCTCTAGAGAGCATGGAACAACAGCAAAAAATTCCAGAATTGTTGAAAAGGAAATGAAATTTATAAAAAGGAAATTGTTCTTGATTATATACTGCTATTACTATTACTACTACGACACCTGCTCTTACTAGTAATAACAGCTAGCGTTTATATAACTCCTTAAGGTTTACAAAGCATTTTACAAATATTATCTCATTTTATCCTCAAAAAACCTTGGAAGATAAGAACTATTACTATTCTAATTTTACAGATGAGGTTGAAAGACTTGCCTCTGGTTGTACAGTTATTAAGTGTTTTAGATTAGACTTGAATTCCAATCTTCCTGATTCCAGGCTCAACACTCTATCCATTATGCAACTTAGCTGCCTAAAGCAGGAATTAGAATTCTCAATTTAGAATTTTTTTTTAAAAAATCACAAATTAATAGATTAGGGGGAAAAATTGAATCCAGAGGCATGAGGATGACTATGTTTACATAGTCTAAACTAAAGAAGCTTACCCTGAAGATAATATGCACGTAGATTAAAATAATTTTTTCAACAAGTATTTGAAGTAGAAAAAAGTAGTAGAAGGAAGTAGGAAAAAAAACTTATAGGCTTGTTTTTTATTTTGGCTTTATATAGTACTTACTACTTGCCAAGCCTTGTGCTAAGCATTTTATAGTTATTATCTCATTTAATATTCACAACAACCCTAGGAGGGTGGTACTATTATTAACCTCATGTTACAGATGATAAAACTGAGGTAAGTAGAAATAAAGTGACTTACCACAGTTACACAGCTAGTCAATGTCTGAGGCCAGATTTGAACTTGTCTTCATGACTCCAGGACCAGTGTTCTATGTATTAGTGCTACCCACTGCCTAGACAAAAAATTCTTTTGTAGAGCTGGGGATTACATGCAGTGAGAGACTAAGTAGCCAGATACCAGAGAATGTGTCAAAATAATCATGAATTCTCGTTTTTTGAAGGCAAAATGAGCAATGTTTTGTTTGTTGTAAGTTATTATCAAAGCTAAAAAGATTCAAGTATTTGAACAAGTATTCATTAAAATAACAAGTATTTATTAAATGTCTATTACATGCCAATTATTGTTCTAGAACTTGAGGTTACAGAGAGAAAAATGAAACAGATCTTTCACTCAAGAAGCTTATATTTTGTTGAAACAATATGCAAACCATAGGGAAATACAAATATATACAAGGTAAATAGAAAATAATGGAGGTGGTGGATATTAGTACCTGAGGGTATCAAGAAATAGGAAGTGGCACTTGAGATCAAACAACAAGTACTCAACATTTGTTATGTGTGAGCAACTGTGGTAGCCCCCGGGGTACATTTAAAGATTAAAAATGAGACAGTTTTTGTTCTCACAGATCTTGTACCATACAGGTCCAAAAGTCTTTGTGCAATTTTAAGTATTAAAATTTTTTTTTAATTGCACTACAACTTCTGGGACATACTGTATAGGAGGAGACATACAAATATAAGTATACACAGAATAAATTAAAAACAAACACAATTAAGCTAGCAATTATACTAAGATTTAAGGTTTGCAAAGTGCTTTACATACATCATTTCATTGTATCCTCATATAAACCCTGAACAGTACT
This sequence comes from Vombatus ursinus, assembly GCF_900497805.2. Classification (NCBI taxonomy): domain Eukaryota; kingdom Metazoa; phylum Chordata; class Mammalia; order Diprotodontia; family Vombatidae; genus Vombatus; species Vombatus ursinus. Next base: position 26,530,960 of record NW_020947062.1, read on the forward strand.
ATGACTCCCATTCTGCCCAAGGTAGTATTCAAACAAAGGTTTTCTTGCCTCCAATTTTGGAACTCAATTCACTGTGCCATCTAGCTGCCCTAACAGCAAAGTAGTCAAGGAGGGAGGGCATTAGTATTTGGGGAAATCCAGAAAGGCTTCATGTGGGAAGTGGTTCTGGAGCTAAGTCTTCAAGGAAGGAAAAGATTCTATATGGATGGGTGTAAAGAAGGAATGCATTCCAGGCACAGGAAATGGCCAGTGAAATGGCACAGAGACAAGAGATGAAGACCTTTGTGTGAGGAACTGAGAGAAGACTCTTTTGGCTGGCTCATACTAGGTGGGATAGGGAGCACTATATAATCATGCTATAAAGATAGATTGGGTCCAGGTCATGAAAGACATTAGAAGTCAACTAGAGAGGTTTAAATTTTGTACTAGAAACAATGGGGAGCCACAGAAATTTACTAAAGGTCTATATAAAGGATGGATTGGAATGGAATGAAATGAGGCAGAGAGATTAAATACAATATTTCAGGTCATTAGGTATCAACTGTGTAGGGTCTAAGAGATATCATTGTGGTAGAAATAACAAGATTTGAGCCTGAATATTTGGGCTGAAAGAGAAATCTGAGTATAACACAGAAGTTACAAACCTTGAAGACTATAATGATTCTGTCATCCTTGGCAGAAATAATGCATTCTGTTTTGAATGTGCTGAGTTTGAGATGTTTCTAGGACATATAGGTGGAAATGTACAACAGATCATGTGGGAAAAGAGCTCAGAAGAGAAAATAGGGGTGGATATTTAGATGTGGGAGTTATAATTACAAATATGATCATTAAACCTGTGAAAGTTGATGAGGTCATTAAGAGAAAGTATAAAAAGGGCCCATGAGGGAGTCTTGGGGTAAATCCACAGTTAGAGGACATGATATGGATGATGAGACCCCAAAGTAAACTAAGGGTTAATCCTGCTGTAATAGGAGAACCAAGAGGAAGTAGACTAATGATGACTGGACCTATGATTTCATTGATAGAACTTCTGGTTCAGAAAATTGCCTCTACCAATATAGATTGCCAACTTCTCTGCAATTTATACTTCTAGATAGTTGCATAAAGCACTGAAAGGTTAAGTGACTTGCCTAGGATAATACAATCAGTATGTTTCAGAGACATAAATTGGATCTGGGGCCTTCTGAACCCAATGTTAGCTCTTTATCCACATCATCCTACTAGGAGGGAGTAGTGTCGTGAAAACCCAAAAAGAAGAGAATACCTAGGAGAGTGAGGTCAACTGTCAAATGTAGAAATAGGTCATAAAGTATGATAACTGAGGAGAAAAAACAACAGATTGGTCAATTAAGGCATCATTGATAGCTAGAGGGAAAAATTCATTTCAGTAATAAGGTCAGAAGCCATATTACAAAAGTTGAGGGGAGAGTAAGAAGAGAAGAAGTAGAGGCAATAAGTGTAAATAATTTTTTCTAAGAGTTTGGCTGAAAAAGGAAGTGATATATGATAATGGTTTGAGGCAATGGTGGTATCTAACAAAATGATTAGTTTTTGCTTTGGTTTATTTCATTTTATTGTTTGTTTATTTTTTTAGAATGTGGGAGACATGGGTATATCTGAAGCCAATAAGAGAGTAACTATTAGACAAGGAGAGATTGATGATTGAGGATTAAATTTACTGAAGAAGACAGGCAGAGATGAAAGTAAGGGACTAGAGAAGCATGGGGAACCTGCATGTGGCCTGGAGGCTACAGGTTTCCCAACCCTGGACTAGAGGAAAGGAGAAGAGAGTGGAAGATGAAGTCAAAGGACTGTGAGATGAAGAAGGTAAAGAGAGAAATCATGTTGAATGACCTCATTTCTTTCTCAGTAAAGCGACCAGTAAAAGGTGATGTGGGTAAAGAGCTAGCATTGGGTTCAGAGGGCCCCAGATCCAATTTATGTCTCTGAAACATACTGATTGTATTATCTTAGGCAAGTCACTTAACCTTTCAGTGCTTTATGCAACTATCTAGAAGTATAAATTGCAGAGGAGTTGGCAATCTATATTGGTAGAGGCAATTTTCTGAACCAGAAGTTCCCTCTATCAATGAAATCATAGGTCCAGTCACCATTAGTCTACTTCCTCTTGGTTCTCCTATTACAGCAGGATTAATCCTTAGTTTACTTTGGGGTCTCATCATCCATATCATGTCCTCTAACTGTGGATTTACCCCAAGACTCCCTCATGGGCTCTTTTTATACTTTCTCTTAATGACCTCATCAACTTTCATAGGTTTAATGATCATATTTGTACCTATAACTCCCATATTCCTTAACTGTGAAGGTGGGAGAGGGGGAAGGGAGAGAGACTTGAGCAGAAAAAAGAAAGTTGAGAATAGCTTCTGTGGGGAGGGGCATGGAAAATCAATTAGAGAAGAGGAAAATAATAATTTGCCTTGCTGCAGTGAGGGCTCATTTAAGATCAGATATCATAAATTCATGGAATACCCAATCAGATTATTTGTTTGACTTCCCACAGTTCTACTTAACAGCACATGAATAGAAGAGATGCTGGGATTAATGAAAAGTTGGAGTTTGCTAAGGGATGAATAAAAGCAGGACAAGGAAAGAAGGGATTTGTATGTAGTTTATAGAACTAAATTGGTTAAATACAGGATCAAAATGGATTAAACCCCCTAACCTCTCTACAAACCATCAATGCCTTTTGTGGGACAGAGTTGCGGCATGGATGGTTGCATAAATGTGAAGATAGGAGACAGGAGTATAAATGATGCTGTCCTACCAAGTCCATTGGTAAGCAATAAAGGCACAATGATTCCTATAGTCTGTACACAAGGGAGGGAAGCTAAAGTATTAAGGAGGAGGTTGCAAAGGGGAGGAATGAAATCAAACATATTAGAAAAGGGAAGTTCTCACTCCAGCAAGTGAAAAGAGAAGGGGATTTTACTGAAGGGCATTTCTGTGGGAGAGGAGGTACGAAAGAACTCCCCAATTGACAAAAAATTACTGGGAAAACTAGAGAACATTTTGAAATAAATTAAGTTTATTAAGTTTAGTTGTTTATATCATATTCCATAACAACAAAAAATTGAAAAGAATGAGATCAGGTACCCTTCACAGCTATGGCTGGAGGGTTATTTCTTTAATAAGAGATAGGAGTGGTCACAAAAGATAAAAGAGATCATTTCATTTGCATGAAATTGAAAAGCTTCCACCCGAAAAAATAAATTCAGCTAGTATAAAAGGAAGTAGTCAATTGGGGAAAATATTTTTGTCAAATGTCTCGTAGAAAGTGAAGTAATAAAAATATGGCCATTTCACAATGGATAAGTGGTCACAGAATATGAACAACAGTTCTCAAGAGAATTACAAACTATTAACTACCATATGAAAGAATGTTCCAAATCACTAATAATAGGTGAAATCCATATTAAAATAACTGAAGTTTTACCTCACATTCAGCAAATTGACAAAGATGACAAAAATGGGAGTATTCCGTTTTGTAAGGTTGTGACTATTCAATAGAATTTAAAAGATTTAACTGCTAAACATATGCTTCAAATAAGTCAAAATATTTATAGCAGTAAAAACTGGAAAATGTGGGAGAATATCAATGACTAAACAAATTGTGGTAGGTGAATATAGTAGAATATTATTCCATATAAGAAATTATATACATATATACTGTATTTATATAATATATAGACTATAAAGAAGTATGAAAAAACTTATATGAATTCACATAAAGTAAAGTGAGATGAACCAGAAAAACAATACACACAATGACCTCAATAATATAAATGGAAAGAAAAGAGGAGAAGGATTGGATTTATGATTTCATTAGTTTAAGGATTTCATCTAATAAGGGAATCTGGTATTACAACCATTTGTGTTTGTAAAGAGTTGCCTAAGGCACTGAGATGTTAAGTGACTTGCCTAAGATTATACAGACAGTATGTGAAGTTTTCTTGACTTTCAGGGTGGTGCTTTATTCACTGTTATAACTGCTGCCTGCCAACACAATAATAGCAATTTAATGCTATGTAATTATACTGACTAAACTTGACCCCTTCCCAAAATGTACACCTTCTTCCCTTCTTTGTGGAAATGTGAGACTATGTTTGTATAATTCTTTATGTGTTAGATTTTATTGATGTCTTTACTATTTTTACTGAGCTGTTTTTTCCTTCAACTTTTTATGAGTTAAAATTTGATGATCACATAGAACAGAAATATTTGAACTTTTCATTTTGTATATATTCATTGTCATCAGATTCATTGACACTGGTGAATCTGAAAGAGTTGGTTAAAAGGTAGCAACTGGAGGGATTTCTTTGAAAAACAGGTACAACTATGAAAACTATATTACAAAACATCTGTAATAATTCTTCAGTACCCAGAGTTCTTGGGCTTAATATCTATGTGAGTTCATAAACCTAAAAACTTATTTAAAAGAAGTTGGAAATTAGCCAAATTTTTCAATTTTTCTTTCTCTCTGACTCCGATGGTATAATCTTGCTTTCCCATTTTCAATTCCCATGAGAAAATAAAACAGAAAAAAATATTTTCATTCATATGGCTCAACTCACTGATGCTATTAATTGACCCAGCAGAGAAATGGTAATTCTCTGGCCTGCAAACTGCTCTCACTTCTCCATAAAGCAATAGGAATTCAGATTCAAGCCACATTGCCAATGGGCAGAGGAGATGCAACTTCTCTTCTTAATGAATTAGAGCGTAGAATAAGGTCGTTAGTACTTCTCAGACTGGCATCAGATAATTTGGAAGGCATATTTAGTTTTCATCTTCAGGATTATAAATTTATTTGTAATTCTTGGAATTGGCCTGTTACTAGTGGACACATCCTTATTTACTCAGCTACATTTTTGGAATATTTGTCAGACCTCCCTTGTGGAATTGGTGTGAAGGTATGATACACCATGTCTCCTCAAGGAAAACTATAATAGTATCTCCCCCACAAGTACAACTGCATTGTCTCAATTCTTAATCTCTCAGAATTCAAAGGTATTCTAGGGAGAATGCCTTAGAATATCCTTTGAAATTTCCAAAATATCATAAATACTCTTTAATCATTTCATCCCTCGACCCAAATTAAACCAGTTAAATCATTTCTCCCATAGGTAAGGTTGCCTCTTTCAGTCTCAAACCTTGACTTTATGGGCTTAAACAAAAATTGTTAGTGGTCATGCAGTTTATTAGAATTATCAAATAATATGAAGACATAAATGAACATATAAATATTATTTAGAAGGCTGCTATGGAATTTATACCTAAGGTCACTTCATGCACCCCAGAAAAGGAGCTGCTGCTGACTGAAATTTCTCTCACTGATTGCTATAACTGCTAACTATTCTTCAGCCTGATTTCTGCTCTAGTCCACTCCTTTCACAGAAACTTGTCTTCTCTTCTTTTTCTCACTGGCTTAGATGAGGTGTTAATTTGCTGTGTCTGTCATCCCCAAATGTGAAAGTCTCTTCCTTAAAAGGCACTGAAATTACAGCACAAACTGAACTCTCAGAGCCTGTCAGCATTCTGATCCCCAAGATTCCCTCTCCTAGTGAAGTGATCAAGAGACTCTAAACTCCTTGGGAGGTCATCCAAAGACCCTAGGATGCCAAGGGGGTCGTCCACACCCCAGTGATACTGGTATTCATCAACCTGGAGTTACAGAAGAAAAGGTGAACTGGTTTACCAACAGACCTTGGCTTCATTCATTTTTCTTTAGTAAATTTCATGCTATTTTAGTAAAAAGGAAGCTTAGCTCAAAAGATTTAATTATGTTTCTTGTGTGAAAAGCCAGGACACATGGATTTTTAAAGAGTAGATCTTCATTCTAAAAGGATTTTTTTTTAAATTTATGCAGGAGCTTATTGGTTCTACAGGATAAAATGTAGTCCATAATACAGAAGTATATATAATCTTCAGAAAGTTCCATGATACCTTGAAAAAACATAATGACTCAGGAGTACATTTTTGTTGCTGTTTTTTAAATGACACTTGAAACTTTTTAATGATATATCCAAACCCCCACAATCTTTTTCTTTTTCTGGATATTGTGCAGGGATATGGAAAAAGAGTATTGGGAGAATGAAAAAGGATGGCCAATCATCCTGCAAGGAGATAGGATGTCATAGATCTAGAACTGCAAGTTCTGCAAGCCATCAGGAGAAAAACTTTGACATACAAAGGAAAAGACATTCAAATAATTCAAAACTACTTTATTCACACTAAAAAAAAAAATATGAGAATGGAATAATGTGCTCTAAGGAACAATGAAACAATGGAGTTCAAGATGCAGCCCAGGGTGATCTAATCTGCAAATCTGAGCTTAACCTTAAGTAAAAAAAGAACATTCAATAACAAAAAATAATTTGAAACTTTTCTAGAAAGAAAACCAGAACTGAAGAGATTATTTACTTTTCTAACACCCCAAACAACAGAAATTGCAGGAGGACTGAATAAATGCAGCCTACAAGGACAACAACTACAACAAAGTGACAATAGAGAACAGTAAGAGACTTATCTTTAAATGTACATAAGGAGACAGAGGTGAAGTTGGAAATCTAGTAGAGGTAAGGGTGAAGAGGCAGATGGGGGCATTATAGAAAGGACTGGGCAACACCCTGCCTATAGGCAAATCATTATTGTTGTTGTTGTTTTTGGGGGGAGACTACATTACAACATGGGAGAGTGCATTAAAAGGAGGGAGGAAGGCACAAAGTATTAGTTGAAGGGGATAAGAGGCATGGGGAATCTGAATAATTGGGGAGGAGGATTAAGAATGGGAAGAAATATATAATCAGATAAAAGCAGAAGAGGAAAAAAGAACTAATTACAAAACCCTAAAGGGAAAGGAGTAAGAAACAAGAAGTCATTGGGAGTAAGGGGAAGAGAGCCAGTGAGAACAGGGCCACCTTAAAAAAGATTAAAGTAACTGAAGAAATTTAATAATACTTTTACAGCAGAGGAGGGAAACAATTATAACTTTCTTTTTAAAAAAAATTAGAGACAAATGGAAGAAAATACAAATCTAACTCTTAAATTTAAGTATGAATGGATTAACAATCCAATTAAACAAGTAGGAGTGACAGATCGTATGAGGAGGAAAAAAACCCTACAATCTATTCCCTAAAAGAAACATATTTTCAATAGTATTTTATTTTTTCCAATTACATGTAAAGAAAATTTTGAACTTTCTTTATTTTAATAAAATTTTGAGTTCCAAATTTTCTCCCTCCTTCCCTTCCCTCCCTCCTCCCTATGACAGTAGGGAATTTGATGTAGGTTTTGTGTATGTGTATATATATATAAAATATGTATACATATACACACACACATATATATACACACATATATATGCAATTGTGTAAAACGTATTTCCATATTAGTCATGTTGAATAAGAAGAAATAGAACAAAAGGAAAAAATAAAAAAAAAAGTGAAAATATTACGCTTTACATTCAGACTACATCAATTCTTCCTCTGGATGCGGATAGCATTTTCCATCACAAGTCTTTCTGAATTGTCTTGGATGATTGTATTGCTGAGAATAGCTAAGTCATTCACAGCTGAAGATTGTACAGTATTGCTATTACTTTGTACAATGTTCCCCTGGTTCTGCTCACTTCACTTAGCATCAATTCATGTAAGTCTTTCCAGGTTTTTCTGAAACCTTCCTGCTCTTCATTTCTTATAGCACAGTAGTATTCCATTACATTCATATACCACAACTTGTTCAGCCATTCTCCAATTGATAGGCATCCCCTTAGTTTCCAATTCTTTGCCACCATAAAAAGAGCTGCTACAGATATTTTTGTGTATGTAGGTTCTTTCCATTTTTAATAAAAGAAATACATTAAAAAACAGATACAAAAAATAAAACTGAGAGGATGGGGAAAATTTTATTATGCATCAAGTGAATCCGAAAAGAGAGACAGAATCTGTCATCATGCTATCAGGAATAGCAAAAACAAATATTCACAAAATTAAAAGGAAACCATATTATGTTAAAAAAGAAACATTGACAATAAACCAATATCAGCAATATACTTAAACCTTTCAAATGTTTTAGCATCCAAATTTATAAGGGAAACATCTGAGTTTCAAGAAGATATAGAGGGGCAGCTAGGTGGAGCAGTGGATAGGGCACCAGCCCTGGAGTCAGAAGGACCTGAGTTCAAATCCAGCCTCAGAGCAAACACTTGACAATTGCTAGCTGCGTAACCCTGGGCAAGTCACTTAACCCCAATTGCCTAAAAAATGAATAAGTAAAAGAAGATATAGAGAGTAAGACAATACAAACAGGGTGCTTTGATATTCCTCTAGCAGTTTTGAATAAGTCTAACAGAAAGAAAAACATGAGGGGAAATGGAACTGAACAAATTTCTGGAGAAGGTAGAGTTAAAAGATTTATGGTACCCTCTAAATGGGATAGTAAAAGTATATATATATATATTATATATATACACATTATGTATGTATATTTCTCTGCACTACAGGGAACTTTTACAAAATATTGACCATATATTAGAGAATGGAGATATTGCAAACAAATGTAAAAAGGCAGAAATAGTTAATATATTCTTTACAGGTCATAATGTAATCAAAATAGAAACTGGTTTAGGGACCACAAACAAAGGTTACAGATTCAAATGGAGACTTAACAATGAAATAATATCTTTACAAACATATATCAACAAAATAGAAAAAGGGTGGATTAGTGGATTGAATATGCATTTTTTTTAAAAATTAGAAAATCAACAAATAAGCAAACCCAAAATAAGCACAAAAAAGAGATACTAAAAATTAGAAGAGGAATAGATAAATTGGACACAAAAAATTCTAGAAATAATAAATAAAACTAAAAACTGGTTCTATAAAAAGACTAATAAAATTGACAAATCCTTAGTTATCTGATTGAAAACAAAAGATCAAATCAATAAAATAGCAAATGAGGTGGGCAAAAGCACAGCAAATCCAGAAAAAATAAAAAGAACAATCAGAACATAATATTATGTTAACGAAATGGAAAGCATGAAAGAAATAGAGGAATACCTTCAAAAATATAAAATACCAAAACTATTAGAAAACTAGATAGAGATCTTAAATAATCTAATATCAGAAGAGGAAATAGATTTAACTGTAAAGGAACTACCATGGAGAGATTGGCAGGGGGGGAACCTCTGTTCCTGATTGATTCGAAGGAGAATTCTATCAAACTTTTAAAGAACAGTTAGTACCTGCACTTAAAAAATTATTCTCAAGAATTGAGAAATAAAGCACCCTATTAGGATCCTTTAATGAGACAAATATAGCCTTACCACTTAAAATAGGGAAAGATAAAATGCAAAAAAAGGAAAACTATAGGATAATATAGTTAATGTATATGCTCACAAAAATCACTTTTTATGACTGAATACAATTTATACCAGGAATGCAAGGATGGTTCAACATTAGGAAAACAACATAATTAACCATATTAAAAAACCAAAACATACAAAACCCTATGATCATCTCAATACATGCAGAATAAGCCTTTGACAAAACCCAACACCTTTATTTTTAAACAAAAAACCCTACAAAGTATAGGCTTAGAGGGACCTTTTTTAATATCATAAAAGCATATACCTAAAACAAAAAGTAAGCATGATTTGCAATGGGGACACACTACAACCATTTCCAATAAACATGGGAGCGAAGTAAGGATGCCCACTCTCCACACTATTATTTGATGTAGTTCTGGAAATGCTAGCAAATAGCAATAACACAAGAGAAAGAAAATTTAAAATTGGATATAGGTAAAGATGTGATAGAAGATGATGATTTGATGGACTTGGAAAGTTCCAAGGAATCAGCAAAGATACTGAGACAACAAATAACTTCAGCAAAGTTATAGGTTGATTAATAAGTCTTCAAATGTCAATAGCATTTCTATGTAATATTAACAAATGTAAGAAGCAAGGGAGATCCCATTCCAAGTAACTACAGAATCCATAAAATATCTGGGATCAATCTCCCAAAGCATGCAAAAGACTTGCACAGATTCAATTACAAACTGCTCCTTAAAGAAATAAAGAAAGAATTTAATCTTTGAAAATCACAGCAGATTTTACATTTGTTGATTATTTATTATCATTTTAGGAAGATCAGTTTGACAGCTTAGAAAAGATTGGATTAGAGTAAGTAGAGACTCAAAGACAAGGCAAGGAAACCAACCAACTGGCTATTGTATAATTCAGAAGTGAGGTGATAAGGGTCTAAACCAGTGTAGTTTCAGTGTTAGAAAGATAAGTGAACATATCTGAGAGGTGTTGCAAAGGTAGAAAAACAGGATGTGACCACTGATTATTTATTACAGGTGAGAGAGACTGAAGAGTTTATGATGACATTTAAGTTGTAATCTTGGGTAACTGGGAGAAGGGCAGTATCCTCAAAAATAATATGTAAGTTAGGAAGAAGAGATTGTTTTGGTAGAAAGATAAAGAGTTCAGTTTGGACATGTGAAGTTTAAGATCTCTATAGAACATCCAGTTGGAAATGTATAAAAGCAAGGTAGAGATGTGAGTTGAATTAGAGAGACAGTTTAGGGCTAGACAAATAGAACTGAGAGTTGTATGCATAGAGATGATAATTGAAATCATGAGAGGTGGTGAGATCATGAAGTGAATAGTAATAGAGGGAGAAGAGAAGAGAAAAGGGCCCATGACAGCCTTGGGGGACCTTGACTATTAGTAGGCATGACACATCATGAATGTATTGCATGAAGATTCAGCAAAGGAAACAGAGGACTGATCACACAGGTAGGAGGAGAACCAGGAGAGGAGTAGTGTCATGAATGCTTAGAAAGAAGATGTCAAAACAGAAGAAACAAAGGTGTCTTAAATTAGAAAGAAGAGATACTACCAGAGAGTATCTGGGATAAAAGTGGGCAATCAAAAGTGTCAAAGGCTACATAGATGTTCAAGAAGATAAGGATTGAGAAATGGCGATTTGATTTGGTGATCAAGAGATCATTAGTGAATTTGGAGAGAGCAATTTCAGTTGAATGATGAAGTCAGAAGTCAGAGGATGAGAGGAGGGGAAATGGAGGCATCTATTAAAGATGCCTTTTTAAAGGAATTTCACCATAAAAGGCAGGGCATGTATGTAAGAGGTGGGACTGGACAGATTAAGTGAGGATTTTTTGAGGATAGGGTAGACACAAGCATGTTTGTAAGCAGTAGAGAAGTTAGCCACTAGTTAGAGAGAAATTAAAAATTAGTGAGAGACTATTCTAGGGATGATAGAGATAGAAATCTTCTGGAGAAGACAGGGTGGAATGAGAACACTTATGCATGTAGAGGAGTTTGCCTTGGCAATAAGAAAGGCCACTCCATGTGAAATAAGAGTTGAGGAACTAATGAGTGGCAGAAGGCATCTGAAGGATGCAAGATGAGGAACAGGGGAGAAGAGGAAGCTCCTTGAAAATGACTTCAATTATTTTAGGGAAGGTGTGTCATTAGGAGAGAACTAGGTCTTAGTGAGAGCAGAAGGATATAGGGAATGAGAAAAGAAAAAGTTTAAGATAAAATCTGTTTTGTTACTTATAGAAATGCCATTCCAGATAACATAGTAGAAGAGTAAGGTAGCTTAAGAGTGGGAGGGTGGGAGTAGATTTAGGGGAGAGGGGAACAGAATGAAAAGACAGTTATGAACAATTGCAACCAGAGGTTCAGAATACTAGGATTTGGTAGGTATGAAAGGTATGAAGTATGTTAATCATTGAGGACTGAGGTCAGGTAGGTTATCATTGTCCACAGAGTTTGATCCTCCAATAGAATTATCCCAGGGAATCAGGCAGCTGTATGCACCTGGAAAACATGGGGGAAGAAGTGTATGGTGCTTGGAGGGTGTTCAGGTGAGGGTAATGTAAGCCCTGTGAAGTTGCAGATGGCTCAAGAGAGTATCTGCCTGATGTATGATGGAAACACACAGGCAAGGTAGGCCTTGTCTCATTGTTGCTATTTTATTTGATGAAATTATTTCTTTGCATAATTTTTTTCTTTGAACCACATATTCTTTAGGATTAATTTATTTAATTTCTATTTGGATTTGAATGCATTCTTCAAATGGTATTTATTGATTTTAAATTTTATTGTGTTGTGGTCAGTAAAAGATATATTTTTGTGTTTGATAATCTTGTATTTGCTTATGAATTTTTCTGATTTAGCACATGGTCAATTTTTGTAAAGATCACCTTGAAAAGCTGAGAAATATGTATATTATCATCTAATCCCATTAAAAAATTCTCAGCAGGCTATCACATACAACTTTTCAAAAAATTCCCTTCCAATCTTTAAGTTCCTTCATGTTAACATTTTGTTGAATTTTTCTATGTTTAAAACGGGTAAATTGAGACCTCCGTCAAAATTTGTTATCTATTCTTTCATTACAGTTCAATTCAATTTCCTTTAAATATTTCTTAATATTTAAACAACTTTGGACACACATGTGTATGTTTCTATGTGTATATGTGTTTGTGGATAGATAGATAGATAGACAGATAGATAGATATTGATGAGAGAGAGAATGGATATTATTTCATTATCTGTGGTGTCATTAAGCACAATGGAGCTTAATGGAGAAATAAGCACGTACTTATTTCTTTTGATCATATCCAGTTTGACTATTCCTTTTCTGAGATCTTAATTGATAACCTCTGCTACTTTGAATTTATCTGAGGCATAATAAATGCTGCTCCAACCCCTGATTTTAACCATGTGCAAGAATTTTTGCTTCTTTTAAATGTTTTTTTTTCTTAACACCATATGTTAGAATTTCCTTATAATCCATTCTGCTACCAACATCCATCTTTGGGTGAATTCATCTCATTCATATTTATGGTTGTGATTTTTAAATTGCACATTTCCTTGAATCTTGTCTGTCCCCCCTCCTTTTATACTCCCTTTTGAAAAGAAGCATGGGATGAAAGAAAAGGAATCTGATGAACACTATTAAGTTATATTTAAACTGTTTTTTTCCTACTCATCTTCTTCTCTACCCTTCACCAAAACCAGACCCCAATCTCTGGCTCTTATGCTTTTCCCATTTTTAGCCCTCTTCATGATGTACTCTCTGTAGCTTGTTTCTTTTTCTTGTAACTATTTCTATCCCAACTGTGTCTTCTTAATCCCTCATCTCCCCTCTTCCCATCCCAACTGCTTTTGCTGCTGAGTTAAATGTACTTCTAAACTAAAATTTTGCATGAGTGTGTATGTATAATAACTTTTGTCCTATTCAGAAAAAAAGTTTATTAATATATTCTCCCCTCCAAACTTTTCCATTATATTTGTAAACTCTTGTCATAGACTTAAAATATGTGAAATAATAATCTCTTCCCCTTCTTCATTTCTTCTCTACTGTATCCACTTTTCCTTCCCTTTACATTTCACTCAGAAAACCAACAAAACAGAACAAATCCATTTCTAGGACCCTTTTTGTATGCTACTTAACTTTCTACTGGTCCCTTGAAGGCACTGGTATTTGGAAATAGCATTTTGTCTTTGGTAATCCTCTCTATCTCTTGTTTGATTATGAACTCACCCCCTTTCTATTGCTCTGACATGTAATTTCTTATTTGTTTATTACATAATTAATCATGCTGTGTAGTCAGCATGTAGTCTTTTTATTGCTCATTCATAATTCTTGTGTTGGGGGATTCATGAGGACTGAAAAAAATGACTAGTCCTGCATCTTGTTGGTCACATGATAATCCAGATCTCATACTATACTACAGAACACTAATCATCAAAATAATGTGGTACTGGATAAAATATTGGTTAATTAGTGGAACAAAATAGTTACTCAACATCCTGAAGCAGACTTTCTAGCCTTGCATTCAATAAAGTCCAATACCCCAGTTAGTGGAGTAAGGAGTCACTATTTGAAAAGAACTACTTGGAAAACTGGACAAAGTCTGGCATAATTTAGGTTTAAATAAGCATTTCACACAATATGCCAAGATAAGCTCTAAATCAATACATGACCAACATGTAGAATAAAATTACCAAAGTTCTAAAGAGGAGGAAAGCTCAGTTAAAAATATTAAATTCAAGCAGAGGGGAAAAAAAAGAAACAAAGATGTCAAAACAGAAGAAACAAAGGCATCTTAAATTAATCCAGTTACGTCTAGATAAATATTGGACCAAGGAAATTAAACCAATACCTGATGAGGCAGATGACCCTGTGGATTCCCAAGAGATATAGTACCAGACCCAAATGGTTCAAAAGACAAATGAGAATCATGAAAGCCAAATTTATTTCCTGCACAACAGAAATAATTGGGATAATAGGTAAACTTGAGTTGATGGTGGTGAGTCTTTCAAAAGAAGCACAAGAAAGAAAAAATGATTGGAAATACAAATATATGAAGTGAAGGACGATATGGAAGGAGAGAATCCAAAAGCAACAGTGTTATAAAAATGTGTTTTCTATAGAAGAAAAAGACATAGATCTCAAAGACAAGATTGATAGAAGAAACTTAGGGGATCATAGATCTCCAATAAAGAATGTGAGAAGTCAAAAAACCCAAACACCATGAAGTAAGGAATAATTTAGGAAATTGCCCAGAGCTTCTGAACACAGAAAACGGTGTCAATCTAAAGGATTCACAAGCAGAGAGGGTGGAGCCAAAATTGCTGATTAGCAGGTAGAAATGCAACCCAGTGTTCCCGTACACCTCCTTCACAAAGATCTAGAAAGTGTACCAGAACACATTCTAAATAGAAAATGGTTTTTAAATAACAGCAAATCTTTTTTCTAGCTATAGGTTGGCATAAAGAGACAGAAAGACGGATCTGCAGACACTGAAGACAAGGTCAAGTGAACAATGTAGGGTTAGCATAGCATTCCAGCACACAGAGAGGCTAACACCAGGGCAAGAAAATTAGATGCCAATTGACTACTCTGTCACTCAGTTCTGCATCACAGATCCATTTCACATTGAGGAAGGAATGCCTAGGGGTGGCATTCCATAGTGAGGAGTCAAATTGTGTACAGCAAGATGAACAATTTTACAAGCAAACAGCAACTGTGAGTCATTGATCCCAGGAGTAGAATGGGGTCTCAGTTCTAGGTCCTTGTATAAATCCTACAGAATAATCAAGGCAGGAATCCCATAACAAAAAGGAGTCTCCAATTCTCTTATTCTAAATCTGTCTACTTGGGTTATAGTGGTTGAGACCAGCAGTAGTTTATTGGAATTCCAACTATGGGAAAAGCCCACTTTGTTCAGACTCAAATTTAGGTTAGGAACTTGCAGGGTTCTAGGAAGGCAGTGATCAAACTTTGCATTTTATCAGACCACTTTGGGAGGAGTAAAAACTTACAGGTTCCCAGCATGATATGTCCCTGAGATCCCGGTTTTAAAAAAAAAGACTAAATACCCCACAAAAAAGCAGAAGAAAGGCCAAAGATGAAACAGCCTAAGCTAAGTCAGTGACTCCTAAAGTACCCAAATCCATCCTAAAGTCACTAAGTAGAATGGAGAAATGAACAAACAGACAAAAGTCCTGCTATAAAGAGTTATGGTGACAGAGAACTTCAAGACACAAATAAAAGAGAATGATTAGAAAACATCTTAAATAGTCCCCAAGAAAAATAAACATTGAACACAAGTTTAAGTATAATTCCCAGAAGAGGTGGAGGAGGATTTTTTAAGAGTTTAAAAGTTATTTTAAAAATCAAATGATGATGATAAAAGGAAAAATAGGAAAAGAACTGAGAGCTATGGGAGAAAGAATTGGAATGAAAATTACCAGTTTGAAACAAGAGATATAAAACCTTATCTTGAAATAAACTCCCTGACAATTAGAATTAACTAAATAGAATCCATGAAAAGAGTGAAATTTAAACAAAGCCAAAATCCTGGGGGAAAATAAGAATAAAAAAAAAGTATGGTATCTCATACCAAAACCAACTGATCTAGGAAACAGATCCAGGCGAGACAATTTAATGATAACTAAAATAACTAAAGGCCATGATTCTCTCTCTTCCAAATGCACCAAAAAAAAAAAACCTAGATATCATATGTCTTGATATCATAAAAAACTGTTCAGATCTCTTAAAATCTGAGGGCAAAATGAGAATAGAAAGAATTTACCTATTACACCTATGAGGTCACCTAGGTGGCACAGTGGATAAAGTGCTTGGCCTGGAGTCAGAAAAATCTGAGTTGAAATCTTGTCTCAGAAATTTACTAGCTGTGTGATCTTGGGCAGATCACTTAACTTCTGTTTGCTTCAGTTTCCTCAACTGTAAAATGGGGAACATAACAGTACTTGCCTCCCAGTGTTGTTGTGAGGATAAAAAGAGATAATCTTTGTAAAGAGCCTATGATTTAAATATTAATTATTGTTATTAACCGCCTTAAAGAAGCTCCAAAATAAAAACTTCCAGAAACATTATGGCAAAAATCCAATGCTTTCAAGTCAAAGATAAAATATTATAAGTAGGCAGAAAAAAGAGTTCAAATGCTGAGCTGCAAGGCCATAAGATTTAGTAGACACCATAAAGCTTGGGATACAACATTTCAAAAGACAGAATCTGGAGAGAGAGACAGAGACAGCAACAGCAACAGAGACAGAGAGAGACAGAGAGACAAAGAGAGACAGAGAGAGAATCACAGCAACTAAAATGGATAATTTTAATTATGTAAAATCTTAAAAGGTTTTGTACAAACAAAATACAGTTACATTTAGATGAGAAGCAGGTAAAGGGGAAAAAAATCTTTGCAGTAAGTTTCTGTGAGGAAGGGCTCATTTAAGAGATATACAGTGTGCCACAGAAAATCTTAATGCAGTTTATTATAAGGAACTGATTCAAATTTTTAAGAGTAAGAGCAATTTCCCAATTGGTACATGGTCAAAAGATATGAACAGGCAGTTTTCAGAGGAAGAAATTCAAGTTATCAGTAGTCATACAAACTGAAAAAATTCTGAGGTTTTACCCCATACCCATCAGATTGTCAAAATTGACAAAAAAGGAAAATAACGAAGTCTGAAATGGCTGTGGAAAAACAGGCACATTAAGACACTGTTCAACTAGTGAACTGTGAACTAGTTCAGTCATTCTGGAAAGTATTTTGGAACTATTCCTGGTCTATTCCCCAAAGGGGGAAAAAAAACAGTAGAAAAGGAGATATATGTACAAAGATATTTATAGCAGCTCATTTTGTTATGGCAAAAAAGAAATGGAAACAGAAGGTATCTATCCACCAGGGGAATGTTTGAACAAGTTATAATAAATGAATGTGATGCACAACTGTTTTGCTATAAGAAATATTAGAAGGGATAGTATCAGAGAAACCAAAGAATACCTATATAAAATGATATAAAGTGAAGTGAACAGAAACAAGAAAACAATTTATAAAATAACATTATTGCAATGAAAAACAACTTTGAAAGAATTTTAAAACTCTGATCAACATAATGACTAACCATGATTTGAGAAGACTGATGATGATGCATACTTCCTGTCCCCTGACATAAAGCAAACTGACCCAGAATGTGACTGAGACTTTTTTTTAAGGACACGGTTATTGCGGAAATTTGTTTTAATTTACTATACACATTTGTGGTGGAAGTTTTGTTTTTCTTTCTCAATAGAAGTGATTAACTGAAAAAAATTTAATTGAATAAAAAAAGAAAAAATCCATTGATTGTCTCTAGAAAAATAACCTTATATAACAAACTCTAAGACATATAGTGGATGAATTTAACAATTCCAAGGAAAAGCAACACATTCTTTAAGCAACCAGGAAAAAGACCATCAAATATAAATGAAAGAAATTTCAAATAACACAAGACTATTTTGTACACCCAAGATAATTTTGTACCCATCAGAAACCACAGAAGAGGATGGAATTCTAAATTATGAATTCTAAAAATCTAACCAGCTCAAGATGCAACTCAAAGTGAGATACCCTTAAAACCCAAACCTAATCATCAATAGGGAATAAAAGGGAAATGAATGAAACTAAAACTAAATTTCAAAACTTTAAATATGAATGGATTAAACAATCCAATAAAATGGAAAAGAATGAAATAAGGGTTAAGAAAACAAAAACCTATAATCTGTTTATTAGAAGAAACAAAATTAAAAAGCAAAGACATGCACAAAATAAAAGCAGGGTCTGGAACAAAATGTATTATGTTTCAAGTGCATGAAAAAAGAATAGGAGTAGAAATCACGCTATTAAACAAAACAAAAACAAAAATTCACAGTATAAATAGAGCTCAACAGAAAAAAAATACATTTTGCTGAAAGAAATCATAAACAACATTCAATATATATTCCAAATACCCTATCATCTAAAGTCATAAGAGGAAAAGTAACTTAAACACAAGAAGACTTAGTAATACAATTTTGAACAAATACAATAGAAAGAAAAACAAAAGGAAAGACATAAAATTGAACAAAGTGTTAGAGAAATGAAAGCTAAGAGACTTATGACATCTAAATGAAAGCACTAAAGAATATATAAGTACTTCTCAGCACCACATAAAACTTTTAGAAAAATGAACTGTGTTTTAGGGCATAGAGATATTGCAAATAGTTATTTTTAAAAAGCAGAAACTGTAAAAACTTTTAACATAATAAAAATAGTAACCAGTTAAGGAAGAGCTAACAAAATATATAGACCAAATGGAGATTTAACAGTGAAATTCTAAATAATGAATAGGTAAAGAACAAATCTTAGAAACAATAATTATGTGAAAGACAATTATAATGATGAAACAAGATAACAAAATTTCTGGAATGCAACTAAGGGAGTTCTCAAGGAGAAAATCAAATCCTAAAAACATACACCAACAAAGTAGAAAAGGAGAGCCTTGAGTTGTGAAGTGACTATACATTTAAAATTTAGAAAGTCAACAATTAAATGCAAAATAAACACAGCAGCAGAAATACTGAAAATTATAAGAAAAATGGTTAAATTGAAATTCAAAATGACTATAGAAATGATAATCAAAAAACAAAATCTGACTCTGTGAAAAGCCTCACAAAATTGATAAACCTTTAATCAGCCTGATTAAAAAGAAGGGGGTAGAAGATAGAGGAAAATCAAATTTCAAATACAAAAAATGAAAAATAAGATTTCACAACAAATTAAAGAGAATTAAAGAAAGTTGTTAGAAACTATTTGTTCTGTTTGAGCTTAAAAAGCAACAACAACCTGATAAGTTAAATGAAATTGGTGGATATTTACAAAAATATAAAATATCTAGATAGAAAGAACAAAAAACAATGAAGTTAAATAGCCTAGTCTCATAAAAAGAAATTGAAAACTCAAAACAATTTCCAGAGAAAAATAATATAGGATTAGATGGTTTTAAAAGTGAATTATAGAAAAATTAAATAATAATTAACTCTAATATAGAAATTATTCAGAAAAAATAGGGAAATAAAAGATCCTGCCAAACAAACTGTTTAATGCAAATATAGTGTTAATCCCTAAACTAAGGAGAGAGAAAGCAAAAAAAGAGAACTAAAAAAATAGTACTTCTAATGAATAATCATATAAAGATATTGAATAAAATATTATCCAGGTGTGAGGTGTTGAAGGCCTATATTAGAATGGTGGCAGCATCAGAGTAGAGAAGAAGGCATTTAGGAGAGATGTTGCAAAGATGAAATCTAGGCCTTGGCAACAGATTGAATATGGGGAGGGGGGTGAGATAGAGGAATCCAAGGTGATTACTACATTGTGAGTTTGAGGGACTGGCAGGATGGTGGTGCCCTCTGCTATAATAGTATGAAAGAAGTGTCTCAATTCCCTTGCCTCCACCAGTGAGCTGAGGAGAATGAGTAAAGGTGCAACCAGTACTGGACAGTGTGGCCAGAGAGGCTGGGTCATCAAGGGGGATGCTAGATTTCAGTTAGCTCCAGTAGATGGAAGGAGTGGGATAGAAAAAGATTTAAGATGAAGGGAAATTTGTTGTCTCTGGAACACACATTCCAGAGGGCACAGTGGAAGGGCTGGGTGGAATTAGGATGAAATTTTGGGGTAGGAGAATTGGAGGGGGAGTATTGAGGATAAGGAATTAGGTGGTAGAGGGTGTGGAATAGGTTTGGATGATAATCCATAGAAGTTCAGAATCATTGGAATATTAAAGGTGTGAAAACTATCATTATTGTGTGAAGGATGTCACTCCTCTACTTTTCAAGGATAGGCAGGGCAAGATATGGGAGATCTAACATCAAAGGGAGGATTGCTCTTTTTTGTACCAGAGGTTCTCCACAATCCAGTTGGGAGATTGGGCTTGCAGCAAGAGAGGGAAATGGTTGTGTCCTACTACATATGGAAGTGATTGCTTTGAGGCTAATGGAAGATGCCTCACCAGGCCCTAGTAGCTTTTCCTTGGGGGACTTGCACTTCCCAGCAGGTAATGGAAATCACTATAAATATAATAGAAACAATATGATAGGCAACAAACTTCCCTTCATCTTAAATCTATTATTCTCCCACTCCTTCCTTCTACTAGCTCTAACTAAAACTTGGCCCCTGATGACAAAGGCATCCTGGCCACTCTTCCTTGTACTGGACGTACCTTCACTCATTCTCCTCAGCTCACTGGTCCAGGCGAGGAAGTTAGAATAGTCCTTGCTCCCCATTGCCATTTCCAGGTTCTCCCCTTTCCTTCTTCACTTTGTAACCTCTCTTTCTTTGAGATTCATGTTCATATCTACCATCCAATCTACAGACTTCTGAGTCATTCACCTTCATTCCTCAATGAGTTTGATACCTGGCTTACAATTTTCCTCTCCTGTCCCACTTCTATCCTCATACTAGGGGACTTCAATATACATATTGATTCTCACTCAAATACCCTAACCACTCAGTTGCTCAACCTACTGTCCTCCCTTGACCTATTCCTCCATCCCACCTCAGCCATATATAAATTGTGGACCATACCCACAATCTTCCCTTCGCCATAAATGTATTACCTTAATGTGGAAGAATTCTTAAATCCTCTTATCCAACCATAATAAGAGAATTTTCACCTCTCCCTCTGCCTTTCATTGCATTACTTTACTCTTTATCTTTAGTGTAAACTCTAGTTCCTTTACTCTTCCAATTCTCTCCCAAGCCATCTCCCTATCTTGACTTCTTGGTGGACCAATTCAACTCTACATGGTCCTCTTCTCTTGAATCCCTAGCCCCTTATCATACTGTTGACCATGCAAAGCCTCAACCTTTGCAGCATTTATCTATGACAAAATATCTGATATCCAAGATAATTAGATTCATAAGATCCAAAAGGAAGATATTCTCTTCTCTCTCTTCCTTGCTCTATCTTCATTCAGACCATGCCCTCTAATCATTAATGTCCCCCAGGAGTCTGTTCAGGGCCTTCTCTTCTCCCTCTCTGTTATTTGAAGACATCAGCAGCATCTTTGGATTGAATTGTCACTTCTACATAGATTATAATCACATTCATCACTGACTTCTCTCCTGAAATCTGGTCTTATATCTCCAACTACCTATTTTATATTTAATATTCTTTGGATATTTTAAACTGAATGTTTTGAACCTAAACTCAATATCTTTTTTTCCCAAAGTACTGCCTAACTTCCTTAGCACTACTGAATATACTACCATCCTCTCAGTCACTCAGGCTCACAACCAAGGCGTCGTTCTCAAAGTCTCACTTTCTTTCACGTCCCTCTCTACCATATCCAATAATTTGCCAAGTCCTGTCTCTTCTACCTTCTAAAAATCTCTTGTATATGCTCCCTTCTCTCCACTGACACTGACACCACCATGGTGCAGGCCCTCATCACATTATGCCTGGATTATTTCACCAGCCTGTTGATTGATCTTCCTGTCTCAATCATTCTGCATTCCAGGCCTTTCTACTCTTGACTATCCAATTTATCTGTCTGAAGCAAAGATCTGAGTATAACATTCCCTTGTTCATCAAATTCCAATGCTTCCATATTACTTCTAGGATTAAATATAAGATACTCTATTTAGCATTAAAGTCCTTTAAAACTTGCTGGTTCCTACCTTTTCAGTCTTCTTAAACCTTACTCACCTCCACATACTCTGACACTGGACTCTTTGCTATTTTTTGCACAAGACAATCCATCTTCCAACTCTGGGCATTTCCACAGCTATCCAATATAATTGAAATTCTCTTCCCTCCTTATTTCCAGGTAGGCTTCCCATGCAGCCTTTGAGTCTGAGGTAAAAATCCCACTTCCTATAAGAAGCGTTTCCCCATGCCCCTAAAAGGGTGCCTTCCCTCTCTCGATTACCTCCAAATTATCTTGCATAGATCTTGTTTCTACATAGTTGTTTGTAAGTTGTTACATTAGAAAATGAGTTCCTTGAGAGCAGGGAATTTTTTCCATTTGGTTGTTTTTTTGTTTTGTTTTGTTTTTGCCTTTCTTTGTATCCTTAGAGATAAACACATAGTAGGTGTTCAATAAATGTTTAACTGAACAAAGAGCTATTTTCCAATAAATAAATAGACAAAGAATAGGGACAAGTAATTCTCAAGAGAAAAACGGCAAGCTATACAGAACCACATGAAAATCATAGTAAGAAAATGCAAATTAAAATAATTGAAGTTACAGCTATTTTACACACATAAAACTGTCAATGAGAAAATGACAAGTAAAGGTATTGTATGAATTGATTGAACCAATCTCTTCTCTTTGGCAATCGAGGTTAAGTGACTTGCCCAGGGTCACACAGCTAGTAAGTGTCAAGTGTGTGAGGCCAGATTTGAATTCAGGTCCTCCTGACTCCAAGGCCAGAGCTCTATCCACTGTACCACCTAGCTGCCCCTAATTGTCAAAAAACAATTTGGAACTATGTCCCAAAATTCTATAAATTGTGCATAATCTTGGACTTAGTGAAACCACAACTGGGAATATAACCAACCCATAAAAGACAAAGAAAGAGAAAAAAGAACCATATTTTGGAGTCAAATTGTGAAAAGCTTTAAATTACAGAGGGGTTTGTATTTCACCCTAAATGCAACAGACAGCCAATGAAACTTTGGGAACATTTAAGAAATAGTGCCAAACTGGAAGTTTAGGAAGATTACTTTGATAGTTGCTTGGAGCATGGATTGCAGGGTGGGGGGGGAGAGATGGAGAAGAGAGATAAATTAGGAATCTAGTGTAATACTTTAATTGAGAAGTGATAAGGGTCTGAGCTAGTGAGGGAGCAGCATGAGTGAAGAGAAGAGAATGGATACGATATATGTGAAGGACTTGGAAACTGATTTAGCATGGGGGAAGGGATAAGGTAGGAGTGTTCAAGATTGTGTAAAGTCAAGGATGAATGTGAGATATCAAATCTAGGTGACTGTAAAAGTGCCTTTAACTAAAACAGTGAAAGTAGGGATAGGTGTGCTACTAGGGCAATGTGTTCTACAATAACAAAAATAATTTTGTTCAGTGGGCTCAGGGATAGAATACATATCTCTATCATGGTTGGAAAGTGATCTTTTATTGATTGCTTAAAAAAAGAAATAATCAAAACACTTATTTCTCAAACTGCAATTTCTGTCACTATTTAAGAGTTATTTATTAATGACACTCTTGGTTGTAAATTGTGTGCCTGTTAACATATTTTTTTCTTTCCAGGGACATTTAAAGGGTCATTTAAGGAACTGCTTATTTATTTGTTTCCCTGTCTTCTGTCATATTTCTGACAAAAGCAGCTTTAATTGTTCTGAAACTGGGCTTTAACATAATTTGGGCAAGTCTTACTGAAAAGTCTAATTTTACTGTGTTGGGATTCCAACCTCCACATTTGGCTAGTGCCCAACCGCTAGTAAATTTATCAAGTTAGTGGTTTCAAGTGCAAGGATTGTAGGAGGGGGAAAATCATGATTCCATTCTTGGTAAGAAGGAACAGCTACGGTAGGTGGAGCCAAGATGGCAGAGTAAAAACAGTGACTCGCTTAAGCTCTCCCCCAAACCTCTCCAAATACCTATAAAAAATGTCTCCAAACAAATTCTAAAGCAGCAGAACTCACAAAAAGACAGAGTGAAACAAATCTCCAGCCAAAGACAGCCTGAATGATTGATCTGAAAGGTATATCACGCCGGGAAGGGAAAGGGGTGCAGTTTGGTGTGGGCGCGCAGGCCGCAGCGACCCTGGAGCAGGCCTCACAGGACTGAATTGCGGGTAGCTATGGTGGTTTCCAGACTTCTCAACCCTCGAACTCCAAAGACAACTTAGAAGGTCAGAGGAAAAAGTCTGTGACTTCCGTGAGTGAAGGAGCTAGGTCTCAGCTGCAAGTCCTCCTGAGCTCCCGGCCCACAGACAGAGGGGGAATCAAGTGGCTGATCAGAGGGGGCTTGCAGGCATCTCTCTGCTGGAGCAGGATTCTCTTGCTTTGCCTGTGCTTGTATCTGGGTCACAGTTCTGGGTAGTGGTCCTAGGGTGAGGAGGAGCACTGGCATGGTGGAGCTTGTAGAGGCTGTGGAGAGGGAACTCTCCTCACAGTTCCAAGACAGAAAAGAGTGCTCATAGACCAGAGCACAGGCCAGGAAAGGAGTAAATACCTCACCCTTGATCATACCACCTTGGAAGAACTGAAAATTTACAGGTCCCTAGAAGTATCTCTGAACACAGCTGCAAAAAACCCCTGAAGCTTAGGACAGTACATTCTCCACAGTGGAAACAGACTCCTACCTCAACAAAGAGTTTATAACTCAAGTAATTGGCCAAGATCATGAGCAAGCAGCACAAAAAGAGTCAGAATGTATTATCTTACTTTGGTGACAAAGCAGATCAAGACACACAACCAGAAGAAGATAATGAAGCCAAAGCTCCTACATCCAAAGCCTCCAGGAAAAATATGAATTGGTCCCAGGCCATGGAAGAGCTCAAAAAGGATTTTGAGAAGCAAGTAAGAGAAGCAGAGGAAAAACTGACTGTGATGCTAAAGGAAATACTGAAGAAAACAAGACCTTAAAAAATAGCCTAACACAAATGGCAAAAGAGGTCCAAAAAGCCAATGAAGAGAAGAATGCCCTAAAAATCAAACTGGCCAAATGGAAAGGGAAGTCCAAAAGCTTACTGAAGAAAATACTTCCTTAAAAATTAGAATGGAGAAATTGGAAACTAGGGACAATTTGAGAAATCAAGGCACTGTAACACTAATCCAAAGGGAATGAAAAAATAGAAGAGAATTGGAAATATCTCATTGTAAAAACAACTGACCTGGAAAATAGATAAAGGAGAGAGAACTTAAAAATTATTGGACTATCTGAAAGCCATGATCAAAAAAAGAGCCTAGACATCATCTTTCAAGAGATGATCAAGGAAAACTGTCCTGATATTTTAGAACAAGAGGGCAAAATAGAAATGGAAAGAATCCACCAATCATGTCCTGAAAGAGATCCCCAAAGGAAAACTCCTAGGAATCTTGTAGCCAAATTCCAGAATTCCCAGGTCAAGGAGAAGATATTGCAAGCAGCCAGAAGGAAACAATTAAAGTATTGTGGAAACACAATCAGGATAACACAAGATTTAGCAGCTTCTACATTAAGGGACCGGAGGGCATGGAGTATGATATTCTGGAGGGCAAAGGAATTAAGACTACAACATAGGATCACTTACCCAGCAAAACTGAGTATAATGCTTCAGCGTAAAAAATGGTCCTTAAATGAAATAGAGAACTTTCAAGCATTCCTGTGGAAAAGACCAGAGCTGAATAGAAAATTTGACCTTCAAATACAAGACTCAAGTGAAACATGGAAGAGGTAAACAGGAAACAGAAATCATAAGAGACTTATTAAGGTTGAACTGTTTACATTCCTGTAGGGAAAGATGATATTTGTAACTCATGAGTCCTTTGTCAGTATTAGGGTAGTGGGAGGGAAAAAATTATATGTTTGTATAGATAGATAGAGGACACAGGGTGAGTTGAAGATGAAGGGATATCTAGAAAATAAAATTAAGGGGTGGGAGAAGATTATACTGGGAGAAGGAGAAAGGGAGAAGTTGAATGAGGTAAAATATCTCACATGAAACAAACAAGAAAAGGCTTTTACAGTGGAGGGGAAATGGGGGAAGGTGAGAGGGAATGAGTGAATCTTATTCTCATAGGATTTGGCTTAAGGAGGGAATAACATACACAATGGGGTATGGAAATCTATCTTACTCTACAGGAAAATAAGGGGGGAAGGGGACAAGAGAGCAGGGGTTGATAGAGGGGAGGGCAGATTGAGGCAAGGGATAATCAAAAGCAAACACTTCTGAGGAGGGACAGGGTCAAAAGAGAGAATAGAATAAATGGGGGGGTAGGATAGGATGAAGGGAAATATACTTAGTTTTTCACAACAGGACTACTATGGAAGTGTTTTGCATGACTACACATCTATAACCTGTATCGAGATGCTTGCCTTTTCAATGAGGGTAGGTGGGGAGGGAGGAAGGGAGAAAATTTGTAACTCAAAGTTTTAAAAAAACACTTGTTAAAAATAAAAAAAAATTTTAAAAAGGAACAGCTGCTATATTTGCTTTTCCTCACTTAACTCAAAAGAAAACTGATTGGTACTTGTTAGCTATGTGTTAATAACAATAGGAGGCAGCTAAGTAGCTCAGTGGATAGAGTGTTGGGCCTTGAGTCAGGAAGACCTGAGTTCAAATTTGGTCTCAGACTAGCCATGTGCCACTATGCAAGTCACTCAGCTTCTGTTTGCCTTAAATCGTTAGAGAAAGAAATGGCAAACAACTCCAATATCTTTGCCAAGGAAATCCAATAGACAGTATAGTCCATGGGATCTTGAACAGTCAGACATGAATGGACAACAAAAACAAATAGCAATAAAAAATGGAATCATACTTTTTATCTGAAAGGGACCTTAGAGAACACCTAGTCCCAAATTTACATTTTATACATAGGAAAACCAAAGCTCAGGGAAGTTAAATAAATCATCCAAAATTGAAACTTAGCAGAGTTGGTACTTGAACTCAGGTCTTTGGATTTCAAATAAAAAATTGGGGAGTTCTTGTGGTTAAAAATTAAGAAAAATGCTGGTACAGAGTGGGGCATTTAAAATCAATATTTACTGCCTTAAATTAATCCCCCAATATCTGTCTACTCTAGTCCTGGAGGGTGTTTTTGAAAGGGCAGTTTTTCTCACTTTCATCCTAAAGAAGAGGGAGAACTGAATCTGGTGAAAGGGTGTAAGTGAGCAAATACACTGAGGAGAGGAGATAAAGAACTCTGTCAGTGCCAAAGGGTTACCGACTATATGATTGGAAGCAAGGGCTGCTATCTGCCTCTTCCACAGCTTCGGTAACATTGAAATGAGAAGTAGGAAAGCAAGAAGAGTACATTGATACTCTTATCAGGACTGTGTGATTGGAGCTTCATATAAGTCATGATTGATGTGCCTGTAATTCCACAGAGATCCAACCCTATAAATTCAAAACTCCCATTCCCCGACTCTTCTCTGCACACCTTATTATTTCACTCTCTATGGGGAAATGAATCTACTTTACCAATCCTTCTTCATTAAGAGTTTGTTTATTTCTATTTTATCACTTACTTTAAATGAAACTTTCTTTAATACCACATAATTGCATTACTATACTAATTTGTGTATGTATTCCCTTTGCTAATAAATGCAGCTAGGGAGGAGGAAAATGAGTCATTAAATATCTAAGAAGAGAGACTTAATTGCTGGGAATTTTCCTAATATATAGGTTAAGATTTAGATGTTTAAGATACTTTTATTGATTTATATTTTCTAACTTCCCAAAGCCAAGACAGACCCAATGAATCTAGACCAAATTATCCCAGGCACACCTGAACCTAAGCATTTCCCTGTGGGGAAATCGCTGGAGTTATCTCTTGTGGGGCCAATTGATTTAAGAATTTTCATTCCTCTGAAGTCCTACACAGGTTTAAGGAAAACCTATCTCTCTCCCTACCCCCAGGGGTGGAGCTGAAGATATTGACTAAAAAGAAAGGTATACCACAAAAGATAAGGGGGAAAGTGGCTCTGCCCATGTAACAGTAGAGGCCAGCCAAAAGAGAGTAATTTATCCTCCTGATCACTACTCTTTCATCTATACCACACACTTAGAGAAGCTTATATACCCAATAAAAGAAAGGATTATATTGACAACATGTTACATTCATCAGCATCATAAATAATTTAATAACTGTCTAATATGTGCAAAACACTAAATCAGGTGTTTGAATAGGTAAAAATACAATTTAAAGTTTGGAAATTAATTTGCATTGTTAATACATTTTATTACTTTTGAGTCTATGTTGCATACATTTATAAAAGAACATCCCAGAATTGCTCAACAAAACCTGGACCATATTAAGATATGATACACCATGATAAGAATCTTCTTAAGGAGTTGCTTTCCTATCTCTTGTTGTTGTTTAGTCATTCAGTTGTGTCTGACTCTACAAGACCCCATAGACTTTTGTCCATGGTATTTTCTTGTCAAAGAATACTAAAGTGGCTTACCATTTCAATCTCCATTGTGTCCTCATTTTATAGATGAGGAACTGAGGCAAAAAAGTTTAAGTGACTTGCCCAAGGTCATACAGCTAGTAAGTGTCTGAGACCAGATTTGAACTCAGATCTTCCTGATTCCAGGCCCAGTGCTCTATCCACTGCACCACCTACCTTCCCCCTATCTCTAATGACATATTAAATTGACAATATCTTTTTAATGAATAAGAATTTAGATATTTATCAGTAACCTGAAATGTTGGTGCACTTCCTCAAAATGTATTCTGCTAGGGAACACAAAATTTAGAACATGTAATTTAGCCTTGCCTGAGAAGTTACTAATTCTGAGGATACCTTCTTTATATTTCAGTTAAATATATTTCATTTTGGGATGCATGCAGACAGAGTTATAATAAGAATACTTCTATTTAAAATTAATAAAAAAATTTTTTTGAGTCTGAGTTTGTTTCTTCAACAGTATAAGTAATTCCAGTTTAGACACTCCATTTCTTCTAATTAGCAATGGAAGGCTTTGTGGAAGACGTGAGATTTTAGTTGCTACTTGAGTTAAAAATGAGCAAGAATTTGATAAGCTGTTGGGTATACAATGATAGAAGACCAAGAATGGAAAATGGATGGTAAAATGATGGGCAATAAGAAATTCATCTGAGCAGAACAGAATCTTAAGAGCTGAAACCTGGGAAATGAGGTGGTCATCAAAAAATTATATGGTAAGATGATGGCAAGTCAATTCAAGTCAACAAGCATTAATTGAATGCTTAGTATGTGCCAGGCACTGAGCCAAGCACTGGGGATACAAATACAAATAAAAATAAAGATAGCCCCTACTGTCAAGGCAGTTAGGTGGTGAAGTAGATAGAATGTCAGATCTGGAGTCAAGGAAGACTCATCTTCTTGAGTTCAAATATGGCTTCCAATACTTGTTTTGTGACCCTAGGCAAGTCATTCAACCCTGTTTACTTCAGTTTCCTCATCCGTAAAATGAGCTGGTGAAGGAAATGGCAAACCACTCTAGTATCTTTGCCGAGAAAACCCTAAATGTGATCATGAAGAATCAGACATGATTGAAAAATGACTAAACAACTGTGAAGGAGCTTATATCTTTGTAGAGGAAGACAGTATATAAAAGGGAGCTGAAAAAGTGAAGCATGGTGGGTCTGAGCACTTCCTAAAAAGTGGAGGCTCTGGGAGGAAGTCCTCAGTGGGAGAAGGAGCACACAGAGGGAGAAGGAAACTGAAGCATGGTGGCAAAATCTATACACAGATCTACCAAAGTTGGGACAGCTAGGTGGTGCAGTGGATAGAATACTGGCCCTGGAGTCAAGAGGACCTGAGTTCAAATCCAGCCTCAGACACATAACACTTACTAGCTGTGTGACTCTGGGCAAGTCACTAAACCCCAATTGCTTTACCAAAAAAAAAAAAAAAAAGCCTATCAAAGTGCCAAGCTATACATCATTGCATCTTCTAGCCCAGAAAGAAGTTTCTTCATTGAATATGTCCTTCCTATTGATGAGAATGAAATAGTTAAGTGAAATTATAATTGGTTTTGATGAAACCACTATAAATGTTTTCATTAAAGAATTCAACTGATTTTTCTGATGATAGGGCCAAGATTCAGAATTATTGAAAATGAATTCTACTATGTGTTTTTCCCTTATATTTTAAGGCAACTTCAGATTTAAGAACAACAAATCAACTGCCAGTGTATAATGAAATCTGCAATCTAAGTAGATTTTCATTAGGAGATGAAAAAAAACTTTGAATTTAATAATGAAAATGGTATGGTAGTGTTTGATAAATATAGCTATAAGCTGTTCCAGAATGAAAAATACTGGGGGCAGCTAGGTGGCGCAGTGGATAGAGCACAGACCCTGAAGTCATGAGGACCTGAGTTTGAATCCGGCCTCAGACCGTACACTTGACACTAACTAGCTGTGTGACCCTGGGCAAGTCACTTTAACCCCAACTGCCTAAGCAAAAAAAAAAAAAATACTTAAGTAAGCATTTATATTATTTTATCACAATTTTTTGAATCTTCCACAAAAATAAATTCAATAGTACCTTCTCAGTTAAAAGAAGGAACCTATGACAAACAAAAATAAGATAAAATAATTAAGTAATTACAATCCATAAGGTCTGACAACTTAACTACCTCTTGCTTCACTTGCCATCAAGGCAAGTTATGACATATTTAAGCTCATTTTGCCTGTGATGATACTTGACGTAGGTTTTTACTTTGCTGGGATCAGCAGAACTCTTCCCTGTTCTTAATTCAAACTGACTCCTAGAGATGGGCATATTTACCATCTCTACTCTGTTTATTAAATATCAAGCACTCACAGAGAATCATAGTGAAATAAGTGATCATTTCAATGATGAGAATGTAAACAAATCTAAATAGCAAAATGTCCATGGTCACCAAAATGGTTTAAGGAACCATGGTAGTATTTGAACTGAAAATGTTATAAGAAACCAATTGTATCTCATAATTTCTAGTTCCTCTAAAATGGAATTCAAAGACAAAACTGAAGAGTCAACTTATGACCAGTCTCTTACACTGCATCTGGTTAGTATTAAATGATCTGGTATGAGTGACTGTTTGAACATAATATATTTCTCTTTTTTAAGGCAGGAAGTAGATGCTTCTTGCAATTTAGAAAAATCAATTCAATAGCTGTTCTGACAATTAAGAACTTCCTTACATTGACTTAGTATTTCTACAATGCTTCTTCTTTGAATCAATATTACATCCAGTGGTGTTCTTTAGCCAATTTGTACCTGCTCACAAGAGTCAACTGTTAAATGTTCTGTGTAAGCATGTATACCTCAAAAATCAGCAAATGTTATAAATCAGGGCTTGATTTATTATTTTGTTGAGTGTCTAGATTTAAGAAAGTGATGGGAAATGATAATAATGTAGATTCAATTTAAGTTTGTTGTGCATACATTTTTTGAGAACTAGGTATTAAACATTTGCCAGCATGCCCCTGAACATATCCTTTATACTGTTTACAGGTATTCTCTAAGTAACCCATATTATGTCTTTGTGATGTCAATTTATTTTTATAGTTATAAAGAGGTTAATTGAAATTTCCAGGATCTAAACATAACTTCATAGGACAAGAAAAATATCTAGTTTCCTTTACTGAACAATAGGTCAGCTGAGTGTTTTCTTCCCAGAGTCACTTGAGTTTTACATCAGCACTCTTATGCAAAGACCAAAGCTTTGAGAGTATCTTGCTGTCTGTTGTGGGAACAAAAAAAACACCTTAATATATTTTCAAGGAAAAACATTTCTTAAGAGGAATAACATGTTAAGAGGGAAAGGGAAAATTATGGTCATGCAGATGATTCCTAATTATCATCATCATTTATGCAAAAACTTCTGAGAAGAATTTTGTTGTTTAAGGATAAATTTACCAAACAACCATTGAGGGTAAGGCTTTAATAGCCCTTTAGGTCATCACCTATCAAAATTTACTTTCAAGAATAAACTTCAACATAAATAATATTTAATGGCAAAAGAGACATGCACTAATTGTTTGATTACCACTTAACATTTTGGAAGAATAAAAGTCATGCTATTTGAAATGTCAGAGGAAAGAATGAGCAGGGAGACACATACATCCATGCATACATCTCTCTCTCTCTCTCTTTCTCTCTCTGTCTCTCTCTCAATCTCCTTTACTTTGTTCCTGCTCCAAATCCCATTTTTTAAGGAGTGGACTCATACCACCCCTTCCCCATGTAGTCAGGCTTGTGCTAGCATAATTGGTAAGGCATTGTTAAGAGTATGCAAATAGGTGGCTGATTTCTGATACCTAGTTTGCATTGATTTACATTTAGACACAGATTCTGAAGAACAGACCCTCGCTTTTCCATCTCCTTCAGAAAGATTACAGCTTCGTAGGATGAGTCCTTTCTCATCAACCCTTAATCTACAACCCAACTTTTCTGGAAGATCCTGCTTTGATATCAGATCCTCATCCCACCAGCTGAGTTTGCATTCTTCTTTACAGTCTCTGAATGTACCAGGTGAGCTGAGAACAAGTGGCATTTCCTCTTAATATCTGGGCCTTTGCTCTGAAATATCTTGTTTAGCTTTTGATATTCATGTCTACATTAACAGGGGGTAATTATTCTCCCTGTCTATGGCCTGCTTCTAAGGTGAAGAGGATTTGGATAATGACATTTTGTGTATGTGTGATATAGCAACCAAACCATCTGAGCTGCTATGCATGTATAATGACTGATTAGTAAGCCCTCCACATCAGTAAAAGTGTTCCTTTGGCTCACATTCACACTTTTTGTTTACAAATTATCCTTTTTGTTAACACTGGCATGAATCAGTCATTCTGTCATAACATATCATGACATAGCACTAGCACAATCCACTTATATAAGACCAGTGAAACATTCTGAAGGTGTGCAGCTGATGAATCCTGGAAGCCATTTGTGTCTAAGGATGGATCAGCACATCTGGCCAAGGTGGGCTTATTTAAACATAAGCTTGAGAGATACCAGCAGACTATATTCTGGAAATTAGGGAGAAAAGAGTTAAAATTTAAAAGCAGTATCTGCTAGCATGACAGTACTTTCTCAGTTAAAAAAAAAAGGAACCTATGGCAAACAGAAGAAGATGAAATAATTAAGTAATTACAATCCACAAGGTCTGTTAATCTAACTGCCTCTTGCTTCACTTGCCATCAAGGCAAGTTATGACAAATTTAAGCTCATTTCACTTGTAATGACACTAGACACAGGTTTTTGCTTTGCTGGGATCAGCCCAATAAGCAAAACTTAGAAAATTCGTCTAAGCAGCACACACATTTAATTTCTTCAGAGCTATTTTGAAATCATGGATGCACATTTTATACATTGCACATTTCCTCCCATCACTTACATCAAGAAATGAGGAAGATCATGCTATGTCAGTTCAAAAGACATGCAGGGACTTAAAGCTTTATTAAACATGTCTTTTTTTTTTCCTTTTATGTTTCTCTGTATACCTTTAGACAGACTTTGGTACTGTGTCTGATGTAACAAAATGTCACAGTTATTATAATATATGTGTCTTAAGATTAAAGGCACTGTGATCTGAGTTGATTGGTGGATGTATTTAGTAGTGCTGTAATAGTTGTATAATTGAATTTTAACTCTTTTATGTTGTGCTTAAAATGAAATGCCTTTTAGAACATCTGTTTTGAAAGCAAACATATATAAGCACAATTAATTAAAAACAAATACAAAAAAGCCCAAGTAGAGCCTACATAACTGCTACAGGTAGAAATAAGTTTAAAAAGGAGTTCAACTAGAAAAAAAATCAGTTAACAATTAGAATTAAATTAGAAATTTCAATTAGAAATTCAATTAGTCAAAAAAAGTGTAGCTTTATTATATTCACTGGACCCTAATTCACAGATAAGAATTTAGGCAGCTTTAAATTGAAGCTAAGCATGAAATACAAATGGATGGGTTATTTCCATTTTATTCTAGCAAAATACTAACCAAATGAAGGCTTACATTCTTTAAATTCTAATCACAACTCAACCATTGGACTTCCTATCATTGGATGTTATGCATGACAAAATAACTTTTTAATTTTTAAGTTTATGATAATACCAAGGTACTTTAAATAAATATCCTGATAATTCTTTCTATTAATTTAGTCCTTCATATATCTTCCTTCAAAAATATTAATAGAAAGCAGTTTTTATTACTCTTTTTTTGAGTGGGCATGGGGAAGTATTAGATTCCCTTTCTCATAATTCCAATTAAAATTAAATTTACAAGGCTCTTCTGGTGCCATCCCAAATTTTAGGTCTAATGGAAATGAGGTTAAGAAAGTTTATTGTAATCTCTTCTGGAAAACAATGGAATGATTCATGGTTGAAATAGCATAGGCATATTTCATTGATACCCCTCTATACCATATATTTCTACATAACAAGGTATAAAATATCTTTGACATCTAAAAAGAATGAGGCTTTCAGAATACCTCTTTACTTTAAAAATTATTTCAATATTAATAAACATCATGTTACTTAAATGATAGGTACATAGATATATAGGAATATATGATGTATTCCTATGTAGTTATTTTAGTAAAATTGAACATAAACGTAAATCATAGCAGTAGTTTAGTGTAACTATAATTGAACTTATAGCATGAGGTTATAGCCATACTGTAACAGAATAGTTGTAAACTACAAAATTTCTCCATTTCATACAAGATAATGTCTTTTTCCCTTTTTAAAATGGCAAGCCTTTTAACATGGCAAACTCATAAAGAAGTAGTAGAGGATAGAATGATGAGGTTTTGAACTACATAATCTCAAAAAGATTGAAAGAGGATTTTGGAATGATAATAAATGTGCACTTTTCAGTGCAAAAGTATACCACAAATTTCATAGAGTGACGTTATGTAGTGAACTGGTACATGAAGCAGGGAAAGGGAAGATTTCTGGTTTTGATTGAATCAAGTATATATTAACTTTATTCAGAATGTTCATTATTATTGTATACAAATAATTTTCAGATTGGTTACTTTTTCTTATCTTTGATATATAGTATCTCTTTATAGGATGCAATTTTGAGACACAATCACCACCTTACTCTCAACTGGGCAAGTATATTTATGATAACTAAGTTTTATTTTAGTTTATGCTGTTGATACATCCATCAGTTTCCTTCACAGAGTAAATGGATATTTACTTTAATTCAAGAGAATTAAGATTCCATTACACCAACCTGTTGAATTCCTTTTATGAAAAAAAAATCTAGCTCTATTTTTTTTGTGCTTCATCAGAGAAGTCTAATTCCTTCCAGTATTCTTATACATTAACTCAAAATGCTATTTTGTTGAAACTTACCAATAACACAAAACACTCCAAAAGTTATGCTATTATGATATTTTCTTTTTTTGTTTGCTTGTTTTGGTTTTTTTATTTTTTTTTTTTACTAAGACTATTTTCAAAAATGTTCTTTCTCATACCCAAAGTAATGTAGTCCCACCAAAAGGAAACAATAACAATAATAATTGAAATTTGTATAGTGCCTTAAGGTAACAAAGTACCATCCAATATTATTTCAAATGCTCATAAAATATACCACTTTTCTTATAAATGACTATTTTACTTCCTGTTTCTTTCCTTCATGCCATTCATTTGGAATGACAACAGTTGACATTAAAAAAATGGTGGCAGGTATGAAATAACCTATGTTCTGTGAAATCTAAGTGCATGTGAGCTTTTTATAAAGAGTTTCAACAAACCAGTGAATAAATCTGTGTAAAGTGTGTTATTTTTTGAGATAGTATTTAGGAATTAAAATTTGGAGCATAACCACTTGCACTAATCTGCTATTTTATCTACCCTTAATGTTTAAAAGGCTAGTACTTCTATAAATTATTTTATGTCTGAGACTTAGACAATAAATTGTCAAATTATGTTGTGAAGGGATTCATGTCATTTCTGCTCTGTTAAAAATTCACAGCTATTCATGAAAATTGAAGCCATAAATACTGATTTTGTTGATCAACTTTTCAGTTTTCAGTAAAGCAAAGAACAACTGTACTTTATCAATTCTACTGAAAGGTATATTAACCATTTTTCTGTTATCCTTCCTCCATGTAGGACTCCATATTTTAGACTTCCTACTTTCCCTTTCATATCTTCACCTTAGTTCAACTCCCTTTACTTTCTGGTGGTATTCTTTTGACAGTCACCAGATAAAGGAAAGCATTCCTTCCATAATTGATGCCATTCCACTTCTGGATCACTAAGTTGGGAGTGTAGTCTGAGCAAGAAGACCCTTTCCCAAAGACATACTCTGCTAAGACAGTTATCTAGTTCTTTAAGTCTCATTCTATATGAAGAAAGTGGCCAACACTTGGGCATATGTATTATCCCTTCTGGCCCTAGGAGCTTTCTATCTACACAATGGCAAGGTATCTAGACATAAAGGTCCTCATCCTGCTTAGGGATTTTTAATAGACTGTAGTCACTGGTTCAGTCTTGATAACTAGATTCCCTTTGTGTTTTTTCCCAGTTGCCTGGTTTGCATTTGACCCTGGCTCTGCGCACTCTGACATTATCTTCTCCAATGACAACCTGACTGTTACCTGCAGTAGCTATGATGATCGGGTTGTGCTAGGAAAGACTGGCTTCTCTAAGGGAGTTCATTACTGGGAGCTGACAGTTGATCGTTATGACAACCATCCAGATCCTGCTTTTGGTGTAGCCTGCATTGATGTGTTGAAAGATATGATGTTAGGAAAGGATGACAAGGCTTGGGCAATGTATGTGGATAATAATCGGAGCTGGTTCATGCACAACAACTCACACACCAACAGGTACCCTACAGTTGTCAATTTGCCAAAAGTCAAGCCTTCGTGTTAAGATTCTAGTAAGAGAATAAGAACCCTAGCCACAATTCTTTCCCCTTGCTCTTGCAAAACCAGGCCAGCATAGGTATTATGGACATGTAAAGAACATACTTCTTTGGAACAGAAGTCCTCTTCTTTGTTAATCTAATTCAATACACATTTATTTAATGCCTTTTGTATACAACACAATATGTTAAGTCCTAGGGAAATGAAGCAAAATAAAATGCACTCTCTGCCTTTGATTCACTTACATTCTTATACAAATGAAGCATTCACACAAATATCTCTAAGTTGGAAAATAATTAGTGCATGAGAAGTAAACAGTAGTCAAGGAGATTCAGAAAAGGGGGGACAATTTCTAGGTGGGGGGCATTAAGGTAGGCTTCATGAAGAAAATAGCAATTGAGTGATTATAAAAGTTACTGTACCACTTCATCTTTGCCATTTGAAAGTTGGCTATAATGCAGATTAAGTAACTAATTTAATAGGAAACTGGATACTGGGATTTGATTAAATAATGTATTGGCTCTATTTCCATTAGCTGTGTTTATCCTGGTGAACCTGTTTTTACATACAAATGGAATTGTAAACTCTTTCTTTAATACCTAATGTATTGATGGCTAAGAACTAGAAACATCCCACTGTTTCTTGTGAGAAATAGGAAGAAGCTGGAAACTTTAGTGTGTAGGCTGTTCATAAGACTAAAACAAGCAATGACAAATTAATAGATGTCATTTATTAACACTTTGCATTTGAAGCATTGTTATACCATTTTGTGTTTGAGATAAGAATTGCCAATTTGTTAGAGAAAAAAAAATTTGTCCAGTCACTTGTGTTTCCCAGTCTTTCCAAGGGAATGCATTGTATATATGACAAAATTTATTTTGCAATTTTTGTAATAAGAATTCATTTTCCTTGAAGTCCTTCTTAACCTTCAACTCTTTTCACTTCTAAAGCTACACTTTGTAAACTTCCTAGGATGGACAAGTAACTTTCACAGATTCTGATCTCATTTAGAAAGACCTACTTGGGCAAATATTCATCAGTCTATATGTATTAAAGAAGAGTCAGTCTTTAAGAAAAGAATTAAATAGTGGTAGGATGACAGCATTCTCCCTAAAAAGATGCTTCAGTAGGAAACATTAGTCAGCCAGTCACCTTGTTCAGTATGTCCTCCTCTTCTTATAGCTTGGATTTACACTGGCTTTTTTTTACTTAGAGATATTCTGTTACTTCTATCAACTCAATCTTGCATTATCCAATGTCATATACAGTTAATTTTAGGTCATTTCAACCAGATATGCACTGGATTTCAGATGGGGGATAATCCCCACCCTCCAAATTATGTTTGGGGAAATGACCCTATCATATGAGTATCAGAGCCCAAACCAGAAGGATATCATATATGTACCATACTCAACCTCCCCTTTCAATTCCTTATTTAGAAGTGAAGGGATAAAGACTAACATATATTGATGACACCATCCAGATAAACTTTTTTTTAAAAAAAATAAATATCTTGGGCACAAACAATATCTAACCTATATTGTCACTGTAGGATTGTGTGTAATTGATAATTACTGAATTTTCTAACAATGGCTGCCTATAGAATGACCAGATAGTCTTAATTCTGTATGTGGAGGAGAGGGAAAGGAGAGAAGGGATCCTTTATAGCTCTTACATCTATATTTTTCTGCTGAAGTTTCATATAGCCAGATCACAAAAGGGGTGAGTGTGTATGTGTGTGTGTATAGGTATGTGTGTTTGTGTGAGTAGGGGGAACAAATATGATAAATTTTGTTTTTTATTTTTGAGACTGCTGACTGAAGTACATCACAGATTTTTTAAATGTGTTGCTTTGTCTCCAAGTTCCCTGAGATTGCTGCAGTTTAGGTATTTTCATCCAGTTTAGGTATTTTCTTAGACAAGTGAATCAAAGTCTTAAAGTCTGTGATTTTATAAATTGATACTTAATTCAAATTCAAAAAAAAATTAAATGACCGATTCTTTTTGAAGAAGAATTTTACAATATTATGTGCATCAAGAAGCCCAAGACAAAATTCCTTGTGTTTATTTTTCAGGCTTGGCTTAGATGCTTGTTTTGCTTTTGTTTTTATTTGTATGTGTATTAACTATTAAGTCAGGACAGCACTGTATTGTGAAAAAACCTATAGACTTAAAGTCAAGAGATAAAGGTTCTAATCCAGACTTTGCTACTAACCAAACATGTGACTTGAAGAGGTCTCAGTCTCTTTATCTGTAAAATGTTGGACTACATGATTATCAAGGTCCCTTCAAGCTAAAAATTTCTATGATTGTATGATACCAAAACAGGGAAATTCATAATTAAAATCTATTGTAGAACATAATAAAAGAACCTAATCTCTGATGAATCAGATTATTTTTAGTCATTGGTATTTGTTTTATTTGTTAACACTAAGAAGCAGCAAAGGAGAGAATCCATTGTTCATTAATTATGCTTGAAATGGTATAGTCTTTCAAATTTGAAAGTAAGGAAAAATTTAATTTGACCTGCCATCCCAATTATTTTCTTTTCCCACAGAACTGAGGGGGGGATCACAAAGGGAGCCACAGTTGGAGTCCTTCTCGACTTAAATAGAAAAACCTTAACATTTTCAATCAATGAAGATCAACAAGGTCCTATTGCCTTTGAGAATATGGAAGGTCTATTCTTCCCTGCTGTCAGCCTGAACAGGAATGTACAAGTAAGTATTTTGCCCTTACAGGTGGAGAAAATATTTCCATTGCAGCAGTTTCAGAGGCTCATGGCCTTAGAGTAAAATTCATAGCATTAAAATAAAAAGATCACAGGGAGGGATGGTGAGGAGATGGATGTGGTTGAAAGACTAGAAGAGAATTAAAAAGGCAGGGAGGGGGAATGATGAGGTGTGGAGTGAAGTGGAGGAACTAAATATGTACTTGGTTCTGACTACAGAAGGTGATATTGCAATGTGGAGATATGGTCCCTCCCTATCACAAATAGTCAAATGGGAAGGGAACAGAGAAGGCAATAGGTGGGACAGATGCCTAGATCAGGTCAATCAAGGATGTTGAACCTAATTTTTAAGGTCTGGGAATATATTTTAGGAGGAATGGAAACAATTATATAAGAACCATTCAGTGGTCTATATGCTCATCACTCTTTAATGTGAAATATAATTTTTTTTAGTGTCTGCCCTTGGGCATCACATGGGACAGGAGAAAAGGAGTGATCACAGACATTACAATCATATATTCAGCCATAAGCGACAGTTTACATAACTCTATTTTGTTGTATGCTATGAGTGGATTCTGGAGCAGCATAAGCTAATTATAACTATAAACCCACATATATATATAAAATTATCCCTACGCTTATGATCTCATCACATTGAAGCAAATATTTCAGCTCATTTCCTCTGATTTTCCTAAATATTCGGGCTAATTGCAGTGCAGTAAGGAGAATGCACTGATTCAATTACCCAGAACCTTCAGCTGCTTCCTGTAGCCCTGGTGAGGAAAAAATGTCTTGGCAAGTCTTCAGCATACTGCCTATCTGAGATCTCCTGCCACAATTTCCATTTACCCTCTAATTGTTCACAGAGGAAAAGATGTTGAGCTAAATATTGGTCCTAGAGGGCATAACCAAGAGCAAGGGAATATCACAAAGAAGCAAATTTAGTCTTGATATAATGAAAAATCTTCCTAACAATTAAGGCTCTCCAAAAATGCATTGTCCTGAGAGTAGTGGGTTCCCCCTGCATTGAAGATCTTTAAGCAAAGGCCAGCTGACCACTTGTCAGGTATGTTGTAGAGAGACTTGTTGTTAATGTCTAAGTTAGATGAAATCACTGTTGACAGCCCTTCCAAGTCTGAAATTCTGTGGTTCTGTGATTCTACTCTGGTTTTCAAGATTCTTTTCTGAGATGAGAGCTTTCATTATAACCTAAAGATAATGAAGTAAGAACAACTTTCTCAAAGATGAGAAAAATATAATCAGAGCAATACATGAAGCAGTTCTGAATACACTCAACCTAGACTTCAAATCTAGAATTTTGGAGCTAAAAAGGAACTTAGTTGTTCAGCCATTTTTCAGTTATATCTGACTCTTCATAACCCCATTTGAGGTTTTCTTGGAATTTCTTCTCCAGCTC
Organism: Vombatus ursinus; assembly: GCF_900497805.2. Lineage (NCBI taxonomy): Eukaryota > Metazoa > Chordata > Mammalia > Diprotodontia > Vombatidae > Vombatus > Vombatus ursinus. The sequence continues at coordinate 26,572,041 of NW_020947062.1, forward strand.
ATTTTACAAATGAGGGAACTGAGGCAAATAGAATTAAGTGATTTGCCCACTCTCACATAGCTAGTAAGTGTCTGAGGCCAAATTTGAACTCAGAAAGAGGAGTCTTCCTGACTTCAAGCCCAGCACTCCGTCCATTGTGCCACCTAGCTGCCCTAAAAAGGAACTTGAAGATTAATAAAATCAAGCTGGGTAAGAATTAAATAAATACATTTATGTGAAGATTAATAGTTTGTATTAATGTACCTAAACATAAATAGGAAGGTTTGGCATAGCTTGAGAATACACTCTTGGAATATTTAAAACTATTCTGAAGTATAAAATTTTCCCAACCCATCCTTTCAGCTTCCAGACATGAAATATAGAGGGTTCAGAGCTGACTTTAAGCTACACTCTCCTGCCTCTCTGTGGTATTTTCATTAAACATGCAGATTAACTCTCACTGTCTGCAACCAAATTTCCACCAGAATATTTAGAATAGGAAGGAGGTTGAAAAGCAGATTGGAAAAGTTTAGAATTCTTGCCTTAATCTGATTTTTTATCCCTGAGAGTAGACATCAAAGAAGAAACTCACAGGGTTTCTTGCTATGTCAGAGGGCAGACAGAGCAATGGGGAGAAGGTTGTAATTTGCTGACCATATTCTTGTTGTAGGTAACACTTCATACTGGACTGCCAGTACCTGACTTCTACTCCAGCAGGGCATCGATAGCGTAACAAGAGCCCTGCTCAGAAGCCAGGTGCCTTTATTTATCCCTAGTTGAAAATTGCTAAATTTATTCAAGATCAGACCTGATGACAGTAAGGGGAAAAAATTGGACAGTTCACAGTTTGTTAATATCAGAAAGAAGTTGGAAGAATAAAGCTGGTCTTCTACATTCTTTGTATTCTATAACTCTGCCATGTATCCTCTCAATATCTCCAATGTTAACAAGTCTGCATTGGCTTTGGTGTTTAGCTATTTTGATCAATAATATAAGTAGATATACTACAGTGTTACTCTGTGTCCAATTTTAGGTTTTTTATTTCATTTGGGCTTTAATTTGGGTGAGCTATTTTCTCTACAAGATAGTGCTGCCATGCTAAGAGAAAATGTTTATGCTTACTTTTCTCAAGTTTTCCCTCAAAAAATGCTATACTATAAGGAAGAATGGCTTTAAAAGGCATTTTGAAGCTGTGGCTAGTTTGTTCCCTATTGAGCTCTGTGTAGGTACACGTAGATTGCAACAAGTATCAGAGCATAACTTGGGCAAAGTAACTAAAGTTACCAAGGAAGGGTGATCTGGATATTTTCCCAGGGCTTTGATGTTTAGAAGGGAAAAAAATTATAAATAATTTTAAATGGTTGCAACTTTAAATTTTCTTACATCTCAATTTTTTATAATACCATTGCTCCTTCTGCATATAGAAACAATAAGTAGTTAAACTAGGAAGCTACCAGATATCTTGCTTTGTTCCACTGACTGACACAAACCAGGTCAATTCTTCCCGCCCAGCTTATCCTGTTATCCAATGGCCTCCCCAATATCATCCTTGTAGTATCCTGATATTTCCTTCTAAGGTCTCTGTTGCTCCTCCATACTGTGTATTCCAGTAGTATCTGGGGCCTCTTTTTCCACAAAGCTCTCTCCTGAAGTTTCCCCATAGGGTGGTACTGGATTCTACCTCCACCTCCACCATGAGGGAACCATTCTCAGGATTTCTCTGTTCATGTAGCAGTGCCCTGAAATGTTCCCTAACATGCCTAGTGTTAGGGTCTCCTATCCCTACTTTTAATTTGAGAGTACATTTATTGCTGCTTGCCCTGGGCTCCAAGATCACTAGTTCTGGCTCTACTAAGCACTAAATGATTTTGTTATAAATTAGCACAATATCATCCATATAAAAATAAAGCTTTGTGATCTGTCCAGACCCTTGTAATTAGAACAATTAGTCAGTCTTTGAAACCAGTCTAATTTTTTGTGTGATGGAACATGGTATCAGCAGAATGTGACTGAAGTTAAATCAAACAAGAACAGCCTTTCATTAAAGTTGCTACAATAGGACAGCAATAACTGCTACCATGGTAGGCCACACATGTATTTTCAGTTCTTCTGTTACTTATTATGCCCCCACTGGAACTGTGCTACCATATATCATGGGGTCTTTCTCTGGTCCAAATGATATTGGTATTCCAATATGTCAAAAGTGCAAAGAAAGTCCAGCCTTAAAATAATAGCTCTGTGAGGGTACTCCTTGTTCTTTCTGTTGAAGAGAATTTGCTAGCTAAAGATCTTTTCACATCATCCACAGTCCATTCATAGTAAATTCACATTCTCCATAGAATATCTCAAATTGTAATCCATATTATTCATGTTCTCATGAATTTGCTTTTTTGACATTATACTTATACCCATTCCCCCATGTCTACTATAAATAAAAATTTTAGTTTACTCTGCTATCACTCACAACTTAACTTTCTGGGAGAAATCTAACTAGGAAAAAAAATTAGACTCTTGTTATATATGACTCCAGAATGTTAATGCTTACTATTTCTGTATAGAATTAATTGCATGATATTTGCAATGACATTTCTTTGGTTTTCTTCATTTCATAAAACATGTTAGACAAACTTTAAGAAATAGGAAAAAAGTCATGTTAATTGTACAATGATTTATTTGCCAATGTATCAAGAAGTTCAGTCAGTAATGAATTCAAACGGGGAAAATGGCAAAATGAAGTTAGCTAACACATTAGTGTTATAGAAAAAAAGGCTGTAAATAACCACTTTTAACATTCAATTTTTACCTGTTACATTGTTCTTCAAGTTTAAATTGGCCTAATGTATTGAATGGGTGCTATTTTGTTTACATCCATTTCAGTTTTTCTTCGCTACAGAAAAACTCTGTTGCAGGACAACACTAGTTTGATATTTGTTTTAATTTCCAATTAATCTCAATGGCTGGACCACTATACACTCATAGTGACTGTTAGTTCTTTATGGAATTGTTTCTGCTAATTAGATTTCTAGTACTCCTAACACATTGTTTATGTTGTATTGTGTTTGTAGCTGCATATAGCTGCTGTACTAAGAAATTATCATACTTACCATTCCAATAAATAACTTTTATGAGAAAACATTGAATGTTTATTTAGCATTTGTCTGTGTTTATCCTGTCTTAAAGTAATATCCTAACTGAAAAATGGGTCCTTGGAAGTATGCCAAAGCTCTAACAATGAATATTTTTGTTGCAGAGATTCTCTGTCAAGTACAGCTTGGACTACATGACCGCAAAGATCTCTTCTAACACTAAGATTCTAGTATTCTGTGAAACAATTATTATCCCTAATTCTACCAGCTGATTTATGATTTAGGCTACACAACATGCATAACAATGAGTGCAGAGAAACGGGACACACACATATTCTATAGCACATGCACCTGAGACTGAGTACCCCTATCCACAATCTTCTTTTAAAAAATACTTTCCAGGGGCAGCTAGGTGGTACACTGGATAGAGTACTGGCCCTGGAGTCAGGAGGACCTGAGTTCAAATCTGACCTCAGACACATAACACTCACTAGTTCTGTGACTCTGGGCAAGTCACTTAAACCCAATTGCCTCACCAAATAAATAAATAATACTTTCCAATTATCTTTTTTTTTTTCTGATGCCAAATGAGGTGAAGGCCTCTCTTTATTGATCTAGTGGTCTTTCCTTGGCAGGACCAGGCGGGGGTCAGCTACAGTAGGAGAAAGATTTTTATTTCAGGATGTTCTGGCACAAGCTATAAACATAGTGTGAGCAAGGTGAGTTTGTGGTAATACATGTAAGTCTGGGAACTCAAAGGGTCATGTAGTAGTGACATTTGAAATGAAAGCCAAGACCAATATCTGAGGCTATGGAACTTGAGGCAGCAAATCTGTTCAAAAAAGGATCAGGTTAAAACCAGAAACACAATCAAGTCTAACTCATGGGAGACAGAGTCAAAGGTTCAGAAGTAAGAGATTCAATACTGGGTGTACTATATTGGGAAAAAATCCCATATATTCCTCATAGGTCTATAAACCAATGTCAATTAAAGTATATATTTAAAAGCTTGGGCCCTGCCCTCAAGATTCTCCTAAATTCCATTTACCTAAAACAATCCCACTACTATCATTAACCTCATTAATTTCCACATCAACTGTGAAATCTATGCTAAGGTGATATAAGCCCCTTTTTAGTCTCATTGATGTTTATTATCCAGTAAGAAAATGGTAGCCACAAAGCTGAAGTAGATTTCTATCTTTAGATTCCCAGTTTTCCTTAATCCTTTCTCTTCTGCAACCTAAACACTGTTGGCATCAATAGTAAACTAATGAGTCTGTATTAAAGTAATCCTTCATCTCGGTAAACCTTTCGCCTTAGAAAACAGCTGTCAATTACATTGTATTTCAATTGACAAGCTTCCACCCTTACTTCTATCATTATAAGGTAAGTATTTTATTCTGTTTTCTCCTATCTTTTTCTATTTCATTTATTTTAGTGGTACCTTTTTTATGCCACATTCATATATTAATATATATACCTCACCCTTCTCCCTCCTCAGAAAACTTCCATTGTGAGAAAAATAAAAAGCTTTCTTTCTTCAAAAAGTTCAACAAATGAACACATTGATAGCATTTGAGAATACATACAATTTTCTACATACATAATCCCTTACCTCTGAAATGAAGAGAGGAAGGTACATTTGCTCAATTCTTCCCCATGTCTGCTTGGTCATTATAATATAGCAAGCTTTTAGAGGTTATAATCCTAATATATATTCTATCAAGATGTGCTAGGTGGAATGATCACCACTCCCTTCTTTCTCTTCTCCCCTTCTATTTGCAAATTGTCCTTATTCATTCTTGTCCTGAGTTCTAATTTAATCAGAGGGCGTGTTTGAATACTTCCAAATCAAAATTGCTAAAAATTGCAATATCCTCATTAATCAATTAGCTCTGAGTACACATCTCAGGTTATGAATTATCATTTATTTAATAAACTACTCAAAACTCATTTCCCATGAACATTTGTTCATCTCTTTACGTCAAATCCCCTAATCTAGAGAAACATCAGTTTCTGACCACAGTTATTTATTAACAGTTTAACAAACAAGGAAAAAAGCAAAGACATAAATAATCTAATAATAATTCTTAAAATATATCAATTGTACAAAAAATAATAACTAAAGTCAATTTTAGCCATCACTACAATTGTGGACTTCTTAAACACAATCTCAATATTCAGATATATACAGTTATAGTTATATAGATACCAATTAAAGTCTATTCTCAAGAATCCTTTTTGTTTCTTCATAAGATAGGGATTAAATTCAGTTCTTTCAGGAAATAAATTCTCATAGTCCTTTTTCTTTGTCATCTTTTCTGTCATCGCTCTCTAAAATGACAATTAAACTCAGTCCTTTCAACTTCACAGAATGACATTTAATTGCAGCAGCCAAGATTCCGTTGCTTATTTTTAATTTTTTAATTCATTTTGAACTTAAATACATAAAGACAAAAAAAGAACATTCCCATGTACACAGCACAACATAAAAAGAAGGTTCAATACAAAACCATGAATTTCCATTTCATATTGTCTACTTGTTTAAAAAAAAACTACATAATAAGTGCTACACATTGTTTTCAAAGTTACCCTGCTTTTTTGTGCATCCTTCTAAGTTTTTTTTTGTTCTCTGCTGTGCATTTTGTATTTTTTTTCCTATTTCCCTCTCTACCCTGCCCTAGAGACGGCTACCATTAGACACGAATATGTATATAAAATCATACTATACATCTATTTATCATTTCCTTCTCTGGATAGCATCTCCCTTCATAGGTCCTTCATTAGTGGCATATTTACCCTTTTCATTTTTAATACTAGTGATTTGGTTTTCTTCTCTCTTTTTCAAAATCATATTAACCAAAGATTTTTTTATTTTATTGTTTTTTATAAGACCAATTCCTGGTTTTATTTATTAATTCATTTAATTAATTAATTAATTCCATTAATAATGTTTTTCTTGCTCTCAATTTTATTAATTTTTAATTTGTGGGATTTCCAATTTGGTATTTAATTGGGGATTTTTAATTTGTTTTTTTTCTAGCTTTTTTTTAAATTGCATACTGAATTCACTGGTCTTCTCTTTCTGTATTTTATTGATGTAAATATTTAGAAATATAAATCTTCTTTTGCTGCATCCCGTAGGTTTTGATATGTTGCCTCATTATTGTCATTCTCTTTAATGAAATTATTGATTGTTTCTAGGATTTATTCTTTAACCCACTCATTCTTTAAAATTAAGTTGTTTAGCCACAAATTAGTTTTTTTATCTATTTCCGTGGTGCCTTACTGTATATAATTTTTATTGCATTCTGATCTAAAAAGAATGTATTTAATATTTCTGCTTCTTAAAGAGATAGTAACAGTGTCTGTGTATACAGTAGTCTCTTCAAGAGAAGCTATTGAAATTTCTACAAAAATTACCCAATTATCAGTTTTACTTTATTGTTTTATCCATTTATATTGTTTTAGTCTAGATATTATTTTCTTGTTTCTGCTTACTTCATTCTGCACAATTTCATATAAGGCTTAACTTTTTTTTAAAATTCTGCCTATTTGTCATTCTTACAGTTCAATAATATTCCATTACATTCATGCATCACAATTTGTTTAGTCATTCCCCTAAATGCAATATCTTCAAATAATTACAAATAATTGCAACAGTGTTGCTTTTATAGTAATAAGGGATCTCCTAATCCAAGTATTCATTATCCAAGGCCTCAGAGTCACAAGTTTGAATTTTGTTGTAGTTAATGATAAATGAGGAAACTCCCTCTATGACTTCAGATTAGCAACCATTATGCAACTTAGAGTTTTAGAGAGTTGCCAGGGGCCATATGCCTTGCTGTTATGTGTTATGGGTGACACTTGAATTCAGATCATCCCTACATAAGGGCTGACTCTCCATCAGCTATACCGTATTGCCTCTATCTGGTGGTTTCCACAAAATTAGAATGTATTCAAATACCTTTCCCAATTTAACAGCAGTTAAGTGACTACTTAAGCAACTGCTCTTTGAATATCCAGAAAGGCTTTAAAGGAGAATAATTTGAAAAAATCTCTGGAAAATTGATGAGGCTCTTATATATTTATTGTTAGGTCTGTGAGTAGGCGTAGCCAGTATTTCATCTGTTATCCTTTGTTTTTTTTGCATGATCAGCTCAGCTTTATTTACAATATCAATTCATAAATAAATATAAATTTCAAATAAATTTAAGCTAAAGTCACTTTTTGTATATGTCACCATTGCCAATATATTACAGCCTATTGCTACCTTCCATGTCTCTCCATTGTCCTTTGGATCATCTATAATTCTGATTCTTCAAAGATTGTTGTTGTTCAGTTGCTTTCATTTGGGGTGTAGGATGTTCAGGAAAGACTAGTACCTAATTTACCTAACTCTCACCAATGGCTCCAAGAAGCTGTAGCAGGGGCCACACCACTGTAAATCATTTCAGCAGATGGGCTAAATCAAGTTGAGGGTAACCAGGGAATCTAAAATCCAACAGTGAGTTAGTGGGGTATCTATCCCAAGCATGTGAAGACATCCCTTGGCAGAATGGGCAGATGACAACAATTTGTTCCAATAGACATGAAGGTGACTGAAGAAGGTACTATGGAGCTCTTAGAGCTTAGTTAGATGTTGATGATGCCAAGGTCATCCACTGAATCCTGGGTCATCACCAGTCATATTGACTTTTGTGTTGTCACCGGATTCTTGATGACTCAAAGAGAGTGTGAAGCAGATGACTTTACACAACTCTACCTAGCTTAAATCTAATTTATGCCCAAGTCCAAAGGTATCATACATATCATTTTATCATTTTTATCTACCTCAAAGTTCTATGTTGACAGTGAGTGATGAAGCAGCAGGTGCAGATACATTAGGAGCTGTAGTGAGAATCCTACTCACAGATGACCCAGGCCATAGAGTTGTCTTCTCACTGGATGAAGTTGCAGTGGGATTTGGCAGCCCCCTGGGTGTCTGAGCAGCTTTGTTTTAAAGGACCTCACTGGGGGGGTGTAGCCAAGATGGCAGAGGTAAAGCAGTGACTTACTTGAGCTCTCCCTCAAATCCCTCCAAATACCTATAAAAAATGGCTCTAAACAAATTCTAAAGCAGCAGAACCCACAAAAAGACAGAGTGGAAACAAATTTCCAGCCCAAGACAACCTGGATGGTTGATGCCAGGTGGGGAGAGGAATGCAGTTTGGCATAGGTTTGGCATAGGTGCACAGCAAACCTGGAGCAGGCCTCAGAGGACTGAATCACAGGCAGCTGTGGTGGTTTCCAGACTTCTCAGCCCACGAATGCCAAAGACAACTTGGAAGGTCAGTGGGAAAAGTCTGTGACTGCGGTGAGAGACAGAAGCTAGGTCTTAGCCGCAAATCCCAAACTCAGTTTGAGGTAGCGGCTGCCTCCTGAGCTTCTGGCCCACAGACTGAGGGGGAATCGAGTGGTTGATCAGAGGGGGATTGCAGGGATCTCTCTGCCAGTATTGGTGCAGGATTCTCTTGCTTTGCCCGTGTTTGGATCTGGGTCACAGTTCTGAAGGGCGGTCCTGGGGTGAGGAGGAGTGCTGGCCTGGTGGAGCTTGTTGTGGTGGTGGAGAGGAAACACCTCACCCCTTATCATAGCACCTTGGAAGAACTGAAAATTTACAAGTTCCTAGAAGTGTCTCTGAAAACAGCTGTACAAACCCCTGAAGCTTGGGACAGTACATTCTCCACATTGGAAGCAGACTCTTAACCTTAACAAAGAGTTTAAAACTCAAGTAATTGGTTGGGATCATGAGCAAACCTCACAAAAAGAGTCAGAGTATATTATCTTACTTTGGTGACAAAGAAGATCAAAACATACAACCAGAAGAAGACAACAAAGTCAAAGCTCCTACATCCAAAGCCTCCAAGAAAAATATGAATCAGTCCCAGGCCCTGGAAAAGGTCAAAAAGGATTTTGAGAAGCAAATAAGAGAAGTAGAGGAAAAACTGGGAAGAGAAATGAGAGTGATGCAAGAAAATCATGAAAAACAAGTTAACAGCTTGCTAAAGAAGACCCCAAAAAAGTACTGAAGAAAATAACACCTTAAAAAATAGCCTAACCCAAATGGCAAAAGAGGTCCAAAAAGCCAATGAGGAGAAGAATGCCCTAAAAAACAAAATTGGCCAAATGGAAAAAGTAGTCCAAAAGATTACTGAAGAAAATACTTCCTTCAAAATTAGAATAGCGCAATTGGAAGCTAGTGACTTTATGAGAAATCAAGACACTGTAAAACAAATCCAAAAGAATGAAAAATTAGAAAACAATGTGAAATATCTCATTGGAAAAACAACTGACCTGGAAAATAGATAAAGGAGAGAGAATTTAAAAATTTTTTGGATTATCTTAAAGCCATGATCAAAAAAAGAGCCTAGATATCATCTTTCAAGAAATTATCAAGGAAAACTGCCCTGATATTTTAGAACCAGAGGGCAAAATAGAAATTGAAAGAATCCACCAATCTCCTCCTGAAAGAGATCCCCAAAGGAAAACTCCTAGGAATCTTGTAGCCAAATTCCAGAGTTCTCAGGTCAAGGGGAAAATATTACAAGCAGTCAGAAAGAAACAATTCAAGTATTGTGGAAACACAATCAGGATAACACAAGATTTAGCAGCTTTTACATTAAGGGACCACAGGGCATGGAATATAATAATCTGGAGGGCAAAGGAGATAGGATTACAATCAAGAATCACCTACCCAGCAAAACAGAGTATAATCCTTCAGGGGAAAAATGGTAATTCAATGAAATAGAGGAGTTTCAAGCATTCTTGATGAAAAGACCAGAGCTGAATAGAAAATTTGACTTTCAAATACGAGACTCAAGTGGAACATGAAGAGGTAAACAGGAAAGAGAAATCATAAGAGACTTATTAAGGTTGAACTGTTTACATTCCTGCATAGAAAGATGATATTTGTAACTCATGAGACCTTTGTCAGTATTAGGGTAGTTGGAAGGAAAAAATTATATGTATGTAGATAGATAGATAGATAGAGGGCACAGGGTGAGTTGAAGATGAAGGGATCACATCTGGAGAATAAAATTAAGGGGTGAGAGAGGATTATACTAGGAGAAGGAGAATGGGAGAGGTAGAACAGGGTAAATTATCTCACAAAAAACAGAAAAGAAAAAGTTCTTACAGTGGAGGGGAAAAGGGGGAAGGTGAGAGGGAATGAGTGAATCTTATTCTCATAGAATTTGACTTAAGGAGGAAATAACACACACACTCAATTGGATATGGAAATCTGTCTTACCCTTCAGGAAAATAGTGGGGGAAGGGGACAAGTGAGTAGGGGGATGTTAGAGAGGAGGGCAGATTGGGAAAGGGGGTAATCAGAAGCAATTACTTCTGAGGAGGGACAGGGTTAAAAGAAAGAGTAGAATAAATGGGGGGCAGGATAAGATTAAGGGAAATAGAGTTAGTTTTTCACAGCATGTCTGCTATGGAAGTGTTTTGCATAACTGCACATGTATAGCCTATATTGATTTGATTGGTGGGGAGGGAGGAAGGGAGAAAATTTGGAACCCAAAGTTTTAAAAACACATGGTTAAAAAAATGTTTTCACATGTAACTGGGAAATAAGAAATACAGGAAATGGGGTATAGAAATCCATCCTGCCCTACAGGAAAGTAGAAAGGGAAGGGGATAAGAGAAGGGGGGAGAAATAGAAGGGAAGGAAGACTAGGGGAAGGGATATTCAGAATGCATACCAAATTGGGGTGGGGGAGTGGCGAGATGGGGTGAAAATTTGGAACTCAAAATCTTGTGGAAGTAAATGTTGAAAATTAAAAATGAAGAAATTTATTAATTTTTAAAAAATAAATAGTCTGAATGAATAAAAAAAAAAGGACCTCACTGCTCACCTCCTGATATGAGGAATGGTCTAGAAAAGGTGCCATAAAAATTGTCTGCTTCACCCAAAACTGACCTGCTTTCCATGGCAGGTAGGGACACTACCTTATGGTCAAAATGCAAAATAATGTAGAAAAACTTTTGTGAAGATGATTCCACTCAACATTGGCACATAGAATGTGTGCATGCTTATGGAACAACATGAAATCCAGTAGACCTGAAAAATGAACAACTCTTGTTTTAAAAGAACTCAGCAGATATTGCATCCAATAGCAGACCTTAAGGAAACAAGGCTGACAAACAAAGCCTCCCCCCCTTACCAAAGTTGGAGCTGGATATACATGGCTGCAGCAATGGGGAGTGACATGAACCTGGCATAGGTTTTACAATAAAAACTAATCTACTCAACAAGCTTATGTGCCTTCCAAAAGGAGTGAGCAACATTCATGTGACAATGCAATTGCCCCTTGCAAGGAAGGGCCATGCACATGCTCCCAGTGCATATACTATCACCATGATGAGCCCTGATGAAGTCAAAGAAAATTTTTTATGAGGCCTGGAGACCCTCATCACTAATGTACCAAAAGAAACAAGCTTATGATTCTGGTGACTTTAACACCAGAGTAGGCACAGACTATCAGACATGGCAGGGAGTCTTCGGGAGGAATAGAGTTGGAAACAGCAACAGCAACTGTTATTCAATGCTGAAGACTTGTGCATCTCATGACCTTATTACCAACAATGTCTTCTGTTTACCTAAACACAATAAAACTTCATGGATTCATTCTCATAGCAAACATTGGCATTTAATAGACTGTCATTGTAAGGAAAAGAGACAGACAAGATGTGACAATGACAAAGGCAATGTGTGGCACAGAGAGCTGGACTAATCATACATAGACTTGTCTTCTCAAATCTAAACTTTTGCATTCAACAAAAGCAGTGGCCCCAAGGCAAGACAACTATGAAATGACTTAATGTTAACAGATTGTTACTAACTTGGAGAGAAAGCTGAGCCAACACACTGTTGGCAACAGTGGAGCAGAAAAGGAGTAGGTGGCTTTCAGAGATTTGGTGTACAGCACCACATTTACTCATCTGGGTCAGAACATGCAGAAACATCAAGACTGGTTTGACAAAAATGATGGGGAAATTCAGATGACGCTAAGTGAAAAATGAAAACTCCACAGGGTTTATAGCAAGATAGTTTGTTCATCTCTAAGAAGGCAGCATTTAACTCTGTCAAAAGCAAAGTATAAGTGAAGCTTAGAGAGATGCAGGATTCTTGGCTAGGTAAGAAGGCAAGTGAAATTCAATTTCACAATAACAATCCAAAGCACTTTTATGATGCCCTGAAGGCTATTTATGGGCCAAAGTCCTATGGTGCATCTCCAGTACTCAATGCTGATGTAGCCACATTGAAAAGGCTCTAGCCTTGGAGTCATGAGAACCTGAGTTCTAATCCAGCCTCCTGACTCCAAGGCTAGAGCTCTATCTACTGCACTACTTAGCTGTCCCCAGGACAGATATACTCTTACTATTCACCATTGTGCCTCCAGAACTTTTGCTGCCTTCTTATTTAAATAAAATCTGTTGTCAGGACATCATTAAAATTAAATATAAACATGAACACATCTGCATTAATAAGGAAAAAAAGAGGGGAAGCATAACATTTGTTCAGAAGCAGAAACAATCATAACTTTAACTCAATGTAAGGAATATCATCACAGTCCACCCATAAACCTGGGTCACATTATCCCATTAATGCATCCAGTGTCTGTGACTGATAGTGGATATACAAATATAAATATTTAATAGAGAGATACTTAAGTGAGGAAACACATTGTCTAGAGACAACTCACAACCTTGGACTGTAGGTCCTGATGTCCTTAGTCCCTCCAGGAACAATCTGTACCCCATGAAGTGACTTTTCTCTTTCTGTTCTTTTTTTTATCTCCTTCAAGGCAGTTATTCTCTTCTACTCTAGAAAGCAGTAACAAACTCATCATTCACAGACACATGAATAGAGTACTGGAAAAAAAGTGTTGTAATCTTTAGTGATAAGCAATTCCCTTAAGCCTCTTAGATTTGCAGATGGGATTCTGCTTTTTCAATTAGACCCAAGTCTCTTCTCAGAGAAAAGCACAGCTTACAGCAAAACAGATATAGAAAGCATGTTTCCCCCCCCCCCCCCCAGTCTCCTCTTCAAACCAGAGAAAACAGCAGACAACAACACAGGGATCCCTGAAAAGTCTCTCCTGGGGCAAATAAAAGATGAAATGTCTGAGGAAAAACGAAAGTTCTATCTTCTGAATTTATCAATTTATTAAGCAACGCATGCCAATTGCTTAGCAAATAGACCAGACCTTCTTATCATAACACAACTTCCTCAGTCCCTAAAGGGACAATCACATCCTACAGGTTTAGTCTAATTTCTTCATTCCAAAAAGTGGAGGCTTCTCTCAATGGTCAACCTGCCACACTTAGTGTCCAGTCTCTCTCTTTTCTATCACCATTGCTGCCTGTACCTTATTTTTAGTTGCAAGTGCTGAGGAACTCAGATCATTAAGTCCACAGATGGTGTGGGAGTGGGAGGAGGGAATGCAACCACCACTACTTATATCTCTGTTCAGGTTTATCAAAATATTGCAAAACTACTTTTAGGTCCTATGTTTTATTTAACTTCCTCTTTTACACCTGATGACATCAGGACTCTGACAAGACACTTGTTTTATCTCTCTTTATCAAAATGCACACACCTCATCCTTGTGTAGTCTTTTCTGATTGTTCATGCCTATTAATGCAAGCAGTCTAATCCCCTGGGGCACAATCTGATTGCTGCCAACAGGGACTAGGTTTTGCAGGCTCCAGACTTATTGACAGGTTTGAGTTCCAGTACATAGTAGCTAGCACTATCAGTTATCTGTAAAACTCTGCAGGTTCAGAATGAAAGCTGACCCATAAGTAAGAAAAACTCAAAAAGTAACACAATTAAAAAGAAAAATGAAAGAAACCCAGAAAAACAGCATCCCAAATAAAGAAAATCCAAATTATTGGGAGAGAGAAAATAAAAAAATAAAATTTCCTAATAAGAAAACAACCATTAAAAGAAATCATTTAGGGGCCACTAGGTGGTGCAGTGTATAAAGCACCTGCCCTGGAGTCAGGAGGACCTGAGTTCAAATCCAAACTCAGACACATAACACTCACATAACACTCTGGGCAAGTCACTTAATCCCAATTGCCTTACCAAAAATAATGATAACAATAATTTATCACATTTGAAACAGAAATATCCAGAAAAATGGGAAAATGAAATTAAACAGAAAAATAAGTACCTAATAAGTCTTCTTAAAAGCATTCAGACTAAATAAATGAAATCAATTCTCTCATGCTTATGAATTGTTGTTGTTGTTGTTGCTGTTTTAAGAGAAGGGGTAAAGGAAGAAAGAAAAAGGGATTATTAATTATCATGGAGTAAAGTTAAAGGGCAAATTAAAGTTTTTGGAAAAGGGAAAGAAGAAAAATTGAATGAATATTCAACACACTAAATCCTATGGTGTCCTAAATGTGAATCAATATATTGTGTGGGAAGGATAACACAAAAGGTCAAATAAGCAAACAAGAAGAGAGGAGATAAGAGGCAGAAACTAGATGTACCATCTCCATAAGTAAACAGAGAAAGGATATTTTTTTTAAAAAATCTCTAATGAGAGTGGGAAGTGGGAGAAAGCAGAGTGGAAGGACTTGCACAGGAAGAATAAAATGGGATTCTTACACATTTAATATTGACTATTCTGGTCCCCACTTCCTGAAGGCCAATTATGTTACATTTCACCCCTCCCCAAAATTTCTCCAGTATTTATAAGAAGGAAGTCTAGCCTCTGCCACTGGATCAAGCCCCAACCAATTTTAGGGGTCCTCTATGCCCCAGTTCTATTTAACCACTTACTAGTCAAATAAACTTTTGCAAAGAAATACCTATGTCAAAAGCATGAGCAAATAAACAAACATTCCCCCTCTGTGAACTCAATGATCTTCAGTCTCTTCCTATATACTGATTGTTACTGCCTACAAACACGCCCATTTCTCCCCTATCCTAAAAATCCTCACTTTTGGCCAGGCAATGGGATTAAGTGACTTCCCCAGAGTCACACAGCTATTAAGTGTTATGTGTCTGAGGCCGGATTTGAACTCAAGTCTTCCTGAACCCAGAGTTGGTGCTCTATCCACTGTGCCACCAAGTCACCCTATCTGTTGATTTTTAACAAAGACATTTACTTTCACAAGATGATATAAGCCCTATAATCCTCTATCATTAAGGATTTATTCAAACATTTGTAGGAAAATTCGTTGGCACTAAACAAACAACTGTTGTAAATTGATTCTGTGATTCAATCAAAGAGTTGTTTGTACCTGACACATGGATCAGATATAGGTATATCTTGCATATATGATGAAACTTAAGTCATGTTCATTAACTGGTTCAATGGAGGTACCTTTTGTGATTATATCAGTTGAGGTAAAGATGGAATCCTGATCTTAAAGATACAATGAAATGATTTAACAATTGGCATATATAGTGGGGACAATTTGTGAGCAACATAAAGACAAGGAATTTGCACTCATCTAGATCAACATAGTGTCCACATTGAACATTTTTGTTGAATATATTTCCATTGATATGTCTAACTAAACATCTCTTTGTTAACTGTCAGATCTTCTATTGACTATCTCATTTTGTTCCAGTATTTGTCCTAAACTGTCAGAGAATGGTCCTGAATCTGGCCTGACCTACATCAGCTTATTGCCAAGTATAAGCCTAAAGAGGAAAATTTAGACCTTTAATAGAATAGAGGACATTTGAGCATTTCTGGTGAAAAGACCAGAGCGTCATAGAATATGTGAAATGCAAATACATGAAGAAACAGAAACCTATAAATGCAAATGCATTTGAGAAATTTGAGTGATTAAAATATTGATCAAGTGCTAATTATGGGAGAAGAAAGAGTTGCACCTTCAGTACCCCACAGGGCAAAGAGGAAATAAAGACAATGGCAGGATCTTGTGGTTTAATTTACTTTGTTGATTATTAGAGAGTAATGAAAATAGGGAATGAAGAATGTAATAAAGAAGAAATGAAGAAAAGGGAAGAACTTTATTTTTCATAATTAGAGTGCGCTGCAAGAATATACAAACATGGAGGTAAGAGGATGGGATGGGCATCATCTAATGAATCTCACTTATTTAAATGGGACAAAAGGAGATTGAACACACTTAGCATGAACAACACATTTGATGAAGAAACATATCAAATTCAACAGGAAAATGGGCAGAAATAGAAAGAAGAGTGGGGCAGTTGGAAGGAAGGGCTGATCTGGAGAGGAAATAGTCCTAAACAAAATAAAATTTTCCTATGAGGGTGGATCATAAAAGGAAAATGAAAAGGAAAGACAATAATCTGGAACAGATGAAAAGAGGAGATGATTGGAATAACCAGGTGATCACATTTTCTTTCTGGATGGCTTAAGTGGGTGAGATAATTATATTTGAAAATTAATAACATTCAATAACAAGAATATTATTGAGAAAAGCAACTTTTTAAAAAATTTAAACCTCTGAACAACACAGTGACAAACCATGGTTTTAGGGAGCAGAAGGTGAAGCACACTGCCTACTTTTTGCTAGAGAGATGACAGACAAATATAATTGAATATAATCTGGTCCATTACCTGAGGCAGAGTAGTTTAAATCTGACTCTTGGGAATTTGGAGTATTCTCTTCTCTACTGACATTGGTTCATGCCCCTACCAGCTTTGTCCTCCTCTCACCTTTCCCCACTATTAAGTGCCCAGGAGTAGCATCTTAGTTCCTTTTAACCACCTAATATTAATTAACTTATACAAAGGGGTAGTTACTTCAAAGACATAGAAATTACAAAGTACAAATATTTGCCCCAAACACCTAAGGACATGTTCTCCATTATACCCTTCAGTTTCTGAGGAGAGTGGGCTCAAACTTAATTCAATATCTACACACCTTTGTTCTTACTATATTTATGTCCCAATGCAGTTTGGGTGCTGGATGAGTGCTCATGTCAGCTATCAATTGCACTGGGTCCCAAAAGCCATTCTTGGCTCCTTGGTACATCAGTGCTGAGCTGGTTGCAAAATCTAAATCCCAAAACACCTGGATTGCAGGATGCTTGCTTTCTAATTCCTTCACTTTAAAACAGAAAAGAACAAGCACAGAGGCCAAAGTTGTTGTTCATTTGTTTCAATCATGTCTGACTCTTCCTGACCCCATTTGGGGTTTTTTGGCAAAGATACTGGAGTGGTTTGCCATTTCCTTCTCCAGCTCATTTTACAGATGAGGAAACTGAAGCAAAGAAGGTTAAGTGACTTGCCCAGGATCACACAGCTATTAAGTATCTGAGGTCAAATTTGAACTCACGAAAATGAGTCTTTCTGACTTCACACCCAGCACTCTATCAAAGGAGCCACCTTACAAAGGGTAAGGACTAAGGTCCATTTCATAGGACCACATGACCTCAGAGGGAAGAAAGTCTCTTTCCTTTTGTAGCATTATCTATCAATGGAAACTGTCAATAAAGAAATAAAACTAAGAGAAAAAAGAAAATAGCTATAGCTCTGGTTGCTAGTGTTTTTTAAATGTCTCTGCAGCCAAAGAGCCTTCTATTCATCACAAAGAAGCAGGTAAAGAATATTAATGTTACACTCTATCTCCAAGGCACTTCCATTACATATCATTACAAGCAGGCTTCTTAGCTTCTCTCATGTTGGTTATTTGCCTTAGCTGAGCATGTACCAGTTCTCTATTATACATATTTTTTGACATGGCAAATGTGAGGATTTGTTTTAGTGAATTACAAATATTTGTTATGGGATTTTGTTTTTATTTTCTTTTGTTATTGTACATTTGGTAGGAGAGAATGAAGAGGAAGGAGAAGAAACACATATGAAATGTGAAAAAATGTAATGGAAAAATAAAATTAAATCAATAAAATAAAAAAGAAACTAATACATGTTTATTGAAATAATCAGATCTGATAATCACTTTTAAAAATTAAACTAGGACTGGTAAGCTACATATTATAGAAGGCAGAGTCTATGGGAAAGTAGGCACAAGCTTAGAGAGAACATATAACAAAGGAAAAACTCATAGCTCCTGATTGCTAGAAGTCCTTTTCTCCTCCATGGAGTGTTCAAGAAGTTCCCTTTAGGAATGGTATGGATGTTTTTTTCCTGTTGGGCAACTTATGAAGCTATGAACCTATGTTTCCACATCACAATTAGTCTGTTCTCAACTCTTGATGCAGACATTGCCACTAGCCATTACTGTGTTGGAGGGATGATATGATACTGATGAGAGGATGGGAAATCCAAAATTCTTTAAGCACTTTAAAGTTTGAAAGGTCCTACTCTATTCAAGGGGAGGGTAGAGATCTAGATTTAGAACAAGACCAAAGTCAAGGCCTTTTCCTCTCCAAACAAAGGGGTTCCTCATCAGATGAGTGGGCTAAAAATTATGAACTCAAAACAAAACTCATTAGCTCTCTTATGAAAAGTTACTGTAATATTATCAATATAGTGTGCTAATTAACTTTCTTTTAAAATTTATATATAATTTATAATTTCATCTGTTAATATAATTAATATATAATTTATAACTTAATTTAATTATACTTCATTTATTTTAGCATTCATTTTTTAAAATGTTGAATTCCAAATTCTTTTGCTTCCTCCAGATGCCCTCCCATTCATTGAAAAGGCAAGCAATATAGTATCAATTATTCATGTGAAGTCATGCAAAACATATTTTCATACTAGCTATGTTGCAAAAAAAAAAGGAAGAAAAGTAAAGTGAAAAATGGATGCTTCAATCTGCACTTAGAGTTCTTCACTTCTCTCCCTGAAGGTGGATAGCATTTTTCATTATGAGTACTTTGAAATTGTCTTGGATCATTGAATTGGTTAGAGTATCTAAGTCTTTCATGGTTGATCATCCTTATAACATTACTGTTACTGTGTACAGTGCTCTCCTGTTTTGCTTACTTCATTTTGTATCAGTCCATATGTCTTGCAAGTGCTTTTTTTCTGAAACCACCCCTTCATCATTTCTTATAGCATAATAGTATTCTGTCACAATCAAATACCATAACTGTCAGCCATTTGCCAGTTGATGGGCATCCCCTCAATTTCAAATTTTTTGCCACCACAAAAAGAGCTGCTGTAAACATTATTGTGCATATAAGTCCTTTTCCTTTTTCTTTGTTCTCTTTGGGATACAGACCTACTAGTGATATTGTTTGGTCAAAGAGTATGCACAGTTTGTAGCATAGTTCCAAATTGTTCTCCAGAATGGTTGGACTAGTTTACAACTCCACTAAGAGTGCATTAGTGTGCCTATTTTTCTACATCTCTTCCAGTATGTCATTTTCATTTTCTGTCATGTTATCCAATCTGATAGGTGTGAGGTGGTACCTCACAGTTATTTTAATTTGTATTTCTCTAATTATTATTGATTTAAAGCATTTTATATGAGTATTGATTGCTTTGATTTCTTCTTCTGAAGACTGCCTTCTTATATCCTTTAACCACTTAATTAGTGGTTAAAACACTTAACTAGGCTCTTATTTCTATAAATTCAGCTCAGTTCTGAGAAATGTGGTCTTATTAGAGGAACTTGCAGTAAAATCCAAAACAAAGAATGATAAAATTTAATAATTCAATTCAGAAACAAGTTTGACAAGCCATCAGGAGAAAGACCAGAGAGACAGAGAGAGAGAGAGAGAGAGAGAGAGAGAGAGAGAGAGAGAGAGAGAAGAAAAGAGATTCAAATAATGCAAGATTATTCTATACCCCCTAGAAATAGAAGGAAGAGGAGCAGCTAGGTGGTGCAGTGGGTTGAGCACCAGCCCTCGAGTCAGGAGGACCTGAGTTCAGATCCAGCCTCAGACACTTGACACTTACTAGTTATGTGACCCTGGGCAAGTCACTTAACCCCATTGCCTAGCCAAAAAAAAGGAGGAAGAAAGGAAATCATGTGTTGTGAAGAACATTGGAGCTTGGGATGCAGTTCAGAGTGATAATCAGAGGACAAAAGATGAATATTTACTAAAAAGAGTTTGGAGTACTTTTAGAAAGAAAATTATGATTGAAGAGATTATTTGCATCTCTAACAACAACAGAAATGTAAGAGGAGTAAATAAACGCAGACAGCAACAGCAACAGAATGTCAAGAGAGACCAGTAAGAGAATTTTCTAAATGTACAAAGGAGGCAGGGTTAATGTAGAAATTTGGGACAGTAGAGTTGGACAGGGGGCATTATTAATGGAAACTGCCTACAGGTGAATGCTTCTTCTGTGGGACTACATTCCAACATTAAGGTACATGAAAGAGGAACGACACCAGGAGGACAGAAAGGAGTGAGTGATATATTGGAATCAAATCAATGACTAGTGCTTAAAATGTATTATAAGTTGATAATTATCAAAACTATCTGATACTGGCTAAGAAATAGAATGTTGGATCAGTGGAATAGAGTAGATATATATTATATAGTAGTAAATGATTATAGCAACTTTGTGTTTGACAAATGTAAAGATTTAAACTTTCAAATAAGAATTCACTATTTGGTAAAAATAAAAAAACTTGGGAAAAATGGAAAGCAGTCTGGCAGAAATTGGGCATAGGCAAATATCTTATATCATTTACTAAGAAAAGGTCAAAATAGATACATGACCTAGATATAAAGGGAGATATAAGTAAATTAGAAGAACATGAAACATATTACCAATCAAATTTATGGACAGGAGAAGAACATATGAATAAACAAGAGATAGAGAGCATTGTGAGATGTAAAATGGATCATTTTGTTACATTATTTATTACATTAAATTTCTACAAATAAAACTAACATATAAGAGAAGGAAAGCAGGAAAAAGTTTATAGACAGTTTGTCAGATAAAGGCCTCATATCTCAAATATATAGAAAGCTTTGTCAAATTTATGAGAATATAAGTCATTCTCCAATTGATAAATGGTCAAAGGATATGAACAGGCAATTTTTTGGATGAAGAAATCAGTGATATACTCGTATAAAATGCTCTAAATCATTATTAATTAGAGAAATACAAATTAAAACTACTGTGAGATACCATATCACACATCAGATTGGCTAAAGTGATACAACGGGGAAAAGATAAATGTTGGAGGGGATGTTAGAGAATTGGAACACATACACTATTGGTAGAACTGTGAACTGATCCAACCATTTTGGAGAGCAATCTGGAATGATGCCCAAAGAATTATAAAGCTGTGCATACCCTTTGACCCAGCATTACTACTATTGGGTCTGTTTTACAAGGTGACCGGGGGAAAAGGAAAAGAATCTATATGTTCTAAAATATTTATTACAGCTCTCTTTACAGTGGCAAAGAACTAAAAATTGAGGGAAAGTCATAAATTGGGGAACAGCTGAACAAGATGTGGTATATGATTGTGATGAATAATACTGTGCAGTTAAAATGATGAACAGACTGATTTTAGGAAAAAAAACACGAAAAGGACAGGATTGATGGCAGAGTAGCTCAGAAAACTTTTGGCTCTCCATATTTTCTCCACAAAAAAGAAAAAGAACATTGCCTCAGAGTGAACTTAGTATAGCAGAAGTAAACTGGAGTCTGGGTAAAGTAGCTTGGAGGTTAGGCCTGAATGAAGAACAAACAATTCCAGGTTGACTCTACATAATCAACCAACAACAAGCCCTGGGGGCAGCTGGGTTGAGAGACAGCCTTAGTCTCAGGAACTTTTACCTGTGGGATAGTGAGGAGGTTGGAAGACTGAGTAGAAGATCAAGGACCTTCCACTGTTGAAGCACAGCTGTGCTGACCTGAAGCAGTCCAGGAGAGAAGGGGCTAGCACACACCTGGTGAGTGCAGTAGCAGATGGGCTGGGATAAAGAGGGAACATATATATCTAGAAGGATACAAAAGTCTTCTAAATTCAGAAATAAGAGGGCTAGGGGATGGGAGGGGAAGAGGATAAGGGAGAGAATCTTAGAGTGGTGGGTAGATTAAGGAATAGGAAGGCAAAGTTGTGGGTAGAAATAAATTAGAGGAGTGATGAGGGGTAGGATAAATAGGATGAGAAGGGTACTGAAGAAAAATAAGGAGGGAAATACACATGTAATTATAGTTTAGAATGTGAATGGAATGAATTAACTCATAAAAGAGAAACAGCAGATTAAAAATTTGAATTCAATAAAGATGGTGCTTCCAGGAAACACAATAAAAATGAGAGATATATCCAAAGATAAAATAAAAGGCTGGAGTAGAATTTATTATGTAAAAAAAGCAGGGGTAGTAATCATGATCTCAGACAAAGTTAAAGCTAAAATAGATTTAATTAAAAGAGAAAATAGGGAAACTACACTATGTATTGCCAATATTATTCAATATTGTTTTAGACCATTTAAAATAACTAAACAGTATAAAATACCTGAGAGTATACCTTCCAAAATACACCCAGGAATTGTATGAACATAGACATAAGAACAAGACATAAGACATATACAAATAAACTCAGATTTAAATAATTTAAATAGTATTTGTTGTTCAAGGGTTGGTAAAACCAATATAATAAAAAAATGACAATTTTACCTAATTAATCTATTTTTTCAGTGATGTCCCAATTAAATTATTTTTAAAAAATCTTACTGAGTTGGAAGAAATAATAACAAAGTTCATTTGGAAGAACAAAAGGTCAAAAATTTCAAAGAAACTAGAGGAAAAAGACGTAAAGGAAGGAAATTCAGTAGTAACAGACCTTAAACTATATTATAAGGTGAGAGCATTGTTGAAGTGTAAAATGGATAATTTCAATTGTTTTAAATTAAAAATTTCTTGCATAAATAAAACCAATGTAGCCAAGAATAGAAGTCATACAGAAAATTGGAAAGACACTTTCATAGACAATCTCTCAGATAGGATGTGATTGTGATGCAATAATGCTGTGGTATAGGAAATGATGAGCTGGTTGATTTAGAAAAACATAGAAAGACTTGGACCAATGAAGGAAGATGCTGTCCATCTCCAGAGAAAGAGATAATTACTGGAAATATGCATAGTACAGTTATATATATATGCATATGAGTATATAGTTGTGTATATGTGTATGTTTATCGATATCTATGTACATATATATGTATATATCAGCATTTAATTGTAGCCTTCTTTAGGTGGGGGGGGGAAATAAAGTAAAAAGTGAACAGCAGAGAACAAAAGAAAACCTACAAGGAAACAAAGAAAACCTAGATAGCTTTGAAAACAATGTGTAGTGTTTATTGTACAGGTTTTCTTAAAATGGAAATTTACTGTGTTATAGTGAATCTCTCCAATTTTGTGCTGCATACATGGGAATGTTTTTTTTCTTTTCTCATTTTGTATTTGTTTAAAATGAATAAAAAATTTACAAAAAAAAACATGAAAAGACTTGCATGAAATAATGATGAGTGAAACAAGCAGAACCTAAGAACACCATATACAGTAACAGCGATATTGCTCAAAGAATAACTGAATGACCAAGTTATTCTGAGTAATATGAATATTCCCATCAACTACAAAGGACATATGAAGGAAGATACTATCCAACTCCAATGAAAGAACTGATATATGGAAGTATGTATTATATGGTTTCATATAAATACATATATATATATATATATATATAGTACAAACATACATATGTGTGTATGGGTGTGGGGGGGTGTAGTGTGTCAAATGTTGGTCTTCTTTAGGAGACCAAAAAGGAAGTTAGGAGAGCAAAAGGAAGACATTTCAGCATTCAGAATGTAATAAAAATAAATTTTAAAAGCATCATAATAAAGGAAAGAACAGGAAAGAACAGCTCAGAACTTCTGAATGTAGAAATGAAATTCAAATTCAAAGAGCTCACAGATGGCCTCTCCCCTCCTCAAAAAAAAAGCTGCTAACTTCAAGACACATAATGACAAAATTTAACTCTTCAATTCAGAAATAAGTTCTGCAAGTCATCAAGAAAGAAAAACAAAACAACAGAAATGCTTGAAGAGTGAATAAATGCAGACAGCAACAGCAAAAGTAACAACAGAAAAATCAATAATAGACTTCTTTCTAAATATAAACAAGAACATACCATGAATTCAGAAATCTAGGAGAAGTAACTGAAGATGTGGACAGGACACATTATGAACAGAATCTGGTGACACTTTGTTTACAAGTGAATGCTTATCTTGTGGGACTACATTACAACATGGGAGGGTACATGGAAGGGGGATGAAAGAGGAGGATGGAGAGGAATGAGTGATTTTATTAGAGTCAAATCAATTCTAACAAAAAGTGACTTCTGTGGTCTCAGAAAAAAGAAGAGATACAGGAGATTTGGTGAGGAGGGTGGGGTGGGAGATTGTAAAGGGGAGGAAAGGGAGAATGTCTTAATTTGGGGGTGGAAGAGGGTTCCACTGATAAATGCTCCTGTGTGTTTATGTTCCCATGAAGGAAGATGAGGACTTTATGTTTGATGTAGCCTGAGGGATTTGGTGCTTGAAAAGTCTCCTTGTCCTAGGAGAGGGAAGTTGAAACCCCTAAGAGCAACTGGTACCTGGAGGAGTGAGAAAGCCTGGACCAAGGGAGATTTCAAGCAAATATGGGGGGGGGGCAATAAGAGAAGGACTAGATTAGTGGAAGTGGGGAGGTGCTGTACTATTGGGAAGTGTCCCCCCTGATATCTGCAACAATTGGGATTCTGATGAGAGAGGCACAATGGAAAAGGGAAATCCATAGGGAAACTTTATAAGGCAATAACAAAAAGTGCCTACATGGCAGAGGCTAGAATGGACATCTTGGAATCTTTGATTGCATGAATAATAAAGAGAAAAGAGAGATAAGATGACTATACCGATCATGAATCAGGGAATGAGAGTCCAGCAGGGGTAGGGAACCTGTAGCCTCAAGGCCACATGTGGCCCTCTAGGTCCTCAAGTGTGGCCCATTGACTAAATCCAAACTTCACAGAACAAATCCCCTTAATAAAAAGATTTGTTCTCTAAAGGTGACACCCAAGGTCCTAGAAGGTCATATGTGGCCTTGGGTCCACAGGTTCCCCACATCAGTCCAGAGTAAACAGAAAGAGAAGATGAATAATGAAGAGACTGAAAAAAAAACTCTTTTTCAAAAGGGGCACAGGGGACAGAGCCAGGATGGTGGAATAAAAGCAGTGACTTGTTTGATCCCTCCCCCAAACCCCTCCAAATACCTGTAAAAATGGCTCTAAATAAATTCTAAAGCAGCAGAACCCACAAAAAGACATAGTGAAACAAATTTCCAGCTCAAGACAACCTGCATGGTTGATTGGAAAAGTCTATTGCACTGGGCTGGGAGAGGAGCACAGCTCAGCGTGGACCATGCCTGCAAAGACCAGGCCTCAGCAAACCTGGAGCAGGCCTCAGGGGATTGAATCAAGGGGCACTGTGTTAGTTTTCATACTTCTCAACCCACAAACACCAAAGACAACTTAGAAGGTCAGTAGGAAAGGTCTGTCTAACCATGGTGAGAGAGGAGCTCAGTCATGCCCTAGTCCTGGCACAAGCCTGGGGTGGCAGCTGCTTCCAGAACTCTCAGCCCATAGACAGAGGGGGAATCAAGTGGCTGATCAGAGGGGGAATTACAGGGATCTCTTTGCTAGTGCTGAGGCAGTATTCTCTTGCTTTGCCCGTGCTTGGATCTGGGTTGCAGTTCTAGGTGGTGGTCCTAGGGCAAGGAGAAGTGCTGGCGTGGTGGAGCTTGTGGTGGCAGTGGAGAGGGAATCCCCCTCACAGGTCCAAGGCAGAAAAGAGTGCTTGTGGTCACTCATAGACCAGAGCATAGGCCAGGAAAGGAGTAAACACCTCACCCCTTATCATACCACCTTGGAAGAACTGAAAATTTACAGGTGCCTAGAAGTATCTCTGAAAACAGCTGCACAAAACCCCCAAAGCTTGGGACAGTACATTCTCCACACTGGAAGCAGACCCCTACCTTAACAAAGCATTTATAACTCAAGTAATTGATTGGGATCATGAGCAAACAGCACAAAAAAAGTCAGACCATAGAATCTTACTTTGGTGACAAAGAAGATCAAAACATACAACCAGAAGAAGACAACAAAGTCAAAACTCCTATATTCAAAGCCTCCAAGAAAAATATGAATCAATCCCAGGCCATGAAGAGCTCAAAAAGGATTTTGAGAAGCAAGTAAGAGAAGTAGAGAAAAAATTGGGAAGAGAAATGAGAATGATGCGAGAAAATCATGAAAAACAAGCCAACAGCTTGCTAAAGGAGATCCCAAAAAATACTGAAGAAAATAATACCTTAAAAATAGACTAACCCAAATGCTAAAAGAGGTCCAAAAAGCTAATGTCTTAAAAAGCAGAATTGGTCAAATGGAAAAGGAAATCCAAAAGAAAGTACCTTTGCTTTCTAATGACATAAGGGAGGTGAAACTGTCAACTCATCTGTTATGGAGAATGTGAATTCGTTTGGAAGAAAAGGAATGTCATGGTTAACTAAGTAACAATCATCACTCTCTGAATGAAGGTGAAGGGTGAAGAGAATTTTATTTAGTCCCCAAATAAGAGGGTAGTAACTCCTCATCAGAGGCATCTAAAGATTCCAGAGAAGGAGAAATCTTGAATGGCAGCTGGGGAAACACTGTGTGAGCTGGTATCAGTATCATATCAAACTCTAGGAGAGGTTGCATGAAGGTGGCTTACAAATATTTAGATACTTTGTTATTGATGGCCTTGAGCCATTAGTATTGGTGACAGTGTCTGAAACAATGTAATGTGTGCTATGGCCCTGAAATTTCTATACAGTTCCTATTCATTGTCTCTGCTTTGCATCAAGAGATCCATTTTAATCTGTCCCTAACATCACCTCTACTACTTAGATTGTACTTTTAGAAGACTTTGATGTTGTTTAATGTTTTAATCTTTCTTTTATTTATACTAACCTCCAAAGGCCTATGCTAGGCTTCTTGCATCCTTAAGATCAGAGTTATTTTGAAATGGCTTAGGGACATTTAAATAATGGAAAGTCCTATAAAAGATTTTTGAGACTTTGCTAAGAAGGGTCAGGATATGGTAGGAGCAGTATCTACTTAATGTTGGTTGGGCTAGTTTCCATTTAAGGGGTCCAGGAGACTACACTCAAGATTTTCTAGGTCTGGGGAACTAGAGCTTGAACTATTAGCAGGGCTTCTTTGTACCAGAAGACAAGCCTATGGGGAGTTGGGACATCAAAAGTTTAGTGAAATTGCAATGACCCTGTGGGATATCTTTCTGACCCAGTGTTGCCATGCAAATTCAGAGGAGGTAGGGATTAATTTCAATTTTAATCAGAATGAAACTGGAGATAATCTCAGAACCATTCTGACTGGGCACATTACAAATTCATGTTTTGCAACTCAGTCCTCAATTTAGCAAGCCAATCCTTCCATTCCTTACGAATTAGTTCCTTATCTTCCTATAGAAACAACTCTGAATCTTTTTTTCCCTCCTCAAGTCTTCCATACTTCTTCTTCCTTTTTTTTCACCTGAGGACCTAGTATCTTACTTTACTGAAAAATTGAGACCATTTGCATGAACTAGTTCTTCCATTCTCTTCATGTCAAAATCCCTTGACATCATCTCCTACTACTTCCTTTTCCTAAGTCTCTGACACAGAGACTTCTCCCTACCAAGGCCTATCCCTCTATATGTATACAATATTCAACCTCTCTCTGTTAACTAGATCCTTCCCTACATGCTTTAAAAAAGTCCAAATTTCTCCAAAAATGTCAGTTGTTCAATAAGCATCTAATGTGTCTACTAAGTACTACTAAGTGCTAAAGATAAAAAGAAAGACAAAAGGCAGTCTCTACTCTCAAGGAATTCACAGTCTATGGGAGAAAACATGCAATGATCTTTATATAAGTGAGATATACAACAAATAAATTGGAGATGATCAACAGAAGAAAGCCACTAACATTAAGGAGGAAAAGGCTTCTAGTAGAAAGTGAGATTTTAGCTGGGACTTGAAGAAAGTTAGGGAAGTTGGAAATTAGGGAGTTGGAGATCAGGAGGAAGAGAATTCCAAGCATGGAGAATAGTCATAAAAATGAAGTCATAACTGGAATGTTTTGTTCAATGAACAGCAAAGAGGCCTGTGTCACAAGATGAAGGTATTAGAAGACTAGAAAGGTAAGAAGTGGCCAGATAATGAAGTGTTTTAATAGCTAAACAGAGTTCTAATTTTATCTTGCAGGTAATGGAGAGCCATTGGAGTATATTGAATAGGTATGTGGTCAAGCTTGCTCTTGAGAAAGATCAGATTGATAGTTGAATGAAGGACTGGCTTCTGTAGGGAAAGACTTAAGACAAGAATACAGAAAGAAGGCTTTTGCGTTAGGTGATGAGGGCCTGAACCAGAGTGGTGAGTGTCAGAGGAGAGAAGGGGGCATATATGAGAGATCTTACAAAGGAGAGGAGCTGGCAACAGATTATATGTGGGGGTGAGAGGGATAGAGAATTTCAAGATGACATCTAAGTTGCAAGCCTGTATGATTGGGATTATAATGGTATCCTCACCAGTAGTAGGGAAGTTCGGGGGGAGGGTTTGAGGGCAAAGAAAAGGAGTTCAGTTTTAGATGTTCAGTTTAAGATGTTTGAGATGTTTATATCTAGTTTGAGATATTGTATCTCCTCCATTTTCCTTCCAAACTCCTTGAAAAAGACATCTATGCCTCCACTTCCTCTGTGCTTACTTGACTTTTTACAATCTGGCTTCTGACCTCATTATTCAACTGAAATAGCTCCCTCCAAAATTACTAATGATTTCTTTAATTACCAAATTTAATGGTCTTTTCTCAGTTCTAATCCTTCTCAACATCTCTCTGCTGCTTTTGACACTGTCAATCTTCCTCTTCTTCTGGGTACTCTCTCCTTTAAGGGTTTTCATAACACCATTCCCTTAGTTCACGTTTTACATGTCTGCCTACTATTTCTATCTTTTGATGACTCATCATCCATATAATGCCCCCTTAATCGTGGGACTTCCAGATCTATGCATCCCAGTCTCTCTTTTGACCTTTAGTCCCACATCACTAGTTGCCTATTGGAGATTTCAAATCAGATGCCATGGAAACATCTTAAACTCAACATGACTAAAATTGAACTCATTTTCTTTCCCTCTTCTAAATTTCACTTTTT
Organism: Vombatus ursinus; assembly: GCF_900497805.2. NCBI lineage: Eukaryota > Metazoa > Chordata > Mammalia > Diprotodontia > Vombatidae > Vombatus > Vombatus ursinus. The sequence continues at coordinate 26,601,282 of NW_020947062.1, forward strand.
TTTCTGTCAAAGACACCACCATCTTTCCAGTGTCTCAGGTTCATAATCTGAGCATTATTCTCAACTCTCTACTCAACTTCACTTCACATGTCCAATTAGTTGCCAAATCTTACTATTTCCACCTTTATTACATCTCTGACATCTGACCCCTTCTCTCTACTAGTACAACCACTATCTTAGTTCAAGATCTTATCATCTGTCACCTAGATTAATTATTTCAATAATATCTTAATTGGCTTCCTTGCCTCAAGTCTCTACCCACTCCACTTCACCCTACCCACTGCTGCCAAAGTAACATTTTTTCTCAACCACACACATGACTATGTGAATCCCCTCTTTAATTAACTTGAGTGACTTACCATTGCCTCTAGAATAAAATGTGAATACCTCTGTTTAGCTTTTAAAGCCACTTGGCTTCAACCTTCCTTTCTAAACTAATTGGACATACTCTCTCCCCCACCCTTTCTAATTCTGCCAAACTGATCTCTCTATTTCTGTGCTTTTACACTGTCCATCCCCCATATCTAGAATGTACTTCCTTATTATGGCTGCTTCATAGTGAGGAGTAGCATAAAATACACAATAGAATTTCTAACCTGAAAAGAGGAACTCTATTCATGTAGCAAGTCTACGTGTTAAATTGGTACAATTGAAAAGCCAGAGGATGACTTTTCAGCATATTAGTTAGATTTTTATGTAGTATCTGGGAATCCCCTATTGTGGCAAACATTCTCTATTACATGGGCTGTATGGAGAGAAGGTAGCTCTGATGATGAGAAATGCTTCAAGATAGTAACAGAAAGAGTTGCTACATGTGCAATCACATTGTTTCCTGGGGAAGATGATGACATTTGGGGCCCACACATGCTTTGTACACATGTACTTGTCTATTGACAATGACTTAGGTTTAGACTGATAAGAAGTACAGACCATACATCATGACAAGCAAGAAAAAAGCCCTGAGTATTTGCATTAGACTTCAATCCATCAGGTACATCAGAAAGATGTTCATGATTTACCCCATGGCACTAGAAGCCAAGCTATGAAGAAAGAATTTCTTATCTTTCTATTCATGTTTCATGTCAAATTTTCCTATTTCAAAGTACCCTCATATCTAAGCACCTTGTCAAAAGGAGCTATAACAATGATTAATTCATTGATCAACAAGCATCCATCTAACAATCATCTACTTTGTGCTTATAATTGTGACCAAATGCTCTTACCTTAAAGCAGAATGTCACCGTACTATCATGAACTACTTTATTAAATTCCCAAAGTCATCTTGAAATGTACCATCAACATATTTGTGTATCCCTATCAATTATATCAGCAAAAAGTTGATTGGTCAAGATCACCTTAAAAGCAGTTACTCAGAGTTATGAGATAGTTGTTGCATTTTTAATACAACAAACTGTGGTATACTGGAGAGAGCTAGGAATCAGAGCTGTACTCTAATATGGAACAAATTTAACTTATTAATTATAAATAGAAGATGAGAATTTGGTGGCCTTAACCATAAACTGAGGTGAAGTCATTCACAGAGAGAACCCAGAGTTTCTTCATGATGGTATGTTAGATTCCTTGGTCATGCTTACTTAAAAAGTTTGACAAGTTATCTGCTGGGTTTAGTAAGGATTTGTTTCATGTTTGTTTAACAAAAAGAAAGAAAACCTTTTTCCATGGATTAAGTTATAATAATTTAGATAATTAAGATAATAATAATAAATGGAAGAACTAAAGATTTTGAACCTAAAGGGGACATATATTTGAAGGACAAGGGGTAATATATGTTCTTTTTTATCCTAGTGAATATAAGTAGGAGCAATAGATAGAAGTTGCAAATAGAAGCAGATTTAGGGTTGGTGTAAGAGATAAAATAAGTGGAATGTACTACTTTGGTTTCCTCAACAATGGGGATCTTCAAGGAAAAGCTAGATGATCACTTTTTGTCAAGTTGCCGAGGAAACATTTGTTCAAATATAAGTTTGATTGGTGACCTCTCAGGTCTCCTGCAACTCTGAAATTTTTTTTAATTTTTTTTTTTTACTTTTTGGTGAGGCAATTGGGGTTAAGTGACATGCCCAGGGTCACACAGCTAGTAAGTGTCAAGTGTCTGAAGCCGGTTTTGAATTCAGGTCCTCTTGACTCCAAAGCTGGAGCTCTATCCACTGTGCCACTTAGCTGCCCCTTCAACTCTGAAATTTAATAATTATGTGATATAATATCAAATATTTATAATGGGTCCCAGGAAATAACAGTTATTCTGTACCAAAGCAGCTAAGGCACAGTGGATTAAGTGCTGATATGTAGTCAGGAAGACTTAAGTTCAAATTTGACCTAGGACACATACTAGCTGTGTGACCCTAGGCAAGTCACTTAACCTCTCTTTTCCTTAGTTTCTACATCCATATGTAAAATTTGGCTAATAATAGCACCTTTTACTCAGGGTTGTTATGAGGGTGTAATTGGAATCATAGTTGTAAAGCATCTAGCATGGTACCTGGCACATGATAAGCATTACGTAGAAAATCATCATCATCATTGTCATCATCATCACTTGAATCACAATATAGAAACAGAACACTGTGATAATATAAATTTGTGAAGTGAATCATGTTGTTATCATTCATTTATTTAACAAGCATTTTTTAAGTGTCTGTAATGCACCAGGTTCTATGCTAGCCTATAGTGATTCAAAGAACAAAAATAAAATAGCACCTGTCCTCAAAACATTTAATTTCTACCGCATATAACAATTCAATGAGCATATTTAAGCATTTGTTATGTATAAAAACAAAAATGAAACAGTCCCCAGACCTAGACATCTCACATTATTCTTTTGTAAAAACAATTACAAAAGTAGGTAAATAGAAAGTAATTTCAATGTTCTTTGAATTGTCTTTGTAATCTCTCTTCACATATAGGTCATATATCCATTTTGATCTTGTCTATGCCCAATTTCTGCTATACTGCTTTCCAGTTTTCCCAACAATTTTTATCAAATGATGAATTCTTATCCCAAAAACTTAAGTCTTTACACTTGTCAAATACAAGATTACTATATGTATTTGCTGCTGTACATTATATGTCTACCCTGTTCCATTGATCAACCTTTCTCTTTCTTAGGCAGTATCAGATAGTTTTGATAATTACTGCCTTTTAATATAGTTTCAGATCTGGTACTGCTAAACATCCTTGCTTTACATTTTTATTAGTTCCTTTGATATTCATGAATTTTTGTTCTTCCAAATGAATTTTGTTTTATCTTTTTCTAATTCAGTAAAATAATTTTGGGTAATTCAATTGGTATGGCATTAAATATATAAATTATTTTGGGTAAAATTGTCATTTTATTATATTGGTCCTGCCTACCCATGAACAATGAATATTTCTCCAATTATTTAAATCTGATTTTATTTGTATAAAATTTTTTATAATTTTGTTTATATAGTTCCTGGGTTTGTTTTGGCAGATGTACTTTCAGGCATTTTATACTGTCTACAATTGTTTTAAGTGGGATATCTCTTACTATCTCTTCTTGCAGGGTTTTGTTTGTGATATATAGGAATACTAATGATTTATGGGATTTACTTATTCACTTATCACTTGCTATACTTATGGATAGGCAGACAATTTGTGAATAAATAAGAGATAGAAAGCAGAGTGAGACGTAAAATGGATAATTTTGATTACATTAAATTTAAAAGATTTTATACAAAAAAAACAAATGTAGCCAAGATCAGAAGAAAAGAAGAAAATCGGGGAGAGGGGAATTTTTATAGACAGTTTCTCAGATAAAACTCTCATCTCAAATATATAAAGAACTTTGTCAAATTTACAAGAATATAAGTCTGGGAGATCTATTAGGATCTTATTGCAATGAAAACCTGAACTTGGGTAGAAGCTGTGTGGGCAGAAATGAGGGAATTGATGCAGAGATAAGATTGACAAGATTTAGCAGTTTTAAGTTACTAAATTCTATAGTCAATTATAAGTTTCTTAATTCACAATTTAAAGCTGTCCACAACCTGTGCCCTTTCTAGTCTTCTTACATATGACTCCCCTCCATGTTCTCTAAAGTTCAATCATAACAGCCTAGTTGCTTTTGCACCACATAACACTCTATCTTCTATCCCCCTGACTTGAATTGGCTGTCCCTCATCCTTGAATACATTCCTTTTTATTTTTGGCTAGGCAATGGGGCTAAGTGACTTGCCCAGGGTCACACAGCTAGTAAGTGTCAAGTGTCTGAGGCCAGATCTCAGGTCCTTCTGACTCCAGGGCCAGTGCCTCTATCCACTGTGCCACTTAGCTGCCCCAAATACACTCCTTTTTCATCTTTACTTCTTGGAATCCCCAATCTCCATTTAAACTCAGAATGAGCATCACCTTCAAAAAGAAACCTTTCCTGATTCCTTCTCCCCTATCTTCCAGTGTCCTCTCTTACAAACTATTTTGTATTCTTTTTTGCATCTGTTCTAAATATATATGTTATCTCCCTTGTTAGATTATGGTCTTCCTCAGGTTAGGTATTATTTCACTTCTGTATTTTTATCCCTAGTGATTAGTGCATTGTCTGGCACATAGTAGGTGTTTGTCGATTTACTGACTAGCAGTTGATTTGATAAGAGGCTTGAGGATAAAGATTCACACTTTGTTGACTGGATAGACTTAATTCATCAATTTTCTCTCTCATAACCTCAGTAGATTTATGATGAGTAAACTATCATGGGTCACATCTTTACAAACAGGAATAGAGAAATTTGGAGCCTATTTAGATAGGTTTGGAGCAGGAGTAAAATATGACTTCCTTTTCAGATATATTGAGTTAGATAAATGTAAAGGACATCCTGGTGGACATATCAGTCAATAACACTTGTATATGTCAAGCACTATGGTACACACTGAGGAAAAATAAAAATACAAACAGAAAGAAAGATAGTCCCCGCTTTCTTGTACTTATGTTTTAATGGGAGAAGACAACACATAAAATGGAACTGAAAAGAGTAGAGGGAATAAAGGTTACCAGTGTAGGGACACAGTAGAGAAAAGTCCTGTGATGAATCATGATTGTAGTCTGGAGAGAAATGAAGATATGATTGGCCTGGACTTCCTCCTTAAAATGGAACTTCTGGGGAGAATCAGTAAGTCAGAGGGAGAGGCCACTGAGAACTGGTACAGGGATAAAGTGAACTTCTAGGTAAAGAAGTTTCTATGGTATGTTATAGAAAATCTTATAGGGATGAGTCAGGAGTATAGCTTGGAAACAAATATCAACAGGCTATTTGTAAATATATTTTCTCCTCCAGCTGCAATTGAGGAGGAAAATTAGGGATAGATATATAGATTTTGGAGTCATCTACATTGAAATGACAATTGAACCAAAGAGAACTGATGAGAAGCATCATAGCTAAGCAAAGAGAATGCAAAATTTATATTCATGAAATATGTGTTTTAAACATAGGTTTAAATCTTGAACTGAAACTTATTGGCTTTTTGCTTTCTTAGTTCCCTAGGATAGGCTGGACATTTTTTATACCAAGAGTTTCCCCAAATTGATAAAATTCCAGATCCTTTGGGTAGCTACATATATAAAAATGATAACCTACATTTTGTTATGCTTTTAACTCTTCAAAATGCTAACAAACTATCATTTCATTTTAGCCTGGCATGACTGGCACATGGTATTGATATTATTATTCTCATTTTATAGAAAAAAAAACTTGTCCCCACACATTCTTGAATTGGTATCTTGACATTGGCAGTGATATAGATATAAAAGAGACAGACATACAGCCAAATAGAAGTATATACTCTTATTACCAACAAGATAACTTCTCATGTTTGTTATTGTTCAAACATTCTTTTAAACCACTCAATAAAACGGTCTTAACTAAGTTTATTCCACCAGAAGATGGAAACCTCAGATTTAATTGAAGATTGAAAATAAGGCCTATCCTTCCTCTATTTCCTCATTCAAAGGAAAAGGTTTCAACAAAAACCAATCATGAAAGAGATGAACCTTGGTGTCCATGATAAAGGAAAAGGCACAAGTTAGAATGCTAACCCAAGGAAATGGAGTCTGGTCTACAAAAAGGTCCTCGGAACAAAGAAAAGATCCTTGACATGATTTGTTCCCCAGACCTAGACCTGAGGACTCAATAACAAAAATGAGTAAACAAATAAACGAGAAAGACCTTTTTAATGCCAGGTATGACCAAAGCACAAACTCAGAAGAGGAGAATATTTCAAAAATACCTACAATCAAAATTTCAAACATACTTAGCCAAGGGGAAGGTGGGCTCAAGCTTAGAGAGCACATGTGGTAAAGGGGATAACTCACAACTACTTGAAATCTTTTTGCTGAAGTCCTCAGGATGTTTCCCTTATGTATAATATAGCTGTTGTTGTTTTTTCTTCTTGGATCTTAGTAGAGTCTTCAATCTTCTCTCTTTATTTATTCTAATCTGTCCTTGGCTCTTGATGCAGTCACTATTATCAGCTGTTCTTGGGAAGTTAGGGAGTCTCAAATATTCTGGTCTTCCAAAGTTCTCAAGGTCCTCCTCTCGCCAATGAGAAGGCACAGCTGAGGCCGAGGCCAAGACACACTACTTTGCCCATGAACAATTCATTCTCAGGTATTTAGCTGGAACATGCCTTCCTGGATCATTCCTCACTCTTGGGTTCTGAACTAGCTCCTGGTTTTACACTTGCCCTCCAGAACATCACCAAGCCTCTTACCTGACTGGAGTAGTCTTGCTGTACCACCACTTCCATTGACCCAGGGCCTGTCCAGGACTTTTTGTGCTTATGTCTTTGAATGATGCTTACTCTTATCTGATTAAGGTACTAGAAAGTACTGAGGTATTTATAAGCTACTTTAAGTGGGATGGGATAATTGATTGACTAACACAATGACCTGCACTCTTACAAGTTAAAATATCAAGCATTATGTTATCAAGGAAATATATCATCAACACCACTTCTCATACAGAACAAATTACTTCATGCTCCCCTTATGTCATAGGGAAGGAGAACCATTATTCCCAACTCTCCACACTCCTTGACCATGTTAGTATCTTGGGAGCAGAGGAAGAGGGAGATTTCTCAGTCCCTCATGGTAATTAACCAAATAACAGGTAACAAAGCTTGAATTCCCCTTTGACTCTTACTGCACAGGGTAGGACTGCACTGCTTCCTTATCCCAGTCTGTCTTAGCCAACTGACCTTTCTACTCATGCTAGGATCCAGTTCACTAGCAAGTTTGTGAAACACAGAATTCCCTAATCTGGTGCTACAGCCTAAAGATCAGTAGGGATCTATCCTCACTATTGCCATGCCTCTGTCCCTTTGTTTCTTTTCATAACTTGACTCAACACATTTTCTTCTTTTACTGGCTCATCAATCTGAGCAGTGCTGGTATTAGATATACTTAAAGAAACACCAACCTGAGTTTCCAGAGCAACACATTACATTCACAAATACCTCCTAGATGACTAATACAATAATAGGTGACATTTCTATAGCTTTTTTATGTTATACATTATATATCTTTATTGTTGTTGTGAGATCTCTTTTGATCCCACAACAACTTTATGAGGTAAGTAGTAAATGTTATTACTAGCCCAATTTTGTGACAAGATACTGAATGACTTTCCTAAAATCATGCAACTATTAGTAGACCAGGGATTTGATCCTACATCTTTGAACTCTGAAACTAGTTCTCTTTCCATGACACCACAGCTACCTCACTATACCACATGCATTTCTAGTCGCACAGAGGTTTGAGCAATAATGTTGATTGGTTAAATTAAGTACAATACAGCTAAATTCATTATATTAAAATTTTATAACTAAACACAACAAAGAAAAGGTTGCCTTGTTCACCTCCTTCATTTTATAGATGAAGAAACTAAGGCCACAATAGATGAAATATCTTGCCCAAGATCACAGTGGCAGAGCTGGGTACTTATGTCTTCTGATAACAATTCCAATGCTCATTTCACATCATTATACTTCATTTTTCATATAATCATTAACTGTGTTTATTTTTAAGAAACAATTATTTTTTTCTGTCTCTTCCATAACTCCCTCCCATTAAAGGAATTTTTTTCAAATGCGAAAAATAAATCCCTCTACACATACCCACATAATCTGGTAAAAGAATTCCTATTTTAGCTATGCTTGAAAATATATATTTCTTTCTACATTTTAAGTTCATCACCTCTCTGTCAGATGAATGTTGTATTTCATCTTCATCCTGAAGTCCAATGCCTGACAGTAAGTATTTAATAAATGGTATTTCCTTCCTTCCTTCTTTCCTTTCTTATTTCTTCCTTTTCTCTTATCTTCCTTCCTCTTTCCTTCCTTTCCTTCCTTCCTTCCTTCCTAACTCCCTTCCTTCTTTTTCTTCCTTCCTTCCTTCTTTCTTTCTTTCTTTTGAACTTGTGGTTTCTCATCACATTGATCAGAGATCTAAAGTATTTCAAAGTTATTTTTCTTTATAATGTTATCATTGCATAAATTGTAGTCTTAATTCTGCTCACTTTGCTCTGTATCAGTTCATAAAAGTCTTCCCAATTTCCTCTAAAAGTGTTCATTTTGTCATTTATGGTACAATAATATTCTATTGCATTCATGTACCACAATTTGCTTATCCATTCCCCAATAAAAAGACATACCCTTGTTTTCTGGTTTTGGGCTACCACAAAAAGTGTTGCTATAAATATTTTTCTGCATACATACACACACATCTACACAGAGTCCCTTTATATTTGTCATTTTTTTCTTTTGTCATCTTTGCCAGTCTGATTAGTGTAAGGTGGAACCTCAAAGTAGCTTTAATTTACATTTCTCTAATTTTTAGCAATTTAGGGTATTTTTATGTGATTGTTGATAGCTTGGAGTTTTTCTTTTAAAACTTCCTGTCTATACCCTTTGACTATTAATCTAGTGGTCAAAGTATATGAAAATATATAAGACCTCTAAGTCTTATAAATTCAAATCAATTCCTTATATATCTTGAAAATGAGACTTTCATCAGAGAAACTTGTTGCAAAGAGATTTATTTGATTGTATAAATACTTTTAAATTCGATTTAGTCAAAGTTATCTATTTCATCTAGTTAATGCTCTGTCATTTGTCTTATCATGAATTCTTTCCCTAGCCATAGATCTGTAAGATAATTTCTTCTTTGCTTATCCAATTTGTTTGTGGTGTGACCTTTCCCATTTAGGTCATTCATCCATTTGGAGCTTATCTTGGTGTATTGTGTGAGATGTTGTTCTCAATTTAAATTCGTCCAGATTACTACCCAGTTTCCTCAGTATTTTTTGCCACATAGTGAGTCCTTCCCCAATTAGTGAAGTCTTTGGGTTTATCAAACACTAAACTATTGTGTTTGTTTGCTTCTACATGTTTTAAACCTAATATCAGTACCTATATCTACTGATCAAACTTTCTCTTTAAAAACCAGTACCAAATAATTTTCATGATCATTGCTTTATGGTACAGTTTGAGATGTGGTACTGACAGATGCCTTTCTTTTTCATTTTTCTTTCCATTATTATCCTTGCAAGTATTAATCATTTGTTCTTCTGTATGAATTTTATTAATTTTTTCTAACTTAATATTCACTATACTTCCAAAGCCTATTTTTCATTTTTGAATGGTTTATCTAACCATATTGCAAATGACCTGGGTGTTTGGTCATGTTTATACACGTGGAACTGTTACTTCTACTTCGGTAATCAGAGCTAAACCAAAAGGTCAGAGTACAGCAAAATAAAGAGGATAAACAGGGCAGATGAAGGGAATATAGACTGGCTAAATAGAAAAGGCATGGTATAGTGCAAAATCTATTGATTTGGGAGTCAGGGAACCTAGATTCTAGCCTTGACATAGTCAATGATTCACTATGTTATGTTGAGTAAATCACTTACACTCTCAAGTTCTCATTTTTCTTGCCTGTAAAACAAGCAGATTTGACAAGGTTATGTTTCAGCTCTCTAGATTCTATCTCAATTTCTATTTTAGGGGAGAAAAAGTATGCATTGTATATATGACAAGTGCATTACAACAAAAATGACTTTTCCTTTCAATTAAACTTTTATAGACCAATGCTTAAGTTTTTACAGCACTATATAAACTTGCATGTGGTAATGGGCTCTACTGCCTAAAAGAAATCAGAACTGGACATGAGTTATTCTATGAGGAAGTCTTGCTGGAGTCAATATGCATTTTTAGAGAGGCCTGTCTTGAAGTTGTCATTTATTTCTCAATGACACAATGATAACTTTGTATTTCTCTCTTTCCTATTGTCAATAAGGAAAACAACTAAGCACTATGAAACATTTTTTTGTTTCTTTTCTTTTCTCTGCAGCTCTTTGAGGTCAACCAAGTCAAGCTAATAAGCATTTCTTAGGCACTTACAATGTGCCAAGAATTGTGAGAAGTACTAGGGATACCCCTCAAAAATAAAGGCAAAAAAAACCCAGCTCCTACTGTCAAGAAGTTTATTATCTAATGGGGAAGATGACATGCAAACAACTAAACATAAACAAAATCTATTCAGGATAAATGGGAAATAATTAACAAGAGGAAGGTGCTAGATTTAAAGGAGACAGTGAAGACTTCTTGTAGAAGTTAGAATTTTAGCTAAGAATTGAAGAAAGTCAAGAAGTCAGTAGGTAGAGATGGAAGGAGAACATGACAGGCATGGAGGATAGTCAGTTAAAAAAAGGACAGGAATCATAAGATAATGTCTTTTTTGAAGAACAGAAAATAGGCCAGTGTTATTATATCAGATTATAAGGGGATTAAGGTGCAAGAAAACTGTTAAATTAGGAAAAGGATAGATTATAAAGGGCTTTAAAACAAAACAGATTTTATGTTTGATCCTGGAGGTTGCTGTTGTAGTCATTTCAGTCATGTCCAACTCTTTGCGATGCCATTTGGGGTTTTCTTGGCAAAGATCCTAGACTAATTTGCCATTTCCTTCTCCAGTTCACTTTATAGATGAGTAAACTGAGGCAAACAGGATTAAGTGACTTGCCCAGGGTCATACAATTAATAAATGTCTGAGGCTGGATTTAAACTCAGGTCTTCATGACTCTAGGTCTGGTGCTCTATCTACTGCACCACCTAGCTGCTATTTATTGACTAATATGGTCAGACCTGCATCTTTCAATTGAATACAGAATGAATTGCATTGGGGAGCATTTTGAGATAGAAAGACCGACCAGAAAACTATTGCAATAGGAATTTATTATTTATTATTGTTGTGAGGCTTCAATTGAATGTATCAGACTTTTGATGTTTATGCAAATATTGTATGAACTTGACCAAATGACAAGGGAAACAGAAGAAGGATGAACATTCATCATCATTACAGGTGCAAATGGAAAAACTGACATGAATGTTCTGGGTTATTCAGCATATTCTGAGATATCTGAGGATTGTTATTATTCAGTCATACAGTTATGTCTGACTTTTCATGACTCCATGGACCATAGTACGCCAGGCCCTTCTACCCTTTACCATTTCCTGAAGTTTGTCCACCTTCATGTTTGTTGCTTCTATGACATTATCTATCTTATCTTCTGTTGTCCTCTTCTCTTTTTACCTTCAATCTTTTCCAACATTAGGGTCTTTTCCAATGAGTCCTGTCTTCTCATTGGGTGGCCAAAGTATTTAAGCTTCAGCTTCAATGCACAGTCTAATTATCTACCAATGCACAGTCTAAATTAATTTCCTTAAATGTTAACTCATTTGATCTCCTTGCTATCCAAGGAACTCTCAAAAGTCTCCTCTAGCATCACAATTTGAAAGCATCAATTTTGCACCTCTCAACTTTCCTTACAATCCAACTCTCATAGACATACATGGCTACTGGAAAAAACATAGCTTTGACTATATGGACCTTTGTCAGCAAGGTGCTGCCTCTGCTTTTTAGTATGCTGACAAAGATCTGCCATAGCTTTCCTTCCAAGGAGCAAGTATCTTTTAGTTTCATGACTGCAGTTACTTTCTGAAGTGATCTTTGAGTCCAAGAATATAAAATTTGACACTGCTTCCATTTCTTTGACTATTTATCAATTGGGGAATGACTTGTATTCTTGAAAATTTGAATCAGTTCTCTACGAGAAATGAGGCCTTTATCAGAAACATTTGCTGTAAAAAAATTATTTCCCAGTTTTCTACTTTCCTTCTAATCTTGGTTGCATTGGTTTTGTTTGTGAAAGTTTGTTTTTAACTTAATGTAATCAAAATAGTCCACTTTACATCTAGTAATGCTCTCTACCTCTTGTTTAGTCCTAATTTCTTCCCTTCTCCATAAATCTGACAGGTAAACTATTCCTTGCTTTCCTAATTTGCTTATGTTATAAGCCTTTATGTTTAAATCATGTACCCATTTTGATCTTATCTTGGTATACAGTGTAAGATGTTGATCTACACTTAGTTTCTGCCATATTTTTTCTAGTTTCCCCTGTACTTTTCTGGAAAAAAGGGGGGGATTTTCCAAAATGAATAGTTTTTTTAGACTATGTAAATTCCTCTACCCTGAGTCCAGTATGACTTTTGACCTGCCTAATTATGTGTAAGGCAGGTGGCAATTAGCCCCATACAAATAATATCAGTTTTTAACTACGTACCTCCCCCACTGTACCAACATACTCATAACGTGGGTAGAGCAAATGCTAAAATTTTCAGCAAGATAGCAGTTACCGTTCTGGCAAATACAGCTATCAGTGAAAATAAGCATTCTTTAAGTTCAAGGTGGGGAAAGGTGTCCTCTCTCTAGTTAGGTGGGCAAAGAATAACAATACTCTCTCCTGGAGGGAAGCTTTAGATGTGGCTCCTGAAATGTGGGGTTGATAGTGGATTACCAATCTATGAGGGTACTAGTAAAACTACCAGAGAATACAATCCTGGGAAATAAGGGCCATGAAACACCACCTACTCTCAAGGAATCTCCTAAAGTCCCTCTCTTACTTGGATATAAGGGACTTTTAGACACCATCAGCCAGGCTGTATCACACTGAGAGAATAACAGTTGATCAGTGGGGCTTGGGGGAGCATCATGAGTTCTTAAGGGTCAGAACAAGCCCATGAAAAATCTATACAAGCCCACTCTAAGCCAATTATTACAGATAGGGTCAAATGCAAACCCTTAGAATTGCCTACACATTCCTATGTAGTTAATAGCAAGCAATATCAGGTCCTGGAGTAGTTGAAAGATATTCCCTCCCTAGTAATAAAGAAGGTTAAGGTATTTGTTATATCATCAAAAACCAGTGAGGAAAGTAGAAAGCACTTGGTAGCCTATAGTAGACTACAGGAAGCTGAATAAAGTTGTTATGCTCATAAATATCAGGAAGGTAATTAAAGCTTTCACACACATTAATACAGTAGTTCTTTATCTTGTCAACTTGTTGGACCAAACAGTAGAGGCCTTTAGTGAGTGGGATGAGATTGTCAGCCTCAATAATACCTTTTTCTCTATTCCTGTGGCTGACTGGTTAAGAGCAACTAACTGGCTTTCACCTGTGAAGGAGTCCAGGAAAACTTTATCATCCTTCCCCAGGGCTACTTGAACAACACCTTCCCCCAATACCAGTTTGATGGCCAGAGATTTGAAAGAGGGCATTGACATCCACCATTACATTAATGACATAATGTTGAGTGGTCTGAAAGAAGCCTCAGTGACAGAGATCACAGAGATAGGGGGCCCTAAGAAAATATAGGACCCAATTTACTTAGTCAAGTTTTGGGGTTTTTAGCAGATGGGGAGAACCCAGGTGAATCTGAACACATTCCAAAACAAGCTACGGATACCAGATTCCTCAAAGTCTAAAAAAAGGAGCTCAAGGATTTACCAGGATCTGATAAATTTTATTTTGAGAGAATATATGTTCCCTAATTAGGTATCCAGATAATACCCATTTATTGAAGAACCTCCAAGTCCTACATGTGAATTGACCAAAAGTATATTAGACTTTGAGAGCAAAAAGTTCCCCAAATCAGCCACAGCTAAAACTAAATCAATGTTTGTCAGAAAAAAAATTATTTATTATCTCCAAACATCTCTGCTTGAGTAGAGAAATATCCAATATTAAAGTTTTCCTCTTCTTATTGAAAACCTAAACCAAGCTATTTCTATTTAAAATGTATAGTATTCAAAAAAACAAACAGAAAAGTTACATGAGATAAAACAGTTACAAAGTTCAGCTTTAGAGTATTCTGTTCAACAACCAAATATAGAAATGTTGATGTTGGGAGGCATACTCCTGGAGATGATTTGTCATCTTGATTGGTGACTCTCTGCCTATAATCTCTATATCATAAGACCCAGTCTCACTTCTGGACCTCCAAAACTGGCTTGCCCCATTTATACACCTACTGCTATTGGGACAATGATAATAGATCTGAACTCATTCCTCAATGATCAGCATATTCCCAACCCTCTTCTCTTTCCCATCCCAGTGGTTCTGAATCTCAGTTTTTATTGTACAAATTGTGTTCCCCATTTATCACTATCAATTCCCTTATTACCATCCTCAAACCAACACTCCCAATGTCCCACTCAAAAGTTACACACCTACTGAATGTCTGTTTCATAGGTATCAACCTTATTTTCATCTGAAAGTTTCCTTTCTCACTCCATTTGTCTTCTCACATTTACTGATGCCTCACTCTCTCTTGATGCCATAACTCCCCTGAATAACCTTTTCAGCACTGTTTGAACTTTCATTTTTACCCTAGACTCAATTATTTTGGTGGGGCAGTTAGATTACACCTTGCTTCCATTGCCATTTTTAGATGCTCCCTTCCACAATCATGCATTAATTAACTTCTCCTTTGAGGTTTCTGCAATCCACATTTATCACCCAATCAAGATTCTGGTAGTTTTTTTTTTGTTTGTTTTTACTAGAGGCAATTAGGTGGAAGATCTGAGTTCAAATCCAACCTCATACACTTATTATCTGTGTGTCCCTAGACCACCTCTGTCTGCCTCAATTTCCTCAACTTTAAAATGGGAATAATAATAGCACCTATCTCTCACGGGTTTTATGAGGATCAAATGAAGTAACATTTATAAAGTGATTAGTACAGAGCCTTTCATATAGTAGGTACTTAATACCTTAATGCTTACTTTGACCCCCTCCATTACTGACCTCCAGGATACTCTCCTGCCTCAATGAATTCAGTGGCTGGATCAGTATTTCTCTCCTCCTCAAATCCTGCCCTCATAGAAAGGACTTCACCATACATATTGATACTCCTTCTGTATTAAAATTACATCCTTTTGATCCCCCTGATCCCCACCCCCTTCTAGTCAGTATAGTAAGTTTTAGCAGGAAAATAAGATTGCAAAAGGAAACTTGGAAATCATATACAAACCATCCCAAATATCAAGGGGGCATAATTTACAAATTGTATTGTATATTAACTAAAATTCTCATCCTGGTAACATGTGCTGAATCAGGAGAAATCATCTAGGTATGGTTTGTTAAGGCTTCTGGTCCTATGATTTGTAAATTCCAGACAAAATCCAGACTTCCACAGCACCAGAGCAGCAGAACATCAAAAAGATGTGATAACTTTGAGATGACATCTTTGAAGTTTTGTGGATAACTTTCAGATGATTTGGATATGTTTATGAATTAATCCCAAGGTGGCACAGATAGGAGTTGGTCTGTTTCCGCCCCCAAAATAAATAAAAATTAGACCTCAAACTACAGCCACCACCAGCCCGCCCATCACTCTTCTATCTCCACCTGGTCTATAGTGCCTAGCATTCCCATCTCTGATCTATGGTTACATCAGTAATATTCTCTGCCTCTCCCTCTTCCCATCAACTTCCCTTGCTGCCTTCCTTCATATCCCCATTCCCTCACCCCATACTGCCATCTGCCTCTGCACCATTTTTGCTGCTTGTTTCAGTGCCCTATTAAAGTGTGATTGCCACCACATTTCCTACTGCCAACCAGTCTTTCCTATTGAATATTCAAAGAACCAGGTGTGCCAGCCCCTATTTCATAATTTCGTAAATTATCAATTCACCTTCAAACACCCTAACTTTACAGTTCAGCAACTTACTCATTTTTCCATGTGAATTTATTCACCCGCCTGAGAATTTTGCCTCATATTTCACTGAAAAAATAGAGGCCATTCATCAAAAGCTCTCTTTCTCCCCTGTTCCTTATCTCACATCACTCAGATGTCTTCTGCAGCTATTTCTTCCTTCAACCCTATCTCTCATGAAGAGATGACATTCCTCTTTGCCAAGGCATGAACAAGCAATCCCATTTCATCCTATATTCTACACCAGATTACCCACTCTATCACCCTTACTCTCTCTAATCTTCAGTCTCTCCCTGTCTACTGGTTTCTTCTCTGCTGTTGACAAACACATCCGTATCTTTCCAATCATTAAAAAAAAGACTTTCTTATTTAATCTGTTAGTCTTGCTAGCTATTGCCCTATAATACCCATCCCTTTGATTCCTAAACTCTTTAAAAAGTCATCTGTCATTTGTGCCCTCACTTTTTTTTCTCTTTTTTGCAATCTGGCTTCAGACCTCATTATTCAATACAAACTGCTCTCTCCAAAATTACCAAAGATCTTTTAATTGCTTAATTTAATTGCTTAATTTTAATGGCTTTTCTCAACAGCCATTCTTCCTGACCTCTCTGCAATTTTCAACACTATTATCACCCTCTTCCCCCTGATAATGTTTGAGGTATTTCTCTCTTGGTTCATTTCCTTCCTGTGAGACTTCTCTTTCTCAGTGTCTGTCCTAAACCAGTAATCATACATATCCCCTAAGGCCTGTCCTGGGCCCTCTTCTTTTCTCCCACTATACTCTTTTGTTTGGTGATGTGATCAGTTTCCATGGATTCAATTAGCATTGTTATTCAGATAATTCTCAAATCTATCCAAGCACTCTCCTGACCTCCAATCTTGCTTGTCCAGATGTTAGCTATCTTAAACTCGACATATCCAACTGAACTCATCTTTCCCCCCAAATCCTCCCCTATTCCTAAATTTCCTGTTACTGTCCAGAGCACCACAACCTTCCCAGCTACCTTAGGCTTGAAACCTTTATTCCTTACTGTCACTCTGCCACATATCCAATTGCCAATCTCTGTCAATTAGACCTTTGTAGCATCTTTCATATATACCACCATTTTTATACCACCATTTTCTCCTCTGATACTGCCACCAGCCAGGCCCTTATCACCTCACACCTTGACTATTGAAATAACTTGCTGGTTGATAACCCTGTCTCAAGTATCTCCCCATAGCTGTCAAATCAATCTTTCTAAAGTATAGGTTTGACCATGTCACTCCATTATTCAATAAACTTGATTGAATTGACTTCACTTGAAACTATTCACTCAGTTTGAGGATATGAAAGAAGTATTGCTTTTGATTGGATAAATCAAGGAATATAGGGTTCTTCCTCGAATTTTGAGTTTTCTTTTGAAACCAGTTAGGCCTTTGATAAGGAAACAAAGACTTTCAAACCACAGTATTGCCTTCTTGGAATTTGATTAAGTACCAATAAAGTATTTTGCTTATTTGTTTCATTCCCTTCTACTGACATTTTGCTTGATTCACAGGAGACTTAATCGGCCTTTAGTGACCATTAATCCAGTAACAGGAGATCCTGTTAGGAGATCCCTAAGGGATGGGGGTACAGGTAAGTCTTTCCTATGGGCTGCACTGCCAGTCACATTCTGTGAGATAACCTTTTAAAGGGTGAGTCAGATCTGATTTTAATATGAACTGATTCTGGAAAAAGTTGGGGCATGGGTCTCACCTAGTGATGTTGACTTTGGAGAAAACAGGGTTGAGTAAATCAAATACTATCCCTTTAGGTCAGGAATGGGAATTTTGCCAATGCTTCCCACCACATACAGTTTGTTCAGCATTCAGAATTGGAGGCATCATATGGCCTGTGCTAAACTAAACAAGCAGATTGATGTCACAAAGAGAATGGTTGAGTTTGGGAAGTGGGTCTATTGTCAATTTGGACATGGGAACTGTGGTGCCGCATTGTTCTGGACAGGACCTTCAAACTAAGGACAAGACAACTACGGTGAGACTCTTCATTTCCTGTTCAATCCTACCTAGTCCTCAACCTGCTTCTAACTAGCAAACTGTTCATCTTCCCCCATCTTAGATTTGCTTCTGCTGAACAATAGTCATACAACTGTCTACCTTCATAAGGGTCCCTTCTAAAATTCATATCCAAGAGGAATTGATGTTATCCTCAGGAAGGGGAGGGCTCTCTATTCAGGTAATATCTCTAATCTAGACTCCAGAAAGATATACCTGATGAGGATGGACTGGTTTGAACATCTTTTCACTTGATCCTCTTTTGCCCTTCCTTATCCCACCCTTCTCTAATGTAGGAGAAGTGAAAGATATTTTAGCCACAGGAGCCCATGTGAGCTAGTCTCTTGGGGAGGGGAAAGGGGAAGCCAAAATTGTAGTCAAAAGTGCATAGAGAAAGTCCTAGATTCCAAAGGCTCTCTGCCTTCTGATAGTATTATAGGGGTTGTAGGTAATAAATAAAATAAATCAGCATCAACAATTTCTTGCCTCCTTGCTTCCATTAGCTACCAAACTGGAAGGGAGAAATTTCCAACCTACACACTCTATGAAATGAAAAAAAAAAATCTCTCAGGTCCATCCTCCATTGCACACTGTATGGTTTTTTGTTTTGTTTTTGTTTCTGGGTTTTTTTGGTTTTTTTTTGTTTTGCTTTTTGGTGAGGCAATCAGGGTTAAGTGACTTGCCCAGGGTCACACAGCTAGTAAGTATCAAGTGTCTGAGGTCGGATTTAAACTCCTGACTCCAGGGCCAGAGCTCTATCTGCTCTGCCACCTTCCTGCCCCCATACTGTATGGTTTTAAATTAGACACAATGAAATACACATGCCTGAGATCAACTACATATGATTTATGTGATGAGACAATTAGGGTAAAATAATACATAAAATATAACCAGATAACAGGTTATAAAACTTTAAGGTGTCATACAGATCAGCTCATATCACAAAGTATAAGCCTTGGCCCTGGGACCTGAGGCAGCCTGAACTGCAGTAATATATTTAAATGGATAAGCTCTGGAAAACTCTGTTACATACTCCAAGGAAAACTTCAATATCTACCTTTGTTTGGAACAGAAGTTGGTCATTACTAAGCAACCACTCTTCTGTCTCTCTATTTTGAGGTTCAGAATAAAATCTACTTTCTCTGATTACACTCAGCAAGAAGCAGTCCCATTTCAGACTGAGTATAATAGTTAAGTTCATTCTTTCAATTTTCTCCTACATTTATTACACAAGACAATAATTAAATTGCATTTTTTTTCCAGGAATAGAAGAGACCAATCTTTAAACCACTGGACTACAAATCCTGAGATGTATATGCCCTGACTTAAGGGAGGTGTTATACAAAGAGTCTCAAATATGGCAAAAGGATTAGGGAAGACAAAGGTTAAAACAAAACAAAATGTTGGTTTGGGTGATTTGTTCATTCATTACCATTGAGGGAGTAGTTTCAGTAGAGTGATGGGAATGGAAGCCAGATTGCAAACACTTGAGGAGAAAACAATTGTTAGGGAAGTAAAAAGAATAAGGTGTTGAAAATTTTTTCAAGTTTAGCAGTAACAAAAGAAAGAAATGAGATGATAACTGGAATAATTAGAATGTGAGATTGGAGAGAACTGAGCCTAGTTGTTGGAGTAATGGATGAAAAGCCAATAAAGTGGAAGAGTAAAGATCCATGAGAAAGTGAAAATAATTGCTTAGAACAGGGTCTTAGAAAGAAAAGAAAGAGATGGGATCAAATGTACATGTAGAAGTAGCTTATAAACATGACAGTTCTTCCCTGTCTTCATACAAAACAACAGAGAATGCATAATGATTCTAAGATGTTTTGAGGAAAAGAGGACAATTAAAGGCATTTCAAATAAATGATTTTAATGTCCTTAATAAAATATGGAGACTGGGCCACTGCTCTATGTGAGGGGAAAGAAAAGGAATGGATATTATGGTTGGGGCTTGAAGAGAAAGAAAAATGTTAAAAACAGTAGCTATGGAGAACTGGATGTAGAGTCAATGGAAGTAGAATAAAGAAAATGCCAAGAAGTAATGAGGGCCCAGGTAGGGTTATACACCACAAGTTTATAGTGGGGGAAAATGGCTTAATTTCATTATTTTATCCAGTAATGCTTGGTATCCCAGGAACAGAAGTAGAGATATTTTCAGCTGGGTAATTAACAAATATTTATTGATTGATTTATTGACATAATCTAGTTATTCTGAGTCCCCTTCCTTCACTATTAAGTATATATATACATATATATACATTATATATAATCATATATACATTATATATATACATATATATTTTAAGAACAAGTCACTTTTATTTGATATTTTGACTTACAAAATATTAGAAAGAATAAAACTGGGATCCATTATTTTTGCAAAAATTACAGGATTTTCTTAAAATGAAAAGCAAAAACAAGATTTTCATGATTTTCCTCCCAGATGTTTCTTAACGAAGTATCCTATTAACTTCTGTGGTCTCTTTGGATACTTAACAAGCACCTCATGGGAGCTGCTAATCTGATCTTCACTGAGATGATTTAGAAGAGTAACACAACACAACAGAAGCTTTGATGCCACTAGCACCACACATGGCTGCAAAGATAGAAGATTCTATCTCAATGTTTCTGATTCTCACATCATAAGCTGCTTGTAAATACTCTTGCTTATCCTTGTATAAGAGTATCAGTATAAGAGCAGAAAGCACCATCCAGTCAAGTTTGACCTTCGCAGAAGTCTAAGGTACACATGGTGCTTCCCATAACAGTATTAAACTTATTTATCTCCGTGGCACATGCCATTAATTCCTGATTTAAGTCATCACCAAGTTCCATACTTCACACTATGCATTTCCCCAAAACAATTTGTTCAGATTCAGGTTTGAAACAAGACTCCGTAGTTTTTCTAGTTAGCACCACTGAACCAGGCTCTAGACCTATTCTACCACATGTACCAATGGGAATGATGACAACACTGGGACACTTGGCATAGTACAGTAACTTGATGAGTTCATGTAACATGGTTCCAGTGGAAGGAACTCCCATACCATGGCTAACTGATAATACAGGTCCAATCTTATACATGAAATAGAAGTCAATTCCTTCACAAATGTTAGGATGGTCCATGCCAGGTTTTACAAGTCCCAGCTCTTCAACTATACAGCTAATGAAAGCTTTCATCTGACCAAGACTTTCTCCAACACATACAAACTTTACATCTCCAAACATGGCCTATAAATCACGAGTTTTAATTCCAAGATTGAAATGGTAAAGAATATCTTCTTTCACTTCTGAGATATTTGGGTTTGAAAGGTGAATTGAGTGTTCATCTGAACACTGCATATTTTCAGGGTTGTTTTCCTGAGTAGCCATTCTTTTCAAGCTGGACGCTCTCTCTGACTCTTTGGAATTCTTAATCTCCTTCAAGATGCAAGTATATTTTTTTAACCTAGTCCCACTATCTTTCCCCTCTACCACAGCTCCTACCAAAAGTCTGTGCATGAATATTAAGTTGTATAGCAAAGTCTGAGATTTAGAAGACCCAGCTGATAGTTCTTTTATTAAATCACTTTTTAACCTTACAAAAAAAAAACCTCACATCACCTTTTGAGGCTCAAGTCCCTCATTTTTCAAATAACCCTGGACCAAATGGTTTCCATAGTTCCTTTCAGCTCTAAATTTGAATGGCTCTCTAAAAAGTATATTGCCTCTGATTCCCACAAAGAATATTTATAGTCATATGTAACCTAGGATACAAGCCTATTTGCTTAAGGCTCTCCTCATTGGTGAAGATTGATTACTTTATGCCCTGTGTCTTCAGGAGGAGGGCAGTTGTTGAGAGCTTGGGAGAAGAGAGATCCTGGTCTTCTGATTTCTAGCTTCTCTTCAGTTCCCTGAAGGGAAAGAAAGACTTTGGAAAGAAACCAATTTGGAGGGAACAACACTATGATATTGGGATCACAATGGCTTCTTCCCAGAGTCTTAACTCTAGTGATTTTCTGCTACCTCCAGGATCAAATATAAAATCTTCTGTTTGACATTTGACCGAACCTTTCATGACCTGCCCCACCACCACCACCATCACCACTTTCCAGTCTTCTTACACTTTGCACCCTCCCATAATCTGTGATCTAGTTACACTGTTCCTCCAACAAAACACTGCATCTCTGACTCTAGGCATTTTCACTAGTTATATACTCCATGCCTACAATGCTCTCCCTCCTTTCCACTTTCTGGGTTCCCTGGCTTCCTTCAAGTCTCAGCTAAAATTCTCACCTTCTACAGAAAACATTTCCCAATTTTTCATGCCTTCCCTCTGCTGATTATTTCCAGTTTATCCTGTGTATAGTTTGTACCTAGTTGTTTACTTGTTGTTGCCTCCTTTATTAGCTCCCAGAGAGCAAGAACTGTCTTTTCTTTCTATCCCCAGCACTTGACACAGTGTTTGGCACATAATAGACACTTAGTAAGTATTTATTGACTGATTCGGGGACCTGAAGAAAATCTCGAACTATATATCTTCTTGAAGCTGGAAGCCAAGAGACCAGAGTCTCTCCTCTCTCCAACTCTTTCCAACTCCACATTTCATTGGAACCCTGAGTATTCAATTTTCACCAGTGAGGAGAATCCTATGCAAATAGACTTTGAGCCAAGGATTACAAATAGAATTAGAATTTAATATGGACAAATGGATTATAAAGAATATAATATTTGAAAACCTTCAATTACTTCTTTTTAAAAGTATATGTTCACAAACGCTTTGTTGCTATTAGTAATTTTATTTATTTATTCCTTTATTTATTTATTTGCGATACTTGATGATTCAACAGGAAAGTTTCAGTGAGAAATCAAATTTAAAATCTGATCCCTTTGAAACACAAGTGTTTTTTATCATTTTAAAACTAACCCAGGTGTAGAAGCTAGCTGAAAAGCCATGCAGACGTTCTTTCAGTTATGCTGATTGGACTGGGTTCCTTTCAATTCTTTGAATTGTGTGACTGCCTCCTTCCCAGGACTCCAGGAGTTAAAGGAGTCAAAAGCAGCCGAGGGAATGATATACTAGGAATACTGTCCCTCCCTTTGACATCTAGGTTATCTCTCACAGCAGGTCAATGTCTCTGTGGGAACGGGAAGTGGGATCACAGGAGCAGAAATGTACAAGGGATTTATTACCACTCAATCACTTAATTAACAAGGATTTACTAAGCAAGTAGTCTAACTGGTGACACGGTCCCCCTTAAGGATCTCCGCCGGCATAGCACAATTTTAGGGCTTTGCTGCTACAGTGTGGAGGGTGGCGCAGTGCAGAACACCAATCAGACGTGCCTCCACTCAGAGAGGCGGAGTCTCAAAACTTCCCTAAACAGTCTCAAGCAGCAGCAATTCTCTCTGTGCCCCATCCTACCCTATAACTTCTTACTTGCACTTTTTTCGCTCTCAGCTAGACAAGTTATTCTAGCATTCTCTGGAGTGGACACACGTCCACACCACAGCCATGGCTAGGCCTTTGACTGATCAGGAGAAGCGCAAACAGATTAGTATCCGTGGTATCGTGGGCGTTGAGAACGTGGCGGAGTTGAAGAAGGGCTTTAATCGGCACTTGCACTTCACTCTGGTCAAGGATCGGAATGTGGCCACACCTAGAGACTACTATTTCGCCTTAGCCCACACTGTGCGTGACCATCTGGTGGGGCGCTGGATCCGCACTCAGCAGTACTACTACGAGAAGCACCCCAAGGTATTAAAAAGGCCTGCCCTCTTCCTAGCCACTCTTCATCCTCCGCACCCTAAACCTAGACCTTCTGAACCCTTTCCTGCTGCCCTGCTCTCTTGATGCACCACTTCCAGCTTCACAGAGTTGAATTTGCTAACAGACTTCTTGGATTCCAATCTCCACTACTTAATTCTCGTTAAATGGCCTCGGGCAAATTTACCTCACCTCTTAGGCTTCACTTTTCCCTCTTTTCACTTTTTACTCTTTCTGTAAAATGAGAGCATGTGACTATCTGATCTCAAAAGTCCCTTCAGTTCTAACAACCTGTTACTTCAGGATTTCAGTGCCAACGATATTTTTGGAAATTATTAGTGAATACCCCCCACATCCCTATAATCATGCTTATAATGGTAGACAACATTTACACAGTGCTTTAAGGTATTAAAAAAAAACCCCTCAGCTCGACCTCAGCGTTAGGCAATAATTCCCACTTTACAGATGGGTAAACACACCAGGAGATTATTGTAATTTAGCCATGGTGTCACAGCATGTTGAAACTTAGACTTAACCTACTGCACACTTCCCTTCCCACCTTTTCCCTGATACATTTCTTATTTCATGCAACAAACATTTATTAAGTACATTCTGTATGCAAAACCCTGCAGTAGGAACTGGAAGGAGATACAGAATTTATTTAATCAGGGATAGCTGCCTTTATGGACCTTATCTTTCACAAGGTAGGAGGATGTGACACATACACAGCTAACTATAATATATACTGTAGGGGCATTGAAAAGATACGAAACAAAGTGTGTGAATTCGGGGGGAAAGTTATTACTTGCTGAGGAAAGATCAAGGCAGGCTTGATGGAGGAGATGATATTTGAAAATATCATAGTTAACATTTCTGGTCCTGTTTCCTCATCTATAAAATGAGGGTGTTGGACTAGACTTCTAGGTTCTTTTCCACAAACTCTGTCTATTATCCCATAATTCAGAGAATTTGGTTTCAAATCCTGCTTCTGACATTTGCTAGCTCTGTCACCCTTAGGCAAGCCTCAGTTTTCTTATCTATAAAGTGGGAATTACCTTTGTGCTAGGAACCTCACAAGATAATGACCAAACGGCTTTGTAATTTTAAGTTGTTATATTTAAAATGGAAGCTATTATCACTATAATTCTCTTTGTCCCTTTGTGAGCCGTCTGCTTTGCCAGCATAGTGGGATCAGGGCCTCAGAAGGATGACTGTCTAGAAATTACAATGAGGTATGGCTGGGCTGAAGGTAGTACTATCACAGGGGTCAAATGAGATAATTGCCCAGTAACTGCTGCATTACTTGTATTTTTAAATTTTTTTTCCCTTTGGAATTCAGCAATATCACCCTGAAGCCTAATTTAATCTTTAGTACCTAATAGAAATGAGCTTTTCTGAAGTGATTTAGTCTGACCCTAAAACCACAGGAAAGAATATTAGAGTATAAATACTTTTGTAGCCTAACTGGTATTGGTTAAAGCATTGTGCCAAGACATATTTTGTCCACTTTTGTTTCCATTGGGCATAGACTTGTTTAGTAAGTAGATTTTGATAATACTTGATTTTGTGAGAGCTCACTTCCTATGGAGCAAAATGATTTTAAATGGACAATTCCTGGTAAAGCATCAAATTGTAAGATAACACATCTAGAGCTAGAAAGGACCTCAAAGGACATTTAGTGTAACTTCTTAATTTTATAGGTAAGGAAATTGAGGCTCAGGTAGGACTATCCAAGTAACTTAATCAACTTGAGTGATTATAATGTACACAGAACTATTTGCATTTATACTGTATATCTGTTAGTATACAGGGAACTGGATTAGCTAGCCAGAGGAATATTTACAGTTGTTCAAGTTTCTTAAAGGACTGGGGAAATGGGAGAATCAGCTGAGGGTGGGACAATAGTTGTAGAAAGGAACTTTAGGATGATCTAAATCTTTTTCAGCACAATTGAAGGAAAAAATTACATAATTAATTTATCATGTCACCTATTTATTTTCTCTGATTAGAAATGGGACTGAGGAGAGATATGGATAAATAATAATAAAACTTCAATTTTAGGCAACATTTTGAACCTCTCTTCCATTAAATACTTTCTCAAAACAATAAAGCAGACATTTCAAACTGTACTTTTCCTTTATCATTTTGCCCTCAGACAGAACTAAGAGCAGAAAGAAATGTTCCTTGACATTTTGTAGCTTTCCAATCTAGGTGAGGGCATCACGGTAATCGTGGAAACAACTTTAGAACTTGAAATTATGTCATCTGGGATTGAATTCCAGGTTTTCAGTATATTATTTGTGTGATATTGAACAAGTCATTTAACTTCTCTGATCCTTAACCTTATCATTTGTAAAGTGAAAGACTTATACTATATGATTTCCCAAAGTTTCTTCCAAGTCATTGTTTTTGCTCATAGACATAAATACAGTAATTTCAATAGAGAGTGATACACAAGTGTATTAAGGTCATATAAGAACAAAATACTTATATGAAATCAGGGAGATTAGCAAGGGATCAAGGAAGGCCTTATGGAGAAGGTGACATTGGAATTGGGCTATAAAGGGTGGCACAGGCAAAGAAGAAGAGAGAACATTTGAAATGTAGACAAAGTGAGCAGAAGCACAAAAACACAGTTCTAGTTTGGCTATTGCATTGAGTACATTAGGGAAGTAATATGAAATAAGGCAGAAGAGGCAGGGTAGCACCAGATTGTGGAGAGCATTGGATAAGGATCAAAGGAGTTTGAATTTTAATCAATACACAATAAGTAGTCACTGGCTATTTTCAGGTCCAAAAGATGTGACCACATCTGTACATAAGAGTATTTTGGCAACAGTATGAGAGATGGAGTAAGAGTTATGGGAGATAAGGAGAGAAGGAATTCAAGCATATCTGTTAAGAAAGCTATTTATTTTAGTAGTCTAAATCAGTGGTGTCAAACTCAAATAGAAACAAGGGCCACTAAACCTTAGTACATTTAGTACATTTTAGTACATTGACTTAGTACAATTTAGTACATTGACTAAATCATGCATATTGACTTAGAAAACCACATATTAACATGTTTTATTATGTTATGTTATATGTTTTATTATTTTTTATTTATTTTATTAAATATTTCCCAATTACCTTTTAATCTACTTTGGGCTACAGTTGGGAATTTTGTGGGCTACCTACACCCTGAGTCATATGTTTGGTACCTGGTCTAAATCAATGGTAAGGAAGATGTAGAGCTAGAATGTGACCAACTCAAACCCCCTCATTTTGCAATTAAAAAACTGGCATCCAGAGAGGATAAGCAGTTTGCTCAATGTGACATAGGCAGTAATTAGAGATAGTACTAAAGTCAAGATCTATTGATTCTAAATTCAACGCTTTTCCTGCTATAACTCACTGCTCCTAGGCAGTGGGAATATCGAAAAGTGAACAAACTTGAGAGATGAGGTAGAGGTGTACTTAATAAAATTTTATCACTAATTGACTTTCTTCTTCCTCACTTTTAATTCCCAACATGACTTCAGGGTTTCAGACATGGATAATAAGCTCAGTTTTATACATTATTAAGGCTGAGGTGCCAGTGGGATATCCATGTGGAGGTGACTTCTTGTGAGTAGTTATATAATGTTTTAGGGTTTACAGAGCTTTCCCCCAAAAAACAAACCTGTGAAGTAGGTAGTACTAATACCATTTAGTGCAAGGTCATTTCTAGGAAAAACAAAAAATTTCTGTCCCACTTCAGATGGAATCCATCCTACTAACAAAGAAAAATAAACCAAAATACCCAATAGTTACAATGTCTGATAATGCAATACAACGTTGTTTCCCAGTAGCCATATGGGGAAATGATATGTGTGTCCCTTTGAATGCTATTATCATCAAGGGTCATTATTTAGATAGGTCTTGGAGAGGTTCTGTAAGGTTTTAATGATCTTAAAAAGAAGAATGGAAAGTGAGGGAAAGAGGAATCCATTAAGAAAGGTTAGGGGAAATTATCTCACATGAAATACATTTCATTCAACTGGTTAAAAAAAGGAAAGAGAAGAAGGGAAAATGGGGGATTAGAGAAGTTAGATTAGTGAAAGGATTATTCTTAAGGAAAATAAACTTTTACAAAGGATGAATGAAAATATTTTTAGCATTTTGAGGTGGCAAACAATTGGAATCTGAAGTGCCTATTAATTGGAGAATGGCTAAACAGGTTATGGCATATGGATATGACAGAATGCTATTGTGCTATAAGAAATGTGTGAATTAATGTAGATGGAAGTGAACAGAACCTGGAAACAATTTGTACGGTGACAACAATATTGTGGAGACAAACAGCTTTGAAGGACTAGGAACTCTGATTAGCATAATGGCCAATCACAATTTCAGAGTATGAAACATGCCACTGACTTCTTGGTAGAGAAATGAGGGACTCAGAGTACAGAATGATACACACATATTTTTTTTTTCCTTTAGATGTGGCCAATGCAGACGTTTGCTTTTTGCTTGGCTGTGTGGAACAAGGCTTTTGTTTTTCTTTCATTCTTAATAGATAAGATGGGAGAAAGAAGGAGGGCAGATTTTTTTGCTGCTGAAAAATTAAAATTTAATTTTAAAAAAGGAACTATTCTACTACTCCCTTGAAAATCACCAGGTGTTGATCATTCAAAGATCCCTAATATAATGAATGTAGGGGTACCACCTAAAAATTGACCCCTAAACCACCCTCAGAATAGGACTTAATTTTAAAAATTGAATTGTCCTGTACAGTAAAAATTTTCTAGGAGAGAAGTTGAGTAACATACTTAAGTCAGTGAAAAATGCTTAACATATAAGTAGTGTAGAGTATAGATTTGTTATACCACAAAAATATAGGCCCATGTTAGGAATCTTCTCAAGACAGGATCTCTTCCTAAAAAAAAATCAGTTGAAGTTTGTACTGGTTATGTTACAGAGTAACTAAAAGGCTGAGAAAACAAAATGCGTAGCTGGGTAGAAAATATCAAAGGACCTGCTCCTGAGGTTGCAGAGCAGAAAAAAAAAAAGCAACATAAAATCACGTATCAAGACTGCTTGCAAAAGTTAGAGTAGCACTTAGGGTCTCATGCAAATGCTGAAATTCCAGCAATTGTATTCAGCACAAAGGGGAATAGACATCCAAATTTGTGACAAAGGTAGATAGTATAATATTAAGACAGTCAGAATAACTTACAGGCAAGGGTTATCTGGGCTAAAGGCATATCTAATAAATACATCAGAAAATAAATAATTGACTTATAAACAGTTAAGAGAAAAATAAGAATATTTGAATAATGGGCTAGATGTGTACTGAGTAGCTCAATTCAGGAAAAATAAATTTTGATTAGCACCTAAACATCTTCTCTTGTATGGATTACAGAAGTACAGCAAGAAAGTTGCACTGATAACATAATTTTAAGGACAGAAGTGTATAGAGAATCTGCTGAAATATGGAATCTTGACCAAAATCATATTACTTTTGAAAACAAAGGACCAAGAGGACAAAGGTCGTAACACAATAGTCTGATGCCAGATCACCTTCTGTGCAGTATGACCAAAGAAACAGCTTTACCTTGTTTACATCTGTGGCCTGGACGGGCCTTTGAGTGGTGACTGTAAAGTTGGTGTGTGAGAGACTAAATTCTAAGAAATCAGCATTTATGAAACAAAGGTGGGACTAGAGATGCAGGTCATGCCAGATCCTGTAAACAGTAGACATGGCATCATTATTAGTCAGATCATGACAATTGGCTACAAGAACACAACTCTGAGGTAATGGAAAAGCAGAACTATTTTCAGTGACAGATATGGACTGGATTCCCATAAATAATTCAGGTACACTTGAAATGAAAATTAGCACTTGATTCAGAGGAAACTCATGAGCAAGGAACTAGTACTGAGAAATAAACGATGGTATTATGCCCAAGTTCTCAAGATTGAAACAAGATGACACAGTTTTGCTGAAAGGCTTTAAGGTTCAGAAAATATTGGAGAGATTGGAAATAGAAACTAAAGAAAAACCAGATATAAAATATAACCAGATTAAAAAAAAACTTGAAAGCAAGATTTCTCAAAAAAAGTGGAAATTTAAGTGGGACAAACACATGTTCACAAAAACATCAAGATGTTCATCTTTTAAATATAGACAGCCAGATGTTGAAACAAATCCTTACCTTTATATTAAAAAAAAACTATAAAAAAGGTACATTGAAATAGTAACTCGAGAATGCTGAAGCTCAGTTTGCTTTCCTGTAAGCACAGAAGTAGTAAAAGCAAAAAACAAAAACAAAAACAAAAACAAAAAAACAAAACCAAAAAGAAGAAAAGGAAAGAAAAAATCTTTTGCTTTGAGTAAATCAGACACAATATATAGAAATCCAATAACTTTGCCTAAATACAAGGAGGACCTCAGTTCAATCAAAGGGAAAGGACTCAACCCTTTCCTATCTAGAACCTCACCTATAGAAATACCAAAGAAAAACAGACCATTTGTAAAACTTAGAAATAAGAACACCTAGTCTATGTTAATTAGTAAGTTCAGATACGTACAGAAAGTCAATAGGTCACAAAAGCACCACAACCATACTTTCCATTAGACTAGACTGATGTCACATTGCAGAAGTAGCTACTTGTGCAGCTAGAACTTATATAACATTGTTCTGTAATTGTAATCTTGTTGCTGTATTGTGTATAAATTGCATATTTTACTATGTAATGGATTTATTACAATGTTTGTTTTATTGATATATCTTTTGGAAATACATATACAATGTTATGTATATGCTGTTACTATATTTGTAATAATAATAATAGTTATTGTTATTATTTAAATAAAACATTTGTTAAATGCTTCCAATGTTAAAAGCATACAATGCTTACAAATGCGAGCCACTAGGAGTACAAATACAAGCAAGCAAGAAAGGGGAAATAAGGATGATGTCCAGAGTATAAACAGCATGAGGAGGGCATGACCAGGGAGTGCCGTGAAAGCCTAGATCCCAGCAAGATAATGTGATAGTTTAGAGGCAGCTAGGAATCACAGTTGATAGGAGTGCTTGGCTTGCAGTCAAATCCAGCCTTAGACACTTACTAGCTGATTCACCCCAAATTTAACCTCTGTTTGCCTCTGTGGTGAACCACTTCAGCTTTACACTGTTTTCTTCGCTTGCTACTTTATCTTCTTAAAAATTTTGTGCAGCCGAATCCCAGCTTTGTATTAACACTAAGCATCCCCTGTCTTCACTTCTACTCATGGACTCATAAACGAAGCTGAAGAAAACTGCTGTCAGTGATGATTGGGCACACTACAATTAGTGTTCTATAATGTCAACTGGCCATCAATACAGCAAGGCAATCCTTTCACGCTTCCCTAATTGACTCTCTATCCCACTCACCATAGTAGCTTTTCTAAGCCTTTTCATCCCTTTTCAAAAGCTGCCCCTCTTATTGCCTTCTTAGCTGAAAACTATGCCTCATATTTCACTGGAGGGAGGGGGAACTGAAGCCACTCACTATGAACTCCATCTTCTCCCTTGTCCCTCATCTTCCATCGCTCTGATGCCTTTTGCAACTATCGCATTCTTCACTCCTGTTCCACGTGAAGAGGTAGATCTCCCTGCCAAGACAAATTCCTCAACATGCACAAACAATCCCATTCCATCTGGCCTTCTCTAACAGACTACTTGATCACCCCTGCTCTCTCACTAATATTCAATCTCTTCCTGTCTACTTGCTGCTTCCCTACTGCCTACAATCATGCCCATGTTGTCCCCGTTCTCAAAATAAACCTCATTTGATCTATCCAGCCCACTAGGTGTCATCTGGTATCTCTTCTCCCTTTTGTGGCTAAACTCCTTGAGAAGGCCATCTACAATGTATCTACTTTCTTTCATCTAACTTTCTTCTTAACTCTCTACGATCCATCATTCAACTGAAACTATTGTCTCCAAAATTGCTAATAATCTCGTAATTGCCACATCTAATGACCTTTTTTTTTTCAGTCTTCAACCTTCAAGATCTTTTTTTCAGCTTTTGACACTGTTATTGAGTCTATGCCCCAGGTCCCCTCTCTTACCATGGCAGAAATGATAACTACTTGCACCTGAAATATAAAACACATGTATTAGGCTAGAGAACTCTCTGGCCACCCCATTTTTATCATCATCATTATCACTATTGCCATCATCATCATTATTTAGATAAAGCGTTTATTAAGTGCTTAAATTGTGCTAGACACTGTGCTCTGTACTGAGAATGCAAACAAGAAAGGGGAGATGAAAATGTCTCTTACCAAAGAGATTCTTTACCTGAGCATTGGTATACAATTCTGTGCAGGACATTCCTACCTTTGGTGTCAGATTGGTAAGTTCAAGACTTCAGAAGTTCAACCTCAATTGAGACTAAGTGGCAACAGAAGGAACTCCCTTCATTCTAGAGCAGTGATATCAAACGTGAGTAGAAATGAGGGCCACTAATTCATATGGGTTGCATGTGAGTACTGTGCCTCATCTGATGACTTTGGAATTGTAGCTGGTCATTGTATTGATCAGAGTTCTTCAATCTTTTAAAGATGTTAATCTTTATTTTTTTGTTTGTTTGATTTTTTTGCCAGGCAATGACTTGCCCAGGGTCACACAGCTAGTTAGTGTCAAGTGTCTGAGGCCAGATTTGAACTCAGATCCTCCTGTTCTATCCACTGTGCCACCTAGCTGCCCCTAAAAATGTTTATCTTTACAGTGTTGTTTTTATTATATAAATTATTTCCATGTTAGTTTCCCTTTAGGAACTAGTTAGGCCTTTGATAAGGACACTACAAAAGGATTTCAAAAGAAATTTTCTTAAGTGTTGATGAGGGTTTTCTGTGCAGGTTTTGGTGTAGGGTATTGTCATAGTGGATATTCTTAATATTTAATAACACTGAAATTACCTTGTCTTCAGTAAAGGGAAAATAATTCTTCACCTTCACAAATTAAAACCTAATGTTGTCAAAATGGTTTCATTCAAAAGAACAACAAAAATAGCAAAAATATTGCATTTACAGTGTGCTTTATGATCTCTAAAATGCTTTTCAATTGTTCAATAAATATTTATTAAAGTACTGCTATGTGTCAGGCACTGTGCTAAGGGCTGAGGATATAAAAAAAAAGATATTCCCTACACTCAGGGAGCTTACAATATAATGGGGGAGCCAACAAGCAAATAAATATATACAAGGAAGTTATATACTTAAAAGTAGAGGAAGTATTATTATCATCCCATTTTAACTGAAGCCCAAAAACAGTGCAAAGTTTGCATAGGCATTATATTATGTTTCAGGAGATTAGTCAATTTTATACATCTGAAAGGCTCGTGTATACATATATTGAAAAGTAATTTTTCCTCTTTTGTTGATGACTCAGCATGTCTCCCTGACTTTTACTAGGAAAATCAAGGTTCCCCTTTAAAAAGTCCCTCTATTTTTCTTTGTTTCAGAGAGTTTATTATCTGTCCTTGGAATTTTACATGGGACGTACTTTACAGAACACCATGATTAATCTTGGTCTGCAGAATGCTTGTGATGAGGCAATTTACCAGGTAAATCTATACATTTTCTCTTATCGCTTTTCTTTAGACTGTAAAGAGTTAACTATTTGCAAAGAGTAAACAATATTTTTTTTTTGAGAGAAAGAAGAATAAAGGTTGACCAGGATATGTTCTTTCATTTGTGTGGGGACTCCTGGTTGGGGACAGTAATTCCTGTTATTTATAATCTCAGAGTATTGTCTAGGGGCACTGATGGGTTGAGTGACTTTGCCAGAGTCACATAACTAGTATGTGTCAAAGGAGAGACTTGAACTCAAGGCTTCCTGACACCAATTCAAACTCTCACTGTGTTCCTTCTCAGCCCTTGCTACTTGGCATGAAATGATTTAACAACTGTATTTTTGGCAATGAACATTTCAAAACAGAAATGTAATCAGCTAATCACCTCTGGATTAAGTAATAGAAAACAGAAATAGAATCAAAATGATTGGCTGTACTTTTTGAGATCTTTCTTTTGAAATTAAAAAGAAGAAACTTTTTCCTCTTTTAGTTGCAAGGTCTTCCACTGCATCCTGAGCCATTGCCAGTCATCTTGACTTTTGTCTTGCCACTGGACTTTGATGACTCTTGCAGAGAGAGTGAGGCTGATGATTTTGCACAGTTCTGCATCACTTGAATTCAATTTATGCTTAAGTCAAGATATTACCCTCATGAGGTCATTAATCCTCTTTGAGAACAAAGGATAAAACAATGACAACATTTTAAAACTAAAGTTAGCATGTAAAAAAAGGTTTTTGAAAATGTTTTTCTTCTTTTTTTCTAACCTAAATGTTACTTCTCCTATCTTCTTTTGTAAAATTGAACAATGTTGTTACTTTTGCTTTTTGTTGGAGCATCTTAAGTTTTAGTTTTCAAAACTGAGAAAGAATAAACTCTGTAAACTCTTCAAATTACCTTGTAGATTTCTCTGTTGAGTCACTCCACCCTATTGTTTACAAGGTGTGAAATATACTTCTTTTTTAAAGAAATACTGAGCTCCACAACCTCATAAAACAGTCTCTTTTTAGTAATTAACTTCTACATATTATTCTCCTCCAGTTCCACGGAAGCATGAAGGAAACAAACTGCATATAGTTCTCAGACTTGTTGGATGTGGTTAGTGAGATACACAGTTTTTGTGTAAAGCATTTGGCTAAATTCCATGAATAAAAATATTCAAATCCCTACCTTTCCTTTGTACATACAGTGCTTTCAATTTGTTTATGGAGTTCTTTGCCACTAAAACCTATCTCCTTTCAAACAGATTAGTTTCTAATATTCACTAAGTATAAAACCATTTCAACTTTCTTTAATGTTTTATGTGGCAAAACAGAAAACAGTCTTTCCCCTCAATTAGTTTACTATTTAATTAGATGAAATAAATTATATTTAAGTAAAACTAGGAAAGTTCATCTATAAAGGTTTGTTTTTAACATTATATTACAATCTTTAATTTATGTTTTAAAATTGAATTTTTATTTATTTTTTAAAGCACAGGCAGTTTTTATTCTTTTTTTCCTTCAGTTTCAAATTCTGTCTCCCCTTCTACCTGTCTTCTACCCAATGAGAAAACAAAAAGCCTCAAAATGTATTCCAAATAAGTATAGTCATACAGGGGGCAGCTAGGTGGAACAGTGCATAGATTGCCAGTCCTGGAGTAAGGAAGACCTGAGTTCAAATCTGGCCTTAGACACTTACTAGTTGTGTGACCCTGCAAGTCACTAAACCCTGTTTGCCTCAGTTTCCTCATCTGTAAAATGAGCTGGAGAAGGAAATGGCAAATCACTCCTGTGTCTTTGTAAAGAAAACCCCAAATGGGTCATGAAGAGTCAGACACAACTGAAAAAACTCAACAACAAATTAGTCATGCAAAACAAATTATCATATTAGCCATGTTCAAAAAAAAAAGAGGAAAAAAAATGCTTCATCCAGCACTCTGAGTCCTTGTATCTGGAGTTCTCTGTCTGGAGGTGAATAGTATGTTTCATCATGAGTCCCTTGGAATTGTGGCAGGCCATTGTGTTGATCAGTTGCAAAGTCTTTCAAAGTTGATTATCTTTACAATATTTCTATTACTGGGGATTGTTCTAGTTCTGCTCACTTCATTTCACCTCCATTCATATGGATTGTCCCAGGTTTTTCTCAAACCATACCTTTCATCATTTCTTATAGCAGAATAGTATTTCATCATATTCATATATTATAACTTGCTTAGCCATTCCCCAATTTGTGGGCATCCTCTGAGTTTCCAAATCTTTATCACCACAAAAAGAGCTGCTACAATTATTTTTGCACATATTGGTTGTTTTCCTCTTTCTTTTATCTCCTGGGGGTTTAACCCTAAAAGCAACATTGCTGTGTAAAAGGGTATGATCAGTTTAATAGTCTTTTGGGAATAGTTCCAAATTGCTTTCCACCAATAATAGTGCATTAGTGTGTCTATTGTCCCTCCAGCATTTGTCATTTTCCTTTTTTTTTTGTCACCTCAGCCAATATGATGGGCATGAGATCTTTTAATTTGCATTTCTCTAATTAATAGTGATTCAGAGCATTTTTTCTATTGATACTGGGTATTGATAACTTTGATTTTTTCCTCTGAAAATTGCCTGTTCATGTCCTTTGTCCATTTATCATTTGGAGAATGGCTCTTATTCTAATAAATTTGGCTCAATTCCATATACATTTGGGAAATGAGACCTTTAGAGAAACTTACTACAAAAAAATTTCTCCCAATTTCTTCTCTTTTATTTTAGCTGTATTGGTTTTATTAATATACAAAAAACTTTTAAATTTTATATAATAAAAAATTATCCATTTTATCTCCCATGAACCTCTCAATCTATTGTTTGGTCATGAATTCTTTTACTAGCCATAGATCTGACAGATAATTTTATCCCTGGTGTGCTAATTTGTTTATGTCTAAATTATGTACACATTTTGAGCTTTTCTTGTTGTACAGTGTGAGATGTTGGTCTATGCCTAGTTTTTGCCAAACTACTTTCTAGTTTTCCCAACAATTTTTGTCAAGTCATGAGTGATTGCCCTAATAGCTGAGATCTTTGGGTTTATCAAATGCATACTTGCTATGCTCATTTGTTTCTATGTATCACATACCTAATTTGCTCTACTGATCAAATTCTTCTCTATTTCTTTCCCAGTACCAAATAATTTGAAATCTAGTGCTACTAGTCCCCCTTTCCTTCCTATCTTATTCAATGATACTCTTGATCATTTGTTCTTTCAGATGAATTTTGTTATTATTTCTTCTAGCTCTACAAAGTAATTTTTGGTAGTTTGATGGTATGACACTGAATAAATAAATAAATTCATTTATGTAGAATTATCATTTTTGATTATATTGGCAGGAGTAATTATTATTCCTCCAATTATTTGGATCTGTCTTTATTTGTGTGAAAGGTGTTTTGTAATTGCAAAATTACAATACTGTGACAGATGGACTCTCAAGTATTTTAGTCATCTGCAGTTATTTTAGATGGGATTTCTCCTCAATATTTCTTCCTGATGAGTTTTGTTGGTAATATATAGAAATACTGATGATTTTTGTGAGTTTATTTTATACACTGAAACTTTTGCAGGAGTTAATTGTTTTGATAAATTTTATAGTTGACTCTCTAGGGTTCTATAGGTAAACCACACAAAAGTGATGATTTTCTCTTTGGCTATGCTTATTTCTTAAGTTTCTTTTTCTTTTTTTTATTACTATAGCTAAGATTTCTTGTATGATATTGAATAGTAATAGTGATAGCAGACATTCTCACTTCACCCCCGATCCTACTGGAAAGGCTTCTAGTTTATCCCCATTATCAGTAATGCTTGCTTTTGGTTTTCAATAGATCATACTTTTCATTTTAAGGAAAGCTCCATTTCTTCTTGTGCTTTATAGTGTTATTAGGAGGAATAGGTGTTGTGTTTTATCAAAATATTTATCAAAAGTTTTTTCTGCATCTGTTGAAATAATCTTGTAGTTTTTGTTGTTTTTGTTATTGATATGGTCAGTTATGCTTATAGTTTTGCTAATATTGAATTCCTGGTATAAATCCAGCCTGGAAGTAGTATATAGCCTTTGTGATATATTGCTGTACTCTCCTGGCTAGTATTTTATTTAAAATATTTGTATCAATATTCATTAGAGAAATTAGTTTATAGTTTTCTTTCTCTGGTTTACGTATGAAGACCATATTTGCATCATAAAAGGTATTTGGTAGGACTTTTTCTTTACTTATTTTTTTCCAAACAGTTTATGTAATATTGGAATTGATGTTTGATAGAATTCATATAAAGCCATTTGATATTTTTTTCTTAGCAAGTTCATTTATGGATTATTCAATTTCTGTTTTCTAAGATAGAGTTTTTAAGTATTCTATTTTCTGTTCTATTAATCCGAGCAATTCATATTTTTGTAAATATTTATCCAATTTCTTCCAGATTGTCAGTTTTATTGGTATATAGTTGGACAAAAAAGCTACAAATAGCTCTATTTCCTCTTCATTGATTGTGAATTCAACTTTTTCATTCTTATACTGGTAATTTGTTTTTCTTTTATTTTAATTAATTAGCAGATGGTTTATTTTACTTTTCCCCCTAAATGTCAGTTCTACTTTTATTTATTAATTTAATGTTTTTTTTAACTTTCAGTTTTCTTTATATCTCCTTTGATTTTCAAAATTTCTATATTGGGGTTTAAATGGGGTTTTTAACTTATTGTTTTTTAAATTTTTTAGTTGCATGCTTTATTATTTTATTTATCTACCTTCCGTCTTTTATTGATGTACCCTCTTAGAGATATAAATTTCTCCCTAAATACTGCTTTGACTTTATCCCACAAATTTTGGTATGTTGTCTCATTATTATTTTTAATGAAATTGTTGATTGTTTCTATAATTTATCCTTTAAGCCACTCACTTTTTTCAGGATTAAGTTATTTAACTTCCAATTAATTTTTAATTTATACTCCTAAGGCCCTTTATTAAATGTAATTTTTCATTGAATATGGTCATTAAAGGTGAATTTCATTTTTCTACAGTTGTTTGTGAGATTTTTATGGTCATTTTTTGTGAAGATGCCATGCACAATTGAAAAATTGGTATACTGCTTTTATTTTCATTCAATATTCTCTAGAAGTCTTTAATATCTAACTTTTATAAAACTTTATCCATCTCTTTAACTTCTATTTTGGCTTTTTTTATGGTTAGATTTATCTAAGTCTGAGAAGGGTAAATTGAGATTCTCCCACTAGTATAAATCTACTGTTTCTTCCTTATAGCTCATTTAACTTTTTCTTTAAGAATTTGGATGCCATGCCATTTGGTACATACATATTCAATATTAATATTATTTATTTTTCTATGATACCTTTTAGCAAAATGTATTTTCCCTGTTCGTGTTTTTTAATTAAGTCTGGGTTTTTTTTTTTTTGTTTGGAATATAACATTTTATTTTTTTCTTTTTTATTACTAAAACTTAAATACACAATAAGAAAAGAAAAAGAAACATTATAAACTTAAATATTGAAACTGAAATACAAAATAAGAAAAGGGGAAAAAAGCATGTCATGTGGACAGCAGAATGTAAGAGAGGATTCCAAATACATGGCAATAAATTTCCATTTCAAGAAAGCCTATATAATAAATACTACATGTTGCATTGAGAGTTGTCCACCTTTGTTTCCTTGTAAGTTTTCTTTTATTCTCTGCTATGCACTTTTTAATTTGTTTCCCCACCCTTCTCCCTCCCCTCCCCCCCAGAAAGTTACAATTAAGTGTGGATATATTTATATAGAGATAAAAGATACATACATACGCACACATAAATATGCATACATACATATATAGACATATACTTTCTCTAACAAATTCTACTCTTGATCTTTGTTTTTATATTTGTGCATATCTCTTATTTCCTGTCCCTCCTAACTCCTTTACTTTACTTCTTCAAGCTACCTTGCCCTCCTATTACTTAACCTACCCCCCCTTCAAGTATCCTTCTTTTATCCTCCCATTCCCATAAATCTAAATACTCTTCTATACCCCTCACCTTTGACCTATTCCTTTGCCCTTCCCTCTGATGATCCCTCCCTTATCTTCTCATTTCCATTAATCTGAATACTCCTTTATACCACCCTTAAACCCATTCCCTCACCCTCCTCTCTAGAAATCCCTCCCTTATCTTCTCACCCCTCCCTATCCCCTTAGCATTTTATTAAGACTTTTATACTCTTCTAGATGTATATGTATTGTTCCTTCTTGAACCCATCCTTATGAGAGTAGGGTTCCAGAACTACCAGCCTACCTTCCCCTCTAGTTCCTCTGTGTCAGTTCTTCCTTATGCCTCATTTGTATAATTACTCTTTTTAGCTATTCCTAAATGGTTTACTTTTAAAAGTCATATCATATTAAGTCTACCCCAACCTTTCTTTCAAACTACCCAATTACTCATAAAAACCTTAGACATGTTTTACGTTTTACATACATAACAGGTAAACAGTCTGTCCTTATTAAGCCCGTTGTAATTAGTCTTCGGTATGTTCCTTATATTTCTCTTGGCTCTTGTATGCCAAATCTTCCATTAAGTTCAGATTTTTTTTTTAAACAAAGTCCTTAAAGTCTGACAATTCATTAAATGTCTATTTTTTCCATTCAGGGTTATGCTTAGCTTTGCTGGGTATGATATTTTTGACCAGAACCCCAGTTCTTTTGCTCTTTGATAGTGTTCCAAGACCTACAGTCTTTCTGTGTCACCACTGTTAGGTCTAGTGTGATTCTAATTGTGGTACCACCATATTTAATTTTTTTTTCTTATTGCTCATAATATTTCATCCTTGAGCTGGGGGTTTCAGAATTTGACTATAATATTCCTGTGGGTTTTCCTCATAAATCTCTTTCAGGTGGTGCTCAGTGGATTTTTTTTTCCTATTCCTACTTTCCCCTCTTGTTTTTATTCCTGGTTATGTGTAGGTCCTTTGCCTTTCAGAATATTCTATTCTAAGCCCTCCACTCCTTTAATGGGGTAGCTACTAAATCTTATGTGATATTGATTATGACTCCTCTTGTTGCAAATGCTGGTATGGGGGTGCCCTGGGAGTTCTTTCTGCCTAAGTCTTTCTTGCCTGGGTATTCAGTTCCTTTACCATCCCTGTGTGCTGGAATGATCCCACTACTACCACAGTACTGTCTGCTGAGCCTCTGCTAAACTGTGCTGCTACTCTATGCTGGTTTCCTGTTTAGTCCCTTCCCCAGTGTCTGCATACCATTCTACTTTCCTAAGCTGCCATGGGCTGGAAAATTTTAACTTATTCTCTAGAATACATTTGTAATTGTGTTTTTCCCTAATGATATCTTTCAAAGAATCTTATATAGTTTGGTCATATGCAAGGGGAAAGAACTCCAAAATAAGATCAAGTTAAAGGTTTATTTCATTTTTTAAAAACTTATCTTATTTTTAATTTATGGAAAAAACAAATATTTCCATAACATATTCCAATAAAAAAGATGTTTGCACATGAAACTGCAAGTCTATAATGTACAACTTGGTATTCCTTTCAAGTATACAACAAAATTATCATGTAAATATCTTTTTCCCTTTTTTCTTCCCTACCCCCATCCCAGAGATAAGCACCATTAGACACAAATAGGTATGTGTGTGTGTGTGTGTGTGTGTGTGTAAATATATACATACAGACAGATATAGGTAAAATTATTCTATACATCCATTAATCAGTTCTTTCTCAGGATGGTGAGATGGTGTCTTTCTTCATATGTCCTTTATAGTTAATTTGGGTATTTATTCTAGTCAATATGACTTATTTGCTCAAAGCTGTTCTTAAAAACAATATTAGTGTTACTGTATACAATGTTCTCTTGGTTTTGCTCATTTCACTCATTATTATTTCATGCAAGTCTTTTCATGTTTTTCTAAAATCCTTGAGCCCATTATTTCTTTTTTTCCTATTAAACATATTTTCACATTAGTGATATTGTAAAGAAGAATTAGAACCAATAGGAGGAACCATTAGAAAGAGGAAACAAAACAAACCAGAAGAAAAAAATAGCAAATAGCATGTTTTGATCTGCATTCAAACTCCATGGTTCTTTCTTTGGATGTGGATAGCATTTTCCATCATGAAACCTTTGGAGATGTCTTAGATCCTTGCATGGCTGAGAAGGGCTGAGTCTATCAACATTAGTCATTGCACAACATGGCTGTTACTGTGTACAATGTTCTCCTGGTTCTGCTCATTTCACTCAGCATCAGTCCATACAAGTCTTTCCAGGTTTTTCTGAAGTCCACCTGTTCATCATTTCTTATAGCACAATAGTATTCCATTACATTCATACACCACAACTTGTTGAGACATTCCTCAATTGATGGACATTCCCTCACTTTCCAGTTCTTTGCCACCACAAAAAGAGCTGCTATAAATATTTTTGTACATGTGGGTCCTTTTCCCATTTGTATGAATTCTTTGGAATACAGCCCTAGAAGTACTACTGCTGGGTCAAAGGGTATGCACATTTTTATAGCCCTTTGGGCATAGTTTCAAATTGCTCTCCAAAATGGTTGGATCATTTCACAACTCCACCAACAATGCATTAGTGCTCCAATTTTCCCACATCTTCTCCAATATTTATCATTTTCCTGTTTTGTCATGTTAGCCTATCTGATAGTTGTGATGTGGTACCTCGGAATTGTTTTGATTTGCATTTCTCTAATCAATAGTGATTTAGAGCATTTTTCACATGACTATAGATTGCTTTAATTTCTTCTTCTGAAAACTGCTGTTCATATCCTTTGACCATTTATCAATTGGAGAATTACTTGTATTTTCATAAATTCAACTCAGTTTTCTATATATAACATGCATTTAATTGAAAGATCTTAATGAGTTTTTGGAATTTCTTTACATCCAAATCCTTTGCAACAGATATTTGTATATTAGAAATGTCCCATGAAATAATGTTTCCTGTTGTCTTTGGATATATAATAAACAAACTCCATCAATTCTTTTATTTGTCTCTCAATGGAGACCTTATGAATATACTATCCAGAAATTAAGGATGTGTGTCAAATTACTCCAAGTTTTCTTTTTTTCTTTATTTCATAGATTTCCATCATATCTACTTTAGCAACTAGTTTCTTTTTTTTATCTTGGTGAGAATCAAGCTTCAATATCAGTTCCTCTCATTAATTCATCCATTCATTCATTCATTTGCATTATTAACACAAACCATAAAGTTATTAGCTATTCTTTCCTTGGCAAAGAGAGGGTTACAGGAGATATTCACATAATAAAAGAACTCCATCAAACTAGATTTCAAACTTGTGATCTGTTTTCTAAACTCCTCATCTAATTCTACTTTCTGTTTAGATGTCTGTTGAGAATACCATTTTAGTTTCTGCCTCTAGCTAATCATCTAGATCTCCAAAAGATTTCTAAATATTCATCCATTCCAATTTTATATGAATCTATAATCCATGTAATAGGTCCATAACAAGGTCAATGGAATTCCAAAACTTTGAGTTGGGGCATTCAGCTGCCTGGGAACCTAATTCCACCTATATCTCAAGGTCATAACAGCTTCAATTCCATAGTAAGGAAAAGCAGACATGACAAAAATTCTTCTCAACTTGTAGTTTAGGGACCATATACCTAAGGTTTCTTGTTTTCAAGTCAGAACAGTAACTTACTGCTCTTCTGGAAACAAATATGCCTCATTCTGTACCATATGAAGAATTATGCTCCTTAAATATAAGGTAGTTATAAGAAGCTCCTTTTTAGGATAACCGTTGTGTGATCTCACACTTTTTGATAATTTTCTTGATTATATAGACCAGATTAATGTCAGACCTGTACTAGGCTTATACAGACAGTGCTCCCATGTCATCAAGATCGTTGCATCTGATTTCAATGGCAAAGCAAAATGCTCATATTGTTACTGAATTCTTGACTCAGCATTGCATTTGTCCCTGGTTCTTACCTCAGATATGACATTGCATTTGAAGCAGTAACCAATCTCATTTTTCTTTCATTTTCAGCTTGGATTAGATATAGAGGAGCTAGAAGAAATTGAAGAAGATGCTGGACTTGGTAATGGAGGTCTTGGGAGGCTTGCTGGTAAGTCACAGTTGATATTTGATGTCAGATCTTTACAGCAGCTTGTGAAGTTGGAATATGGCAGCCTTTGCAAATTAATTCCATGCACATCAATACTAAAGAAGCTAGTTTATTAATCTTTAGGCAGAGTGAAACTTTATACTTGGTTAATAAATATGTCTGAATTTAGTACAGTGAAGAGTAGTTCTCAACAACAAACATTGGAGAAGGAAACTTGAACAAAAGGAGATGGCTTTAAAAATCCTATTATCCTTTCTGTATACTTTGAGGGTTTTTTTTAAAGGGGCTTTTCTTAGATCAAAATCCTGTCACCATCCTTTATTTAGTTAGTAAGTTCATGTTTGTTTTGAGTAATTTTATTTTATCTAGGAACTTAATATTTTGGGGTTTTTTATATTGCCAATAAGAAATATTAC
Source organism: Vombatus ursinus (assembly GCF_900497805.2). Classification (NCBI taxonomy): domain Eukaryota; kingdom Metazoa; phylum Chordata; class Mammalia; order Diprotodontia; family Vombatidae; genus Vombatus; species Vombatus ursinus. Next base: position 26,645,269 of record NW_020947062.1, read on the forward strand.
ACTTAGACATTTGTATAAGTTTTTATTAAGTTTCAGTTAGTGTTTAGATATAATTTTAATCTTTCTCTTAATATATTAAATATTGAATATCATACCTACATTTTTAAAAATAAGTTTTGTTGGTCTTGTGTCTTTTACATCAGCACACTTTACCCCAGTATCCTCCCCCTCCTCCATCAAATGAGCCATTACATAAAACAAATAGTGTTTTTTAAAACAAGGAAAGGAAAAGAAGAAGAAAAAAACAGCATATCCATAGGTCAAAAAAGGTTGCAAAGAGCTATGTTGGGAGTATGTCTTCTCTTGAGTCATGTTTGTTCTTTATAATTTTGCAACATTCATTTAAAATTTTTTTTATGTGTGGTTGTTCTTTCTATTTACATTGTTGTAGTTACTCTGAATATTCTTTTCCTGGCTCTGCTTACTTCATTCTGCATCAGTTCACATACATCTTAACATGCTTTTCTCTATGCATCAAATTCATCATGTATTTTGTGGTTGTTCAGTTGTTTTTCAGTTGTGTCAACTCTTTGTGTCCCCATTTGGGGTTTTCTTGTTGAAGATATTTGAGTGGTTTCCCATTTCCTTCTCCATCTCATTTTACATATAAGAAAACTGAGATAAAAAGGATTAAGTGACTTACCCAGGTTCACACAACCTATACATGTCTGAGGCCAGTCTGAACTCAGGAAGATGAATCTTCTTTACTCCAGGTCTGGCACTCTATTATGCCACCTAGCTGCCCCTCATCATTTCTTACCATACAATAATATTCCATTACATTAATGTACCACAATTTGTTTCACTTTTTCCTAGTTAATGGGCATCTCTTTTGATTCCAATTATTTCTTATCACAAAAAGTGCTACAATAAATATTTTGTTGAACATGGAGACTTTCTTATCAATGGCCTCTGCATGTATAAACCCAGCAACAGAATGCCTGGGTCAAAGAATATAAATATTTTAATAATTTAATTTGCATAATTACAAAATGGTTCCACAGCTTCATAGCTGCAGCCAAAATGCTTAATGTGCCTAGCTTTCCACAACTCTTCCAATACTGATTTCGTATCTTTTGTAATCTTTCCCATTTTGCAGACAGTAAGGTAGAACTCTCTGGGTTGCTTTGATTTGCATTTCTCTTATTATTAGTGGGTTGGAATATTTTTCCTGTGGTTGTTAATAGTTTGCAATTGTCCTGAGAGTTCTCAAAAGTTTATTAACTTTGAATTCTTATCTATTGGGGGCAGCTTTTGGACACATACATATATAATATATATGCTTATACACACATACATATATGCATATATTGTGCCTGTATGTGTGCATTTCTGATTCTCCCTTGTCCAGTTTGTTCCATTGATCTACCTCTTTTCTTTTAACCAGTACCAAATGGTTTTGGTGACTGCTTCTTTGTAATATATTTTAAAGTACGAAATTAATGTTCTTCCCAAGCCCCAATGACTTTTTTAAAATTTCTCTTGATATTCTGGATATGGTGTTTTAGCAAATGATTTTTACTATATTTATATTTATTTTTTAAAAAAGTTCTGTAAAGCATACTTTTAATAATTTTATTGATTAAAATTATTAAACAGCATTAAAACTGTAAAGTAACTTTGGTAGCATTTTCATTTTTATTATTAACTTATTTTAACAATCTTTTCTTTCTAAATTTTGAGTTTCAAATTCTCCTCTTCCCTCCTACCCCCCATTGCCCATTGAGAAGGCAAACAATATGATATCAATAATACACGTGAAATCATGCAAAACATATTTCTGTATTAGCCATATAAAAAAAACAAGAAAAACAAAGTGAGAAAATTATACTTCAATTTGCATTCAGAGTTCTTCAGTTCTGACTCTGCAGGTGGATAGCAGTTTTTCATCATGAGTCCTTTTGAATTGTCTCAGATCACTGTATTGATCAGATTAGCTATGTCTTGCACAATTGATCATCATTATAACATTGCTGTTACTGCACACAATGATATCCTGGTACTTTTCACTTCATTTTGCATCAGTTCATATAGGTCTTGCTATGTTTTTTTTTTTTCTGAAACCACTCCCACCACCATTATTTCTTATAGCACAAAAATACACTAATAAAATCATATACCATAACTTGTTCAGCCATTTCTCAATTGATGAGCATCTCCTTAATTTCCAATACTTTGCCAGTATTAAAAATAGCAGCAATAAATATTTTTGTATGTATAGGTCCTTTTCCTTTTCTTTGACCTCTTTGGGGTATAGACCTAGCAGAGGTATTGCTGGATCAAAGAATTTGCACAGTTTTAAAGTCCTTTGAGCATAGTTCCAGATGGTTCTCTAGAATGTTTGGGCCAGCTTACTACTCTACCAGTAGTTTATTAATGTACCTGTTTTCCCTCATTCCCTCTAGCATTTGTCATTTCTTTTTTTTAAAATTTTATTAATTTATTTTGATTTATCAGCAATCACTTCCATAAGCTTTTGAGTTTAAATTTTTCTTCCTCATCCTTCCCTACCTCCCTCCCCAAGATGGCTTGCAATCCGATATAGGCTATACATATACATTCCTATTAAACATATTTTCACATTAGTGATGTTGTAAGTAAGAATTAGAATCAATAGGAGGAACCACCAGAAAGATGAAACAAAACACAACAGAAGCAAAAAAAAAAAAAAACCAGCAAATAGTATGCTTCGATCTGCATTCAAACTCCATAGTTCTTTCTTTGGATGTGGATAGCATTTTCTATCATGAGGCCTTTGGAGGCATTTGTCATTTCTGATAAGTGTGAGGTGGTACCTCAGAATTGTTTTGATTTTAATTTCTCTAATCAATAATAATTTAGAGCATTTAGCTTTGATTTCTTCTTCTGAAAATTTTCTGTTCAGGTCCTTTGATTGATTATTAATTGGGGAATGGCTATTATTTTTATAAATTTGACTCAGTTTCCTATATATTTGAGAAAGTCCTTTATCAGAAAAACTTCTAAAATTTTTCGTTACCTCTTCATTGTCTATGGTACCTTTTAGCAAAATGTAGTTTTCCAGATTATCTCTTTCAACTAGGTCAAATTTTGCTTTTGTTTTGTCTGAAATCATGATTGTTACCTCTGCCCTCTTCACTTTAGATGAAACATAATAGAGTCTTATTCCAGATCTCTATTTCTCTCTGTGTGTGTCTTTTTGTCTCAAATGTGTCTCTTATAAAAACATGTTGTTGGATTCTGGTTTCCAATCCATTCTACTATCCACTTCCATTCTATGGGTTAGCTCATCTTGTTCACATTCACAGTTATGATCTCTAACTGCACATTTTCCTCTATCCCAGTTTACCCCTATTTATCCCTATCTCTCTTTTTATCCTATCTTTCCTTAAAAGTCTGCCTTGCTCCTAATCACTGCCTCCCCCAATACACCCTCCCTCTTATCATCCATTTCCATATCTCTTATCTCCTTTCCCTCTTATCTCTCGGTTGGGTAAGGTAGATTTCTATACCCAACTGAGTGTATGTATGCATGTATGTATATGTATACACCCATATTTATATATATGTGTACACACACACACATATATATATATATATATAATTTTTCACTCTTTGAACCAATTATGATAGTAAAATTCAAGTATTGCCTTCCACTACCACCCCAATTTTTCCTCCACTATAAAAGCTCTTCCTTGTGTAGCTCTTCTTTGTGAGTAAATTTGTCTGTTCTACTTCTCCCTTTCCCCTATTCCCAGTGCATCCCTCTTTCTCAGTCCTACATTCTTTTTTTGGAGATCATCACAATATAATTGACTCACACCTGTGACCTTTTTCTATGAAGATTATTTCTAACTGCCCTAATAATGATAAATTTCTTAGGAGTTACTTGTATCATCTTCCCATATAGGATTATAAACAGTTTAACTCCAGTGAGCCCCTTAGATTGCTCTTTCATGTTTACCTTTTTATTCTTCTCTTGAGTCTTGTGTTTTAATGTCAAATTTTCTATTCAACTGTAGTCTTTTCATCAGCAATGCTTAAAAGTACCCTTTCACTAAATATCCATTTTTGCCCTGAAGGATTATATTCATTTTTGCTCAATAGGTTAGTCTTGGTCATAATCCCAGCTCCTTTGCCTTCTGGAATATCATATCCCAAGCTCTCCACTCCTTTTAATGCAGAAGTTTCTGTATCTTGTGTGATCCTAATTGTGCCTCCACAATACTTGAATTATTTCTTTCTAGCTGCTTGTAATATTTTATCCTTTACCTGGAAGCTCTAGAATTTGGCTATCATATTCCTGGAATTCTCATTTTGGGAACTTTTTTCAGGAAGTCGCCAGAGGATTCTTTCAATTTCTATTTGACCTTTCAGATCTAAAATATCAGGGCAGTTTTCTTTTATAATTTTTTGAAACATGATAGCTAGGCTCTTTTTTTTTTTCATGGTTTTCAGGTAGCCCAATAATTCATAAGTTATCTTTCTTCAATCTATTTACTGGGTCAGTTGTTTTTCCAATCACATATTTCACATTTTTTTCCTTCTTTTGACTTTGTTTTATTTTTCTTGCTGTCTCATGGAGTCATTAGCTTCCACCTCCCCAATTCTAATTTTTAAGGAATTTTTCCTTTAATGAATTTTTGTACCTCCCTTTCCATTTGGCCTATTCTATTTTTAAAGGAGTTTTTTCTTCAATGATTTTTTTGTGTCTCTTTTACTATTAGGCCAATTCTGTTTTTGAAGGTGATATTTTTCTTAAGTATTTTTTTTTTGCCTCTATTAACAAGTTGTTAATTCTCTTTTCATAATTTTCTTGCATCAATCTCACTTCTTTCTCAATTTTCCCCCTACCATTCTTATCTTCTTAAAATTTCTTCCAGGAATTTTTGCTGGCCTTTGTCCAATTAGTATTCTTCTTTGAGATTTTACTTGTAGTTGTTTTTACATTGTTGTTGTCTTCCAAGTTTGTCTTGGTTTTTCCTGACACTATAATAGCCTTTTGTAGTCAAATTTTTATTGTTGTTGTTTGCTCATTTTCCAGTCTATTTCTTGACTTTGAACTTCACGTTAAAGTTTGGCTCTGCTCATCTGGGGACAGGAAGGCACTATGCCAAGCTTTAGGTTTTTTCTTATAGCTGTTTTCAGAGCTAGTTCTGGAGCTGTGCAAGTTTTCAGTACTTCCAAAGTGATGTTATCCTGGGAGAGGTATGGTCACTGCTCTCCTGGTCTATACTCTAGTCTTTTTTTTTTTGTGAGGCAATTGGGGTTAAGTGACTTGCCCAGGGTCACACAGCTAGTAAGTGTCATGTGTCCGAGGCCAGATTTGAACTCAGGTCCTCCTGACTTCAGGGCCGGTGTTCTATCCACTGCACCACCTAGGTGCCCCTATACTCTAGTCTTTACTCAGGAAAGACCTCTGCTCCCCTGCAGCTACAAGAACATAGCCTTAGAACTATGACCCATTATTGCTTATGAGCAATAGAGTTGTAAATCAGTACCATCTTCACCCAGGGCCAGCAAAATATCACCTGTAAATTGTTTCTGACCAGTTGCCTGACCCCCTTACCATCTCTGGGATGAGAGCTCCTGAAGCTGCTGCTGCTGTTGCTGCTGTTGTCATAGCCAGCATTGTCATTTTTATTATATTGGCATAGCCTAGTTAAGAAAGTAAATATTCTTCCAGGTATTTAAAATGTTCTTTATTTCTTTAAGGAACACTTTGTAAATTAATCCAAGATTGATCCCCATGTATTTTTGTATTCACGTACTATGTATTCATGTATTTTGTAGCTACTTGCAATGAAATTTCTAATTACTATTATTGTCACGTGGATTTTGTCATTTTTTATATAAAAATACAATTCATTGTTGAGGATTTATTTTGTAGCCTACGACTTTGCTGATTACCTCAGTATCTTTACTGTTTCCTTTAAGATTTTCTAAATAAGCCATCATATCATCAGCAAATAGGGATAGTTTTGTCTATTCTTTACCTAGCTTTATGCCTTTAATTCCTTTTTCTTGTCTTATTTCTATTGTTAGTGTTGCTAGTACTATATAAAGTAATAAATGGTACAGTGGACCTCCTTGTTTTACTCCTATAAATTGGGGAAATGTTCTACTGTATCCCCACTAAATATCATGCTTGATTTTAGTTTTAGATAAATCCTTTTTATTATATTAAATACCATTCTGTGCCTTTAATATTGTAGGATTTTTAGTATAATGAATGTTTTATTTTATCAGATTTTATTTTCAGCAGTTTTTCAGATTATTATATGGTTTTAAACATTTTTATTTTTAGAAAAAATAATTATATTAATTATTTCCTTTCATTCTTTGAATTTATTTGATTGATTAATTCTTGAGTCTCATAGAGTCATTAGCTTTCACTTGCCCAATTGTAATTTTTAAGGAGTTGTTTTCCTCAGTTGGCTTTTGTGCTTCCTTTTCCATTTGGCCAATTCTATTTTTTAAGGAGGTGTTTTGTTCAGTGTTTTTGTATCTCCTTTTACATTTGGCCAATTCTACTTTTTAAGCAATTGTTTCCTTTTTCCAAGCTGTTGACTCTTTTTTCATAATTCTCTTACATCACTCTCATTTCTTTTCACAATGTTTCTTCTACCTCTCTTACATGATTTTTCTTTTTTCTTTTTTTTTGTAGGCAATGGGGTTAAGTGACTTGCCCAAGGTCACACAGCTAGTAAGTGTCAAGTGTCTGAGGCCAGATTTGAACTCAGGTCCTTCTGACTCCAGGGCCGGTGCTCTATCCACTATGCAACCTAACTGCCCCCCTCTTATATGATTTTTAAGCTCCTTTTTTGAGCTCTTTCATTGAGCTCTTTCTGGGCTTGAAACCACTTTCAATTTTTGGGGGGGTTTTGCCCATAGGCATTTTGACATTGCTCCACCTACTGTGGCTCAGGATGTCCCTCTGGTTTGCTGAGGGAGGGCTTGCCTCTGCCTTACTGGGACAATTTCTCTCCTGGGCTGCATTCTGCTTTTGCCTGAGTGAGACAGACCTTTCTTGGCAATCTTCCAGGTTTCTTGGGCTAAATGATTGTTTTACCCCCACCTTTTTGCTGGTTCTGCTGTTCCAAGATTTGTTTCAGGGCATTATTTTATGGTTGCTTAGAGGTGAATATGGGAGAGTTATACAATTTACTGCTTACTCTGACATCTTGGCTCCTAGAAGTCTGCTGCTGCTATTTGGAGGGGGGGTGGTGTTTGATTTTTCAGTTGACCTAGAGCATAATAGATTATTGCCCAGCCCCTTATTCTAACTCAACACGAATCTTTATTTTCTGAATGTTTCTTGTAACAACATATTTTTGGATTCTGCTTTCTAATACATTCTGCTACTCTCTTTCATTTTATATTTGAGTTCTTTCCATTCATGTTCATACTTACAATTGTTAGTTATTTTCTTCTATCATTATCCTCTTGTTTTTTTTCTCTGCCTCTATCCCTCTCTTTACAAATAAGAAGGTAGCAAAAGACAGGAGGATAGAGTACTAAACTCCTCCCAATGTCTTCCTTTATAGAGGGCAGAAATTGGACTTCTAGCTAATGCCACTTTCCATCTGCAGCTCTGCATGGTTTCAACACCATGAAACAAGATGCCCCCATACTGGGTAACCCTTGGTGTCTCATAAGCCCTGCTTTCCAGTCTCCTTTTGTGTGTGTCTTCCTTCATTAGATTGTAAGTTCCTTCAGAGCAGAAACACATCTTTCTTTTACTTATTTTGTCCCTAGTACTTAGAACAGTACCTGGTACATAATAGGTGCATAATAAATGTTTATTGAAATTATTGGACAATTTGTTACCACACCTTCCAGTTTAACAAATACATTCACTATTTTTTTTTAATCTTGTGTCATTTCAAAGTGTTTACCCCATTCTGGCCTTTCATCAAGAATGCTTGGAAATTTTCTATTTCATTAAAGGCTCATTTTTCCTTCTGTAGGATTTTAATTAATTTTGCCAAATACATCATTCTTTATTTAAGAGAATGAACAAAAATATTTCACCATCATTTTCATAAAAGAAATATCATGGCTTTCTTACCACCCAACAAGTAACTACAAAATTACCTGATTTTCAATTACATATTACAAGAGGAATTTTGCTCAATTCTGAGTTCTTTGAAAGGCCAGCAATAAACATCTTAAATAACCAGCCACCCCAAGAAGTTGGTCAGGATTTTACAAAGAAAGATGGTAAGTAGGTAGTTACGAAATAGTAGTCTTAATTTCTAAAGTAGTCTATGGAATTGGTCAAAAGTTCATACAGTAGATTTAGAGTCAAAAAAATGTTAGCACTATTTTACTATTTTTCAAAAAGAAAGACAACAATGTTTTGCTTATGTGTGTGTGTAGTAATTATTCACAGACATGAGAGGGCAGTAAATTTTATTCTTGCATCTATTCCTTTTCAAGAAACTAGTAATTTGGTGGTAATGGTTAATGTTAAAATAATCACCTTTCAATTGCCAGTGTATCTGGGTATGTTGTTTGGCCTCCCACAGAGGTAATTTTTTACAGAGTCTGTGTCTTAGGAGTATTTTTGAAAAAGTTATTAGACTAAATTAATATGTCCTGTATCCTGTATCAAATTGTTTGCTGTCTCAGGGATGGAGAGAGATGAGAGAAGCAAAGGAGAGAATTTGGGACTCAAAATTTTTAAATATGAACATTAAAAATTGTCTTATGTGTAATTGGGAAAAACAAAATATTATTTAAAAAATAAATTAATATGTTCTCTGTGTTTTCATCTACCAGCCTGTTTCTTAGACTCTATGGCAACGCTTGGACTTGCAGCCTATGGATATGGAATCCGATATGAATATGGAATATTCAATCAGAAGATCAGAGAGGGTTGGCAGGTACATATCTGTAAATCTCCACCTATAATTTCTCCTCCTCTTTGAGGTATGGATCAGAGTATTCTTCAGAATTTTTTGTTGTTTCTGTAATTTTTTGACACATTAAATATTTTAAAATACAAAAGTACACTATTTTTAAATAATTTCTTTGTCTATTTCATTATTTAATATTAAGTACTTCTGTGGGCAAGGCACAAGCTTTGATTAAAATGACAGAGGCCTGGCCTTTGCATTCATTATTTAGTATCATGCAGTATAGAAACCAGTCTTCCTTTTTTTGTTGTTGGTAACATGAAACAAAGATCACAAATAATATTGAGTGTTGTAATCAATTCCTGCACAGATTAACCTATTAATATGTTTAATGATATATCTAGTTATTATTGTATTCTCTGGTGATCAGGAAAGGAAGCGTGATTGCTATTTATATTTACTGAACCTGGCCAAATTTTTATACTTTTCTTTCTTTAAATACATAAATATCTTTAATCAGCAATAAATAAGTTTTCTATGCTACTGTGTGCAGTTAAATTCTTCTTAAAAATAAATTTAACTTCCACAATAAACCTTACATTTTGTATCTTTTAAATTGTTCAATATGCCAAATACTTTCCTTTTGTTAAATTCACTTATTTTATATAATTTGGCCTTGAGTTCACAATTCATCTTGAAATTTTTTATCAATATAATAATCAGTCCATTTTTTAAATCTAGATTTCATTATAGCCTGTAGGTTTTTAATGGTTTAAATCAGACCCTTTGAAGCATCTTTATCTTTATCTTTGATAAACCCCCTTTGAAAATAAAATTTATTGACATCTTTTTTATATCAACAAAATTTTCCCAGTATTCCTCCCATTTTTCCTTCCCAAGAGTCAACCCAATGTAACAAATATTTTAAAGAAAAAAGAAAAGAGAAAAATCAGCAAAATTTACTGATGCATAAGAAAAGCCTGAAAATATATGCAATGTAACACCCCCAGGGACCTCCCACCTCTGCAATGGGGTGGAGTAGGGGTGTCTTCTCAGATTTCTTCTTTGGAGTCCTGTTTATTCTTTGAATTTTGCAACTTTCACCTTTGGCTGTATTGTAATTGTTCTTTCTGGCACAGTAATATACTGTATATCCTATATATGTGTGTATATATATATATATATACACATATATATATGTTTAGCCATTTTCCATTCAATGGGTGTCTGCTTTTTTTTTCCCCCATCAATCCTTTACTTTGCATAAAAAGTTGTACTATAAGTATTTTTTGTGTATATGGGGGTTTTAGATAGAGATATAAATATAGATAGATATCTCTATATATAAATTGTTTAGTATTTATATATTATATATGTTGTTTGTTATAAATTGTTTATATCTATATCTAGTTATAAAAATTATTTATATCTTGGGTACTAAACCCTTACCAGAGAAACTTGATACAAAGATTTTTTCCCCCATTCAGCTGTGTTGTAGGTGTGGTTCTAAATCTAGTGCCCCTCTAGTTCAGCTTTGATGTTGAGACAAAATGAGGAATTCACGAATCACTGAACATTTAAGAAAGAAGCTTTACTTTACCCTAACCCAGCAAGAATTTAGCAAGCTGCAGCTTCTCTGAATGCAGTTTCCCTTATCTCAAACTGAAAATGTGTCTGGTCAGTCAGACTTGCATTATCTCAGGCACTCACCAAATCTAAGAGATCCAGGGCCCACACATGGCTTGGGCTTTTTATTAGTCCTTGGCCAGGAAACTACCTCAGAGAAGCTAGGGCTAAAGGAAGCTGTGTGGGAGTTGTGTGTGGGAGGAAAATTGTGTCATGGTAAGGGGAGTTGTGTGGGGAAATTGCTTTCCTTCCACATCCAACCCCTTGGTGGCAAGGTCCTAATTATATTCTAAAGGAACTTTCAGCATTTGAATAACTAAACAATCCTCCTATCATGAGTAATACTAAAGTAAGAAAAAGGGGGAAAGGAGAATCAGAAATATGGATATTTCAGTGTCATAAGGGCCCAAGGAGAGAGACTGCTGTACAGCTCTCTTAAAATCTTCCAGGACTGTTCTATACCTCAATTGAAAGACACTGACTTTTGGTTGACTAGGTAAATAATGGCCATCATAATATCCAGATGATGAATCTAGGCTTTCCAAACTCTAAAGAATCCAATAAGTCTCTGAATTTCACACTGAACTTGGAATCCTCTGGGGCCCAGAGTCTGAGTTTTCCCTCCCATTGAATTTCCCAAAATTTGATTGAGCAAACTGGACCCTGGATTTTCTTAGTGTTGATTTCCTATCCCTAATCTCTCATATGGACTACCATTTGATCTAGGGCTTCTGCCATTATGGCCTTCTTTAGCCCAGTCAATATTATGTCATCAATACAGAAGTATATACCAGCTCTCCCAAGAAAGGCAGCCTCTTTCAGGTCTCTGCCCACCGTAATTTGGCACTATGAAAGAGAGTTCAAGTAGAATTGGGGAAGGACAGTGAAGGTATATTGGACTGTTTCTCATGTGAAAGCAAACTAACTGCTCCTGACTAGTTTCAGCTACAGAAATAGAGTAAAAAAATATTTTCAAGGTTGCTAGACTCATACCACTAACCTTAAGTCTGGACTACCTGGTCTACAACATTGATGAGATCAGGAACAGTTGTGGAGTTAGATAGTTGTGGAGATTTGTTTAGCTCCTTATAGTCCACTATAAGCAGCCAGGTACCATCTACCTTCCTCACAGGTAACACAAGGTTATTGTAAGGTAGTTTGGTATAACAGAGCACTCCAGCTTCCTTCATCTCCATTACTGGAGAAAAAATTGCTTTCATCCTTCTGGGGACCCAATATTGTATAGCAATAACTTCATGGGATGATTCAGGTAATTCTAAGAATTTCCATTTGTTCCTATCCACAGTAAAATGTCTAGAGGTTGTTGAAAAGATGCACACAAATACTGCCTTACCTCTATGGACTGCCCTCCCCTAAATGATCCAAATGGATCAAGAGCTTTGGGAAAAAACCCTCACTGAGAAAGTAGAATAAATCTAACCTATCAAATCCAGCTTTTCCTGTAATTACCATCTCTCTTTGGTGGGGAGAGTTGACCCTCAGCTTGTTCCCTGGGAGCATACAGTCACATTCTCCTGGGAGCAGTGGTAAGACAAGCCTGGGACTTTCTGACCCCTGGTGGAAATTCCCCAGTCTCTACCTCAAGTCTGTTACCCTTTTGCAGTGTCAATGCTACTATCTCAGTCATAAATTATAGGGTGGGTTCCTGACTTGGCTTCTAACTCCCCATCTTTGTCATTTTCACTGCCATAAGTTATTCTTATATTATGCTATTCTTTGTCTTTCATTGCCCAGATCTCTGACTAGCTGTTGAATGTGGCAGCTTAATTTACTTTCAGTATAAATGTGGATTTTTCTTTCTCAAATTTTCTGCATCAGTTGAGATAATCACATGGTTTGGGGGTTTCTTGTTATTAATAATTGATTCTTTTACTAATGTTGAGCAATTTTTTTGCATCCTTGGTATAAATCCAACTTGATCACAATGGATAATTCATTAGATAAAGTGCTGTAATAGATCCAATAGTATTTTATTTAAAAATTTTAAATCATTAATAATATTGCTATGTAGTTATTCTATGATACTTTCTTTTATGGTTTAGGTATTAGGTATTAGACATCTAAATTCACAAAGGAAACCTTAAATAAATTATAAGAAGATATACACAATAATACAATAATGGCAGATTTTGATGCCTCTCTCAGTATCAAATAATTCTTGCAGAAAGATAAAAGGGAAATGTAGAACTGAATAAATTTGCTAAGGAATTTAAGCTAAAATGTGGCATCTTCTAAATGAATAGAGAATATATCTGGATATATTTATATAGCATAAGTATATCTCAGCATCATATGGAAATTTTACAAAAGGGCACAGAGACATTAGAGAAAAATGTGAAAAGTAGGAAAAAATACACATATCCTTTACAGACCATCATACAATAGAAATAATAACTAGTTCATGGGGCACAAGCAAAAGACAGATTCAAATAGACTTGACAGTGAAATCCTAAATAATGATTGGATCACAGAATAAATCATAGAAACAATTAATAATTACATGAAAGAAAATAATAATGATGATACAACATAGAAAAACTTCTGGAACAGAGCTAAAGCAGTCCTCTGGGGGAAAATTATGTCACTAAAACATACACTAACAAAATAGAAACAGTTTTATTTGTTTTAGTGTTTATTTTATTTATTTTTGTTACATTTTGAGTTCTAAGCTGTCTCTCTCCTGCCCTCCCAACCCCACATTAGACAAGGACAACATTTGACACAGATGTGAAACCATATAATACAAACTTCTATATATCAGTTCCTTCTCTAGAGGTGGATAGTACCTTTCTTCATAGGTCCTTTAGAGTTGATGTGAATATTCATATTACTCAGAATAGCTTGGTCATTCACAGTTACTCTTTGAACAACATTGCTGTTGCTGTATACAATGTTTTCTTGGTCCTGCTTCATCATTTTATTCAAGTCTTTCCATGTTTTTTTTTAAATCAACCTGCTAATTTTTTTTTCAATTTTCTACTTTCCTTCTAATCTTGGCTATGTTTATTTGTACAGAACCTTTTTAATTTAATATAATAAAAATGATCCATTTTATATCTCACAATGCTCTCTATTTCTTGTTTATTCATAGATTCTTCTCCTATTGTTAAATTGATAGATAATATGTTCTATGTTCTTTTAATTTATTTATGATATCGTTCTTTATGTCAAGGTCATGTATCCATTTTGACCTTATCTTTGCAAATGGTATAAGATATTGGTCTATACCTAGTTTCTGCCAGACTACTTTTCAGTTTTCCCAACAATGTTTTACGAAATAATGAATTCTTATCCTCAAAGCCTAAATCTTCACATTTATCAAACACTAAGTCACTAAAATGATTTACTGTTTTGTATTACTACTTTGTATTGTAAAGCTCCACCATTCTATTTCTTAGCCAGTACCAGATAGCTTTGATAATTGCCACCTTATAATACAGTTTAAAATCTGGTACTTTTTCTAGTTTTTTTTTAATTGCATACCCAATTTATTGGTGTGATCTTTCTCTATTTTATTGATATAAGCATTTAAAGATAAAAAATTATTTATCTCTGAATACTGCTTTTGCTGTATCCCATAGGTTTTCATATGCTGTCTCAGTATTGTAATTCTCTTTAATGAAATTGCTGATTATTTCTATGATTTATTCTTTAAGCCACTCACTGATCAGACAGTAAAAGTTTTTGTTTAGGTCATCAGTCAAATACTCTGAATTCATCCATGCTGTCATTTTGTTAAGAACAGGGGGCCTAACTGAGTAATTCTTCAAGTACAGTGTCAAATCCACACAGGTTGGCACTTGAATGCTTTGCTGTAGAATATGGAACACTACATACTGAAGCTTGCATTATTTATTTTGAGTCTTACATGATACCAATGCTGAAACTGGAGTAAAAACTTGATTTGATGTAAATAACTGTTGTTCTGTGTTTCTCTCCCTCATTTATACCCTGTTTTCTTCAAAGATGAGTTTTAAAGCTTTTAAGGAAATAAGCCACAGGGGAATTTGAATTTATACCTTCATTAATCTGAAAGAAAGTAATCTTCATCTTCATTCTGGATTCCTTACAAAGCTAGTTGAAAACCTTTTCATATTTTGCCAGATCCTCTATGAAAAAGTGTTTCATGACCTGGATTCCCCCTTATCTTAAACATGAGTTGTTGAAATCAAGGAACTTTTAACCAACATCTTGCAAACAAACAGATATACAAGATAAAGGGGAAGAAGGAGGGGGGGGATTCCCATGGACCTTGTCATCCTACTCAAATCAAAGCAGATCATTGTTTGATAGGAAGGTGACATTGGTTAAAAAAAATAAAAAGATTCACAAGGAGGAATTAAAAATTAGTCCCTCAATCTTATAACATATTGAGACATTGCCATCAAAAAACTGAATGACTCATCCTATCTAAATCACCAGGGGGCATGTGATATAGCCCAGGGAAAATGGAATCCACTCTCTCATCTCTGAACATTTTTATTTCTTGAGGGAAGAGAACAGACACTGATATGTTGGTTTTTTTCCATTTAAATGCTCTTTTTGGTAAAATGTTACTTCTGCTTCTCTCTCTCCAATTCTCATTCAGAGTTTCAGACCCACCCCGCACTAGTTTTCAAAGTTTGCGTTAAGCTTTGGTTTCCAATATGATAAAGCATTAAATTTGTTTTTTTTAATTGTGACTTATGCTAACACACAAATTGTCTTTGTCACAGTAAAGCAAACATAGGCCATTTTTTTAATTCAAAACATATTTGACCTTGACTAGAAGAGTTTTTAGTAACAAATTAGTTAGGTCTGATTTGAATGGTTTGGAAACAGTTATCTACCTACTAAGAAATTTTTGTTTAAACCCCCCTCCTTTTTTTTTTTTTTTTGCTATTTTCGGACTGAGTTTTGTAGGACCAAAAAAAACCAAAATAAAACCTTTGTATCATGACTTACGTAGAAGTTCTAATCATAAATTCTAGATTTTATTATATTGACTTTGTTGCATTTCTACTTAGAGCCTTCCCTAGGACTTATCCTATATCTAAAATATCCTTGATCTTCCAGTTCACCAAGTCTTTTTACTTCCTTTATAAATCCCACTTCTTCCATAAAGCTTTCCCTGGCTAATGAGAAAAAATAATGAATTCCCCTTACTTTCTCTGTCTTTGTAACATCTATGAATACCTCTGTACTCACCACACTCAGTTTGCCTATACTTAATATTAACGGATTGTTTCTTTGTTTTATTTTTGTACTTATTCAGTATTGTTTCACCCATTTTCTAAGATCACAGAGTCCATTAAGTCATTAACTGTACGGTAACTACCACAGTGATATTCATATACTACAATTTTCAAACAACTTCTAAAACAGAAGTTAAGCATTGTTTGCAATAGCAGGAAAAGATATGTTCTGAGCAACCTAATTGGCAAATGTTTCTCAGTGTAAATTACATTTATCCTTCTTCTTAGAGTAGAGTTTTTGAGTTAAGTTAGAGGCTTTTTGTTCATTTGTTTGTTTAGGGCTTAGAGTTTAACCTTTGGGAAATATGTGTTATGTCTTTTTTCCAGGTAGAAGAAGCAGATGATTGGCTTAGACATGGTAATCCCTGGGAGAAAGCTCGTCCAGAATTCATGCTCCCTGTCCACTTCTATGGTAGAGTAATCAATACTGAGAATGGAACCAAATGGGTTGATACTCAGGTACTTAACACAATTACATGGAATATCCATTTTACATAGTCTTATCTGGATTTTGTATTATTCCTTTTGACAACCTTCAAAAGTCTCTCTATGCTATTTTGACAAACGAAGTAATAGAAGTATGGAGAGAATAAGTCATTTGCTGAAAGTCCTGTAATAAGTCAACAATAGGACAATGATTAGAACTTAGCCTTGAAAAGCTAGCATCTCCAGACTCTTGGCTTTTTTGATAAACCACTTAACAGGAAAGATGGCTAAGAATTAAAAATGTCCCTTGTTATTTTGCAGTCATTTTGGTTGATTGTGTACATGTATATATAATACATACATGTATAATACACACACATATGCAGGTATGTATTTTATATGTGCACGGATGTTCAGTGTAACAATTATACATGTATTCTATATTTTATGTTATATTGTAATACATTATTATGTATATTATTTAGATATCATATGTATCACATATGTACTTTATATGTACATGTGTATATATTATATATCTGTATGTATATATACATATATGTGGATATGTGATCTTACATCAAGAAATTTCAGGTGCCAAGTTTCTGTAAAACCAAGGAAACACTACTCAAATGCTTCATTCAAAGACACAGTAATCATGTTAATGACAAATATGTTCATAATAGCACTGGTAATTTTCTTACCTAATTATATGTAAACTATAATTGAAATTATTTTCTAAAATGAGCAAATTAGAAAACTTTGAAATAATAATATTGTACAGATTGTTTCCATGCAGTTGCAATACTCTATGAGGGTTGGTGGCTTTCTGTTAATAGCACAGGTCCCGCTGCCTTAGCTGAGTACAAAATGTATAAAGTTTAGAGAACACAATGACATTCTTCAGAAAGTTCCCAGAAATTCAGATAGAGGAGGTCTGTTCTTTTGTGGCTATGAAGATAAATTTACAGAAATCGAAGTAATCTGAGGTGATCAAGTCTCAAATCCAATATGATTTTCTAGAATTAAGTAACCACCTGTGACCATTTCCAGATTAGTAGCCAGTAGTAACAGAATGCACAAGGTCAAGCATATTTTGTTTATACAGCAGGCAAGGAATTATCTTTTTTATTTTATTATGCTCCCAGAGCCAGAAAGACAAATTAATTTGGAACAAAATGAATTCTATGAATTACTTTAACTTCATCTTAGAGACAGTGTGGTATAGGAGAAAGAATACTAAATTTGGAGTCAGCCTCAGTTCAAATCCCACTTCTGTTATTAATTGGTTGTGTGACCTTGAGAAAATCACTTGAACTTTCTGTGTCTTAGTTTCCTCATCTATAAAATGAGTTTAGACTAGATGACATCTGAGGTCCATTCCAGCTCTAAATATATGATCCAATGATTAATCATAAATTGCCTCTTAAAAAATTCTTCCTGGACCTTTATTTTTCATTAAATTATTTCATTCACTTATATTGATTAATGAAACCTAAATATTACTTGTGATATAGAATCTTATTTTATATGATTGTTATATATGATAATATATCTTGTAAACCTCATGCATTCAAAATTCAGAGAGCAAAATGATAAGTCTAAAGGAATTTCAACACAGTTAGACTGGAGGAAATACAATAGAAAGAGACTGGAAGAAAAAAAAAAACCCAAGTGATAGTGCTGGCTTCAAAGCCATAAGTAATTTTTGCACTTGGGGCAATTGCCACAAACCAGTCCTAAGAAAGCTGCAGGAAAGGCACCTTCAGGTAGCAGTGAGTTTGGACACAGCTCTGGGAAGGGATGTGGGAGTGCAATTCTGAGACACCATGAAACTGCTGCTAGAAAAGATCTCCAACCGCAAGAGTAAGTAGGCTACTTGGTAGTTTTCAGTTTACCAAATTATTCTTGATGACTAAGTGCCTAAGTTAATTGTTTACTTACATTTGGCATTCAAGAAGCTTGATTATAGAGGGGGTTGGCAATAGTAAATGTTATAGCAAACAAATAGATGCTTTTGGTGAGGGGCCTGAAATAGGGTTTAAAGACAACCCCTTCAAAACATCATGTTTAAACTAGAAAGGGCCATAGGGAATCTATCTCTTTCATTTTATAGAGGAAAGAAGTGATTTACCCAACATTCCAATAGAAACCTTGCTCAGTTCCTACTCATGTGAAACTTATGAAACTTACAAAGGAGGAAACCCAGAACTTGAGTCAGTGTCAGAGCAGACTCCAACAAATCTTCTAACTACCAGTCTAATGTTCTTTCAGCTAGGTTGTTAAAATTTGATTTGTACATAGAAAGGTGTACTCATGCTCACACACACACACACCCTTCCAGAACAGGAAGGACCATCTAGGGAGGTGGAGGAAACAGAGCTTTGATAGAAAGACCCAGATTGTCTAGAAGGCGTGACTGTCTAGTTGGGGCCAATGGGCTGTTTTCTTTCTCACTTTCCATCACCATCTGCCAACTCCTCTCCCCACCACCACTATCACCTCTTTCCCAGGACACAGTGCTTAGGGGCAGGATCCTCAGATAGTTCTTAGGTCTAGCATTTCTCCCTCCCTAAGCAAACTATCTTCTATTCCATAAAAGATTCTGGGTCCCTTAAGGAGACCTTAAGTGTCCCTTTGTAGACTCATAGGGCAGCCCGCAATACTTTCAACCTTAGCCTAAGTTTGAGAAGCTAAAAAGAGCAAAAACTTCCAGGGAAAGAAAAGGTCCAGGTTGGGAAATTAGAAGCTGAGGCTGAAGTGCGTATTATTCCCTATTTTAAAATTACCTTGACCCCAGGCCATGTGTTTAGGGTATGGCCCATCCCCAGACTGTGGAGGTGGTCCCTGAAGGACTACTTGTATCTGCATTGAGGGGACAGATTCCTAGGATCAGGGCCATAGATCTCTCTCCTCAAGGCTTGGCTAGAGCTCTCATCCTCTTAATTGTGGCCTTTGTGTCCTCTCTCCCCTGAGAAATAGTCAAGCTGCTTTCCCAGCAGAAGACTGCCTTCATTTCACCTCTCTCCATCCTGCCGGTGCCTCTAGTCATAGGTCTGCCCTGAAACAGCTCTGCCCACCCTTTTTCCTTAAAGAAGAACAGTCAGCTCACCAGTTTCATTTCCCACTCTGGGACAAAACTGCTATCGCCTCATCTTAGGCACTGTTCTGAAACTGGCAAGCTGTTTTACTTTGTATGCCACTTAACATCTCTTGGCCCAGTCTGTAAAATGAGAAGGCTAAATTACATAATCTCTGAGGGGTTTTTTTCCATTTTAAAGATTCTATCATTTTATTTCTTGGTTGTGATAGTGTAGGGAATAGAAAATGGTTTATTCCATTACATCACTTCTGTTTGCTATGAAGCCAATAGCTCAGCTACCTAGTCTATTCAAGTTCATTTGTCTCAAATGATGAATTACAGTTATTCTTTCAAAAGTTCAACTTTCTTAAAGCTATGCTTAGATCTAAAAACATCTCTGATAGACTGGAATAAGTATCTCTCAATACTTCAATCTTATCAACTCACTAAATGTCACAACATCTGGATTCGATAACGAATTATCAAACCCGAGTTGACAAAGAGGAAGGGGTAGAATCTTCTTGCTTAAACATTCTTAAGGTGATAGCTAGGTGGCACAGTGAATAGAGCATGGGCCTTGGAGTCAGGAGGACCTGAGTTCAAATCTGGCCTCTGACACTTG
Source organism: Vombatus ursinus (assembly GCF_900497805.2). Taxonomy (NCBI): domain Eukaryota; kingdom Metazoa; phylum Chordata; class Mammalia; order Diprotodontia; family Vombatidae; genus Vombatus; species Vombatus ursinus. The sequence continues at coordinate 26,665,120 of NW_020947062.1, forward strand.
ACACTTACTAGCTGTATGACCCTGGGAAAGTCACAACCCCATTGTTAAACAAAATAAATAGATAAACATTCTTAAGAATAACAATAGTGGACATTTATATGCTGCTTTAATTCTTGTAAAGTATTATTTCCATTTTATAAATAATAAAACTAAAGTCAGAGAAATTAAATGAGTTGTCCATAGTAGCAAAGCTACAAAGTACTTAAGGCAGAATCTGAATGCAAAGTTTCCCTTATTGCAAGTACAATAATCTTTCCATAACACTGCAAGATAGCATCTTTAAAGTTCATTTCTTCCTGAAAGCAAAGAGAGATACATAACTAAGATTTTTCTGTGACTATTTCCTTAGTTTCACATCAGGTCAGAAACAGAACTAGGAATCAGTTTGCAGGCTAATTTGCCAGACCCAACTTCCCAAGGGGAAAAAATGGTTTATCAATTATTCTATTTAATTATGTAGGTGATCCTTGCACTACCCTATGACACACCTGTGCCTGGATATATGAATAATACTGTCAATACCATGCGACTCTGGTCTGCTCGGGCACCAAATGACTTTAACCTCAGTATCTGTGAGTACTGAATTGGGTTCTTGCTATTTTTCCTATTTCCCTTTTTTAATAATGTAAATCTAGTGGTTTTTCTGTTAGATCCAGATAGAGTTTACATGCTAAGTGTTTCATATAAAGGGTAAACTTGAGAAAATGTCTTGATTTTATCATCTTTTCACTATACAAGAAGGTATTTTTTTAGAAAGCTAATAGAACCAAGAAGGAAATTTCCATTGACAGTCACATGTGTGTGAACATTATTCCCCAATGTGGGAACATAGAATATAAGCAATTTGGAAACCATTTGACTTTGGGGTCATTTTTCATTTTCCAGCAGTGGTCCTATAAATTACCTAGCAAGCACTATATAAAGTCAGGTAACTTGAAATGACAAAATATTTGTTTTTTCTCACCATTCTCTTTAGTTAATGTCGGTGACTATATTCAGGCAGTTCTAGACCGAAATCTTGCTGAAAACATCTCCCGTGTTCTGTATCCCAATGATAATGTAAGTGATTTGCCTTATTTTTAAATGGAAGCTAGTCTTTTCAGAAAAGGTATTTCAAAGCAGCCTACTCAACAATCACACAAATCTGGCCATTTAATATTGAATTCGACCTCAGGAAATGAATACTTTTTTCCTCTTCCATCTAGATTAGCAGATTTTCTTTGCACAAATGAAGGATTCATCTTATACATAGAGTCAGATTTGATACTTAACATTCAATTGGTGCCTAAATTACCAAATTCAAGAGGTTCTGAGAAAGGATTTAAAAGCAATATTCTTTGTAAAAGTTTAAGTCATTGGTGAGATGATACTTCCTTTCCAAATAAAAATTTCATTTACAGAGTCAAAAGGCCTCTCTTGGATCTGCATTTCAGGTCTCTTTGCTTTTTAAATAAATTAGCACTACTAAGATGTAAACCACCCAACTTACAAGCATGTATTAAATATATAGTCTGTGTCAAGCACTGTGTTAAGTGCTTGGGAAGATACACTGGAAATAAATCCCTGCCCTAATGAAAGTTATAATCTAGTAAGAAGGTAAGATACCAATTCATAGCTATGACATACAATATCACTTAATAAGTACATTAAAAAGTTAAAAACAAAAATAAGGTGCTGACTGAGGTCTAAGGGGAAAAGTCTTACAAATGAAATGAAGCTCTGAGGTGTTTTTTAGTTGTGTTTTAATAGATAAGTGGAAATTCAACAGATGAAGAGGGTGAGAAAAGGAATTATTGACTATGGGAACACCTTGGGCTAAGGTGTAAAGAAGCATGAGAATACATATTTAGGAAGAAAAACTCATGGAGGGTGATAACATGAGATAGTTAACCTTTCACGTAGGACAGACTGACAGAAGGCTTGAATGTTAGGCAAAAGAGTTTCCACTTAAATCCTAAGGCAGTAGGGAAAAACCTGAAGATTTTGGAGTAAAAGAGTGATGACCAGACCTATACTTGAGAAATATTACTCTAGCAGCAGAGGGAAGAGAGAAAAGAGATGGCAAAATCTGAGAAGAGGCTATGGCAGTAATGTAAGCAGTAATGATTATGAGTTTCAACTAGGACAATGATAGTAATAAAGATCAGGGGAAAGATGGGAAGGTTGTTGTAGAGTTTAAATCAACAGAAAGCAGAAATTATTGGGGAGCAAGTATCAAAGATAACACTAAAGTAATAAATAAGAGATATAAATAGTGAAGCCAGAAGAAGGAATAGGTTTGGTGGGAAAAAAATTAGCTTAGTTTTAGATATGTTGAAGAGTCATTCATTAGTGGGACATCCAAATAGAGATAGCCTATAAGCAGTAGGAAGTAAAGGTCTGTAGCTGAGAACAGAGGTGAGGACTAGAGAGAAAGATTTTTGAGTTATTTCTGGTGAGGTGATATTTAAACCTAAGAGAGTGAATCAAAGCAACAATAGATTGTGTTGAGAAGAGATCCAAGGACAGATCTTTGGGGATACCCACATTAAGGGATCAGGGAGAGAATGAAGAATCTGTGAAGGGATCAGAGAAGAAACTACTAGAGAGATAGAAGAAGAATCAAGAGTTTATTGTGTCAGTACAGGATAGAGTATCCAGTAAGAAGGTACAGTCAGCAGGGTCAAACGCTACACAGAAATTTGGGAGTAGTCAGTCTGAAAAAAATATTGGATTTAGTGACTAGAAGGTAATTGGTAGACTTAGAGAAAACAGTTTTAATAGAGTAGGAAGGAAATGAAAACCTGAATGCAAGTGGCTGAAGAGAGATGAAGCCTATGGACCCCTTCTCAGAATAATGTTTTTCAAATGCATAAAATAAAATGCAAACTCATTATATTGGCATATGGTTATCAAGATCATTTTTAAAAATAAGTTCACAGACCCCAAGTTAAGAAACTGTGCTCTCTGATAAAATATAAATTCTGTTTAGTTTGTAAAGTCCTACACAAGCTGGCCTCAGCTTACCTTTCTAGTCTCATGAAAGATCACTCCCCTCCTTCATTTTGTGGTCCATCCAAACTGTCCTTCTCTGTTCCTCCCCATGACCCTCTGTCTCTGTGCCTTTACATGATGTTGCTTCAGTGCCTCCCTAGAATATATCCCTTCCCTACCTTTGCCTCATCTTCAGCATGAATCCTTTCCTGATCCCTTCATCCATTAATATCCTTTCTCCCAAACTATTTTATATTTAATTCTTTTGTGTGCATTTGTATTTATTAACTTTTCATTTATACTATCTATATCTATACATGTACATTATCTCCTCCATTAGAATGAAAGTTCATGACAAATAGAGATTGTTTCATTCTTTGTACTTGTATCTCTAGGGCCTAGTATACATTAGATAATTAATAAATATTTGTTGATTGATCAGTCTCCTCCTTGAAGTTTTTGCTTATCATTCCCCCTCAATGTGCATGTATGTAAGTGTACATAAACACACACACACACACACACAAACACAGAGGTTATTACACTTTCCCACCTCAAATTGCTTTTTATTTACTTATCTGTATAAATGTTATTTTTTCTTCTCCTCTTACTCCAATAGAACGTAACCTTCTTGAAAGCAAGTATTGTTTTATTTTTGTCTGTGTATCTTTAGTACCTAACAGTTTCTTTCACACAACAGGTTTTTAATAAATGTCTGAATTAAATTAAAGATATCCATGAAAAAAGTCCCATGCCTTGTCTTGGCAGACTCTTCCCATGCCTTTTACTCCGTGAAATATTCTAAATATGATATTTGATTGTAGTTTTTTGAAGGAAAGGAGCTGAGATTAAAGCAGGAGTACTTTGTTGTGGCTGCCACTTTACAAGATGTCATCCGACGCTTCAAAGCCTCCAAGTTTGGTACAGTATTTGATGCTTTTCCAGATCAGGTAAGGAGCCTATCAGTGTAGTCTTTGACAATGAAATAAATAGCCACAGATTTATGGTCAGCTTTCCTTTTCCATTTGAAAGCTTTAGGATAGAACTCTCTTCACGTCAAGCAAACCAGAAGCGGACTATTTAAAACATCATGGCAATAGCCCAAGGTGTCTCATCTTTCTTATGACACAGATTCCATTTCTAGTCCAATAAGGATTATGGGGGCAGGTAGGTGGTGCAGTGGATAGAGCACCAGCCCTGAAGTCAGGAGGACCTGAGTTCAAATACGGCCTCAGACTAAACACTTGACACTTACTAGCTGTGTGACCCTGGGCAAGTCACTTAACCCCAATTGCCTAAAAATTTAAAAAAAATTTTTAATTAAAAAAATAAGGATTATGGACCCCTTCTCAGAATGATTTTTTTAAAAAATCAATAAAATAAAACACTTTGGATTACAGAGGAAACCAATTACATTGAAATATAGCTATCAAAATATTTTTCAAAAACAGATATATGGACCTGAGATTAAGAGTCCTAGCCATAGTCACTTACAAAAAAATTTTTGATAGATCAATAGATGGGTAATCAATATATCTTAAGTTACAGCTAAGAGAAACAAACTATGCTGGATTATTTGGTTTCCAATGTGTAGGGGAAGATCTATTTGGGATAGGATGCATTTGTTTAGTTCATGGGGACTAAACATGGGGAAAGGAACCTGAAGAAGTCCTTAATCTCTTTTCGAGAAAGTCCCTTCCCTGTCCCTCTACCCAAACAAAAATAACTCTGGAAGTAGTTTTAATTATTTGAAAATGAATATTTGGATTCATGCTTCAGTCAAGTAAAATACATTCTCCATGATCCCTAATTTAGTATGGTGTTTATGCAGGTTGCCATTCAGCTGAATGATACACACCCTGCCCTTGCTATCCCTGAGTTGATGAGGATTTTGGTGGACATTGAAAGATTGCCCTGGTCTAAGGTTGGTAAAATACTTGGATTCATTTTATATTAAGACTAAGAGATATTGCCAAAAACACCACTACATTTTTAATTGTTTATTAATTTCTCTAAACATTACTGTTACTTCCTAATAAAAACCCCTTCACCTCACTAGAATTTTCCTTGTAAATAAATTGGTACAGTTAAGGAAAAACAAATACATTTAGAAATCTGATAATATATGTCTCATGCCATTCTAATACTATTGTCTCCTGAGACAAGAGGGTAAGTTTCATAATCCATCCTCTCCAGTCCAGATTTTCATGTAAATTTTTTTGGTACCAGTAGCTTCCTAGGTGGTAGAACTTGACATTTTTTCTACCATTGTCCTTTACTGAAAATGTTAGCAAAACAAATGAAATAATTAGGGGAGTAAATATGCATAAATATTGAAATTTTTTCACATTTCTTTCAATGACTAACAGAAGATAGAATGTTCTCAACTAAGAGTATAACAGATAATTAACTGTACTAATTCTAAGTGTCCCTACAGATTTAGAAGCTGATATTTTTAAAAGCTTAACAAAATAAAAAGGCATTACTCAAGTGCTTCTCTAGAAAGTCTTTTCTTTAAAAAATGTGAGAAATGCAAATAGGGTTGTAGAGTAGATCAATAGAATGTTGCCTTCTATCAGACAAACTTAAAAATAGCTCCTTGCCAAAAGCGTGGTCATATTTCCTGGAAATTTGTCATTTCCATACGTTTCAAGGAAAACCATTACTGAAATTAAATTTATCCAGCTCAAGACAGATTATTATCCCATGGCTATATCTAAGCATAACAGAGCTAAGGTGAGATTTGGCTACCTATAATTGGGGTCTATGCATATGGAGGTAGCCATTTTTGCTAAGGTGGGAAAGTTAACCATTCAATTTCTCTCAGGCCTGGAAAATCACTACAAAGACATTTGCATATACCAACCACACTGTCCTCCCAGAAGCATTAGAGCGCTGGCCAGTGGAACTTGTAGAAAAACTTCTCCCCCGACATTTACAAATCATCTATGAGATCAATCAGAAACACTTAGATGTAAGTCTTTTTCAAGCCTTCTTCCTACTGCCTTTGCATGTGAGTAAACTTTCTTAAGTTGCCAAAGGGGGTTCTGACTTTTTATAAAATGTAATATGAAATATCATTTAATAGAGTGTTTTTTTGTTGAAACTGAAGAAATTTCTACATTTGACCAAGAATCTAGTTTGTTTGCCTTTCTAAAAAGATGCTCATTTAAAAACGAATCCTCACAGTGTTACTTTTATATTTCTATCATTCTGAGTAGGCTTCATCAAATATTGTACCTGGAAGATAATTCATGGTGCTTAACAGCTATTTTATTCAAAAACAACTGACCATTCTTTCTTCCTGTGATTAGAGAATTGCATCATTGTTCCCTAACGATGACAACCGTCTCAGAAGGATGTCTCTAATAGAAGAGGAAGGGGGAAAAAGGATAAATATGGCGCATCTCTGTATCGTGGGCTCTCATGCTGTGAATGGTGTGGCTAAGATTCACTCTGACATTGTGAAGACTAAAGTGTGAGCCTTGGTTACTCTGGTCCCCGGGCTAACACAAATTGATTAATTAATTAACTCAGATCTTGTTAATTTATCTACAGTTAGGGTGGCTGCAGACATAAAATGTTTAAAGATGACACCCTTCTACACAAAGTTTCTATTGAGAAATCTCTCTTGGCCAATTTGAACCTACTTTTAGAAACTAAAGAGATCCTTTCCTAAAAAAACCTCGTGTGTCAATGTTGTTCAGTCAAAAAGAATTTGGATATTGCTATTATGTATAGACAATAAACACTGCATATTTTTTATCCTCCTTCAGACTGACAACCAAAGATGCTAGTTATCCTTTTCCCACTTTTTACTTTGTTAGTTTACTGACTTCATAGGGTACCCAGGAGTTACATTGAGGTTTTATTGATTAATCGTGAACCATACTTCCATGATCCAAACTCTTTAACTTTCTGACCCTTAGATTCAAGGACTTCAGTGAGATAGAACCAGACAAATTTCAGAATAAAACCAATGGGATAACTCCAAGGCGCTGGCTCTTACTCTGTAACCCAGGACTTGCAGAGTTAATAGCAGAGGTAACTATAGGAAATACTGAGTATATTTGTGTGAGTAAATTGATATGTAGGAAATTCATGAAGAAGCTCATCTCTTAAAAATAATGGTGCATGTGTGAAGAATAGTTAACATGAAATCATATCAATGTGGGTCATGCTCTCTGATTATAATTATAGAATTGTGGATCAGGAAGGTACCTTAAAATAATCTAATCCTAAATGCTCAATTTATGGATGTAGAAAATGAGAACCTAGGGATATCAATTCACTTATGTAACACAGCTAGGCATTGGCAGAGCCTGAACGAAAACCAAAATTTGCTGATTTTCCAGTTTCTTTCCACTATATGGCTTTCATAAACTTCTGACATCCTATCTAGATGCATCCCAATTGCTGAATCAGTGTTATTGTCTCAGATTTCATAATTGTAAAGTCACTCGAGTCCAAGAGAAAGAGTTTCTTTGTTATGAAAGATTTCAAGAAGGACAAAAATATAGGAAGAAAAAAACCCACACAGATAATGTTAGATACCCAAGAAAACACAGTAATTCAGGGAAGTAGCCTAGAATAAACTCCAAGGCTTCATGACTCCCAAACATGTTCCTTTCACTTTATATGTAGAATCTCCGGTGTTATAGTGATCCAAATATAAGGTAGTTAGGCAGTTGAATATTATTTTATAAATAAAACTTACAGCCTTTTAACTATTAAAAGAAACTATCCCTTTATTCGATATTTCTTTGTGTAGTAAGTAAATACCACTTGCAAACATACTTAGAATCTTTTCCATGTGAAATTTGGTATCATTTATGGATGCTAATTCAGTACAATTCAGAAAGCGTTTATGAAGCACCTGCTATGTGCAAGGCACTGGAAAGTCATCAACAAAACTTTTTCCTTTAAATTTGAAGAAAATTGGGGAAGACTACGTGAAAGACTTGAGCCAGCTGACCAAGCTGCACAGCTTTGTTTCTGATGATATTTTTCTACGTGAAGTGTCCAATGTGAAGCAGGTGAGACTTGGCAGCATGGCAATGTTCACCTGGACATTTGCCTCATTATTTTATGTCTGTCACACCAGATGTGTTCAGAGCAGAAGAGCTCTTATGTTTCTATTTCAATAGGAAAACAAATTCAAGTTTTCTCAGTTCCTGGAGAAGGAATACAAAGTAAAGATCAATCCGTCTTCTATGTTTGATGTGCAAGTTAAAAGGATCCATGAGTACAAGCGACAACTCATGAACTGCCTTCACATCATTACAATGTATAACCGTGAGTTGGTCGTTTCATGTGCAGTGGGGCCCTTCTAAACCCTTGGGAGTGGAGGAAGCAGCAGTACCCACGTATTTTTTTTTTTTTTACTATCTTCACCAACTCTTCCCTCTCCCCACTCCCAATCTTTTTTAGGCATTAAAAAAGACCCTAAGAAGCCATTTGTGCCCAGAACAGTTATAATTGGAGGCAAAGTAAGTTTATCTCATTGGATGGATTTTGAAGTTTGTGTTTTCCTGTCATTTAGTACATAGTAAATGTTTGAGTTGTTTGTTTTCAAAAGGCTGCTCCAGGATACCACATGGCTAAAATGATCATCAAGCTAATTACATCTGTGGCTGATGTGGTGAACAATGACCCTGTTGTTGGAAACAAGTTAAAAGTCATCTTCTTACAGAACTATAGAGTGTCTCTGGCTGAAAAAGGTAGTATGAAAACAACAGCTAACATTTATGTAGCACTGTAAGTTGTACAAGGCACTCCATATATTTTTCTCATTTGTCACAACTCTGTGAGGTGGGTCCTATTATTATCCTGATTTTATAGATGGAACTAAGGCTTGGAGAAGTTAAAGTGATTTTCCCAAACTCACATAGCTATTCAATGTATAAGGTAGAATTTAAACCCAGGGCTTCCTAAAACCAAATCTTTGAACCACAAAGGTTCATTGAGCACTGGGTGTGTACTGAGCAAAGTAACTGACAATATATGGGTTACATGTTAGAAAGAAAACAATTGCTGCTGTCAAGACATTTGTAATCTAATGGGAAATGCTAAACATGTAAGCTCTTTGGTATCACATGTGGGCAGAACTCAAGGTTTATATACCTATCTGACTGACAATGAGATTGATGTAGCTGTATCAAAGTGAATATTATCATGCTGTACTTCAAGTGCATTTCATTGTTAAGGAAAATTAGGTGTTAATAGTAAGTATCTAGAATTCTTTCCTGTTGGATGCTGGTCTTCTTTATAAGATGATAAGTTTGTTGGGTTCTTAACCCTTAATCTTGGAACTCCCTGGCTACAAAACTTTCTTCTTCTCATTGTGTGGGAAAACCTGGGAGAAGCTACTGCCATTTGTTCATATAGGAGCGAGGAAATAGATCAGGTTGCCAAGGAGTGAGATTTGGATATGTCTTAGATTGTCACTCTCCAGGAGGAGGAGTTAAGACATGGAGGTAGATGAGTTTGCTTAATAGCTACACTTCCTTTTTTCAGCACTGGCACCCTTTTTCTTATTTATACTCATATGCTTGCAAAGCACTCCCCAAATGCAAATACCTATTTTGCATGCACTGATTTCCCAAGTACCAAAGTTATCAAGGAATCATTTTTATAGTGTCCTTAGGCATTATAAGGACATTTGATAACTGTCATTCTGTGACCTACCAAAACCCAGGAAGACCCCATTATTTCTTCAGGCATTGAAGATTACAAAAATGTCCCCTCCAGGGGGTTCAGCTTAAATTGTTTATAATATATAAATGTACTCTCAGAGTAGAGCATTGATTTGGTAGCTTCTACATTCAAAGAATGTCTTTGGCACTCTTGTGTGCCTGTGTGCAAAAATAGTTACAAAGTCAGAATTATGGCCTCTAGTCCCAAATATGTTTGCATGTGGACTATTTCATTCTGAATATGTCAGATGTAAAGAAAGCAGAATAACAATACAAGAATACAACACCATAGAATAACAGTATAATTAGAATTTTAAAAGCTTGAACATAGAATTTGAGGGGTTTTGGTGTTAGCTAGTTTTGTGAAGAAAAGAGCTAAAGAATCAAAGATCAAAATCATTAACTTGAATACAAATTGTTGGTAGTTATTCCAGCCACAGACTTGTCAGAACAGATTTCAACTGCTGGCACAGAAGCTTCAGGGACAGGCAATATGAAATTCATGCTGAATGGAGCTCTCACCATTGGCACGATGGATGGAGCAAATGTAGAAATGGCCGAGGAAGCTGGAGAAGAGAACCTGTTCATCTTTGGCATGAGGGTAGATGATGTTGCTGCTTTGGACAGCAAAGGGTAAGGTTCTCTTGCATTTTGGCAATTCATAATCACAAGAGTCTTAGAAGCCCAAAATTTCACACCAGAAATTTCATGAGGCCTCTTTCAGGTAGATTATTTAATCTGGGGCAACACATGAAGATAAAGCATGATACAGAGTTGAGTTATTTCACAACAATCAACTTCAAACTGCTCTTTAGTAAAACTGTTTTATGGTATCATACCTGTTGAATTGGATGATAGCTTGGAGATCTCTCTAGTCCAGCCCCTTCATTTTACAGATTAGCAAACAAGCAAGAGAAGTTAAATAATTTGCCCAAGTTCACTTGATAGATGACAAATGGTATTTGAACAGGTTCTCTAACTCCAAAGGCACTGTTCTTTCCATCATCCTGCCTGTATTGCTACCTCCCTCAGAGATCCCACCCGTTATCTATATTTACTTTTAACTTGGCCTAAATCTGAACAACATGCTAGCTAAATTTTTAAATTCTAATTAATTCATCAGATTCCTCTCAAATTTTGAAAGCAGATATTAGTAAGGGATCTTGCCCCCCCAAAAAATTGAAAAATTTCACCTTTTTTTCTTTTAGTAGAAAAGTAGGGAACTCTAGGTATTGTGAGATTAAATAATTGTGTTGACTGGATTTGATTAATTGATTTTTTTGGGAGGGGTTACAAGGTAGAACTCATTGAGTGGGTAATAGTCTGGAGTGATATCTGGAAATGATTATTGTATGAAAACATTTTAAAAGAAAATGGTAGTGGGACAGATCTAAATTTGAAAAACAATATGAAGCATTTATTTCCCCTCCCTTGCAGAGGACTTGATTTATATTAGGTGCAAAACTACTAAAAAATAATCAAAGAAAGTGTGCTTCTGTATGTTTTAATTAAACTGTTGACTTTTCATACACTGAATTACCTATCCTTGCAATATATAATTTAGTATGTTGGCCTAGCTATCTGCTTATTTAAAATATGTTTTTTTAAAAATCCTAGATTGAATTAAATGCAGCTTGCTTGAATATATAACCTTCCCATACTACATTTACGACAGCACATGGTACTTATGATTTTTCATAATCTGTTATCATTAGAGTCTTCTGTTACACATAATAACTAAATTACATTTGAAAGGCATTAGGAAAGCTCTAAAAGGACCTTGTATACAATATCAGAAGCATGAAATCTGCCTGAACTTCTAATAATAGTTAATTAGAAAGTCATGGGATTTGTACTGCTTATGGAATTTCTAATGCTGCTTCTTGTGTATTATATATAATTCTTCCCTCATCAACCCCATCCTTAGGTATGATGCTAAGGAATATTATGAAAAACTTCCAGAACTGAAACTGGCCATTGATCAGATTGATAGTGGCTTCTTCTCTCCAAAGCAGCCAGACCTTTTCAAAGACATCATCAACATGCTATTCTGTCATGATAGGTCAGTATTCAGAATGGACATGTAGGGTATGACTTTGGGGAACCTATTTTTTGCTCACTGGGGGAAAAGACTAGTGGGTAAACATAGTAGGTGAGCATGGACTCCGGATCAGAAAGAATGAGAGCCAGTGAAGAAAAATTGGATTTTTATCAAATAAGGATGGTAATTTTAAAATAAAACTGACAAAGCTAGTATTCTGATTTTCTCATGTAATTGGTATGTCCTACTATCAAATGTATCAACATGATGGCATTTCTTAAGTATAGAAAAGGCTGAAGGAAATCATGTGGGCTAGCTAAAATTCTTGGTAGCTGCTCTGAATTGTGTCAACATTTAACCAAATAGTCTAACTAGATCACAGAGGAAGGTGCAATTTAAATAAAATTATAGCAAAAATTATAGGATGTGACAATAATTATTTTGTTTTCATTTTCTATCCCTCAATAAAATAGGTTTAAAGTCTTTGCAGATTATGAATCTTATGTCAAGTGTCAAGAAAAAGTCAGTCAACTATACATGGTAAGAGCATCTCTAATGTCTCACCTATCAGATTTAAAAAGGAAGCCATTTTTTGGAGAGTTCAAGGAAAACTTTCCATTTTCCCATTTCAGATATGTTTCTCATACACTTAGGCCTTGTTGTTAGATCATAATGGAGAAGAGATGCAGTTTTCCTATTCGTTCAGGCAAAAAAAATTTCAATTTGCTTTTAATTGGTCAGAGATGGGGTTTTGATTTGCATTTAGTGACATATCTTTATATGTAGATCATCTAAGGAAAATTTTTTATAAACCTGTCCTCTTCATGGTAAAAATAAATAGCTCTTCTACAATGTGGGGAAGTATTTGGGTGGTATTTATATGTATATAAAAAGAAGACTTTTGCACTTTTCTAATAGAGACTAATGAGTAACCTTCAGCAAACCAAATTATCAATCTTCCACAAATAACATCCTCTGCCAGAGTTAAAGCATTTAGTTCTGTATATGAAATGTGTTATAGGAGTTTATGCGTCCAATCACATGGACCTTTGCTTAATTAGCATAAGAAAATAATTAGTGGATAAATGGCCAACAGGGCAGGACTTAGGCTACAACTCATGCATGACCTGCCTTTTTTTTCAGTTTTATTTTGGAATTCTGGTCTGAGTTACAGCTGTAGATCTACTATATCATGAGAAATCTTACTGCCCATTAAACATAAATAACACCATTCTGGATGTGGTATAAGCATGATTAAAAAGAATTTTTACAAAAACAGAAAAACTGAAACAAGACAGAATTTAAATCTCAAAAATAAAAAAAGCTTTGTATATATTGACATGCTTTCTCTGGGACACAGGAAACAAGGTATAGTCCCAACTTCTAGTATTTGTACTATATTTGGGTTTTACTATAAGATTACTTAATGTCTGTGCTGCTTTACACACTGTAACCTTATTTTATATTAAGTTACATCAAGTTCCCAAAAGCACACTAAGGTACTCTCACTTTAATTTTAAGATTATTGCTTCTGACAAATCAGGAAACAGAAAATGACAGTGTTATCATCAACTCAAAAGTGATCCATATGCTTCCCTGACACTGACATTTTTCTACTTTGTTTGGAGAGATATAGATATATACATGTATGAGTACATGTATATAACATATTTCATGTGTATCTACATGCACATGTGTGTGTACACATAAACATAGGTGGTACAGATAAAGGTCAGAAAATCAAAGTAAACAGGATGAAATTTAGATAGATCTTGAACTGGCAATCCCCAGGATGGAATTAATTCTAATCTTTTCCCACTAGTCTCAAATTAGAGTACTTTGTAGGTAGACAGGCTAAAAAATATAAACAGGGAATTGTCAAGAAAGGAAATAAGGAAAAGGAAAGGAAAAGATAAATGTTAATGCAATACAATAACACACTGTATTGTCTCAGAATTATACCACATGTTAAAAAACAAAGAAAAAAAACAAGTGTGCTATTTGACACATTGGGTACTGAATGGCACCTTCATTAATAAATCTATTTCTTGCACTAAAACATGTTAATACATTAGCTGGTTTGTTTGTTTGTTCTTTCTCTATTAAAAACCCCTCTAATCTTGATATTTATGAACTCTACCCATTACTATATTTGCTGGTGGATCTGCCTGCCTCAAGTCTCTCTCCATTCTGATCCATTCTCAATTCAGCCATCAGTGATTTTCCTAAAGCACAGGTCCTATCATTTCACCCTCCTTCTCAATAAATTCCGGTGACTCTATTGCCTCCTGGATCAAATATAGAATGCTCAGTTTAGCATTTGAAGCCTTCATAACCTAGTCCCCTCCTTCCTCTCCAGTCTTCTTACACTTTAATCACTAATACATACTCTTTGATCCAGTGACACTAGCTTCCTGGCTGTTATACAAACAAGACACTCCATCCATCTCTCAGCTCTTGGTGTTTTCTCTGGCTGTCCTCCATGCCTGGAATATTCTCCCCCTTCTACTTCACCTACTGACATCCTTGACTTTCTTCCTTCTCCAACTAAAATCCCATCTTTGGAAGCCTTTCTCTTAATTCTAGTGCCTTCACTCTTTCAATTATTTCCTATTTATCCTGTATATAGCATGCTTTGTATATATTTATTTGTATATCATCTCTCTGATTAGATTGTAAGTTTCTTCATAGCAGGGATAGCATATTTTTTGCACCTTCTTGTATCCCCAGAACTTAGCACAGTGCCTGGCACATAGTAGGTGCTTAATAAATATTGACTGATTGATTGATTGATTGATGCTGATGTCAAGTCCATGTAGAGGTGAAGGAACTATTATTAACTTTTGTTGTTTTCCATGTAATGTTTTCAAATTATATTCTTTATTTTCAAAGAGCAAAATTCCACCTTCCCTCTGTTCCACCTCACCTTTTCCAGCCCAAGTGAGAATGAAAGAAAAACATAACCTTTGTTACAAATTTGTATAGTTAAGCAAAACAAACTTCAGCATTGGCCTTGTGGCCATGTCTATCTGTCTGTATGTCTCTATCACTCTGTCTGTCTCAAACCCACACATGCATGCACACACACATATGAATGTCTGTGTATATCTCATTTTGTATTCTGAATCCTTCACTTCTATGAGGAGGTGAATAGCAGATTTCAACATTACTTCCTTGAAATTCCAATTGGTCATTACACTTATCAAAGTCCCTAATTCTTTCAAAATTGTTTGTTTTTGCTACATTGTTATCATTATATAAATTGTCCTTGTGGTTCTATTAATTTCATACTGCATCAGTTGATATGTCTTCCTAGGTTTTTTGAAGATCATCTCAAATAACTGACTTTTATTTGGTTCATTCAAATTTTTAAAAATATTCCATCAAATTTATGTACAATAGTTTATTCATTCATTCCTCAATTTATGGGCAACCCCTCATATTCTCATTTTTTAGCACCTAAAAATAGCTACAAATATTTCATACATCCTTAGAGTTTGTTTTGCTTAGGACTAATTCCTCTCTTAATTAGTCCTAAGCAAATTCCTCTCTTAATCTACCTCCCCTTCTAATTCCTCCTTCTCCCCTTTCCCTTCTGGTTAAATGAAATGTATTCCTGCATCCAGCTGTGCATTTTCCGTCCTTTAACCAGCTCAGATTAGAGTGAATTTCATGTCAACCACTACCCCCCACCTCTCATCCTTTTTTATGTAGATGTCTACTTGCACACCCTGGTAATGTGATATCATTTTCCATAACCTCATTTCCCTTTCCCTCACAGTGTATTCTTCTTCCTCTCTCCATTCTTCTCTTAAGGTCATCAAGACATAATAAAATCACTGCTAAGCCTTGCCTAATTAAGACACCCTCTGTGACCCCAGATGATGATAGGGTTCAGAGGAAACACATGTATCATCTCCCCATTTTAGAATCAAAAATTTATCATGCAACCAATATTAGAAGGAAAGCAGAAACCTGGGAAATAATTTTTACAGCCAGTGTCTCTGATAAAGGCTTCATGTCTAAAATATATAGAGAACTGAGTCAAATGTATAAGAATAGAAGTCATTCCCCAATTCATAAATGGTCAAAGGATATGAACAGGCAGTTTTCAGGGGAAGAAATTAAAGGTATCTATAGTCATATGAAAAAAATGTTTTAAATCACTATTGATTAGAGAAATGCAGATCAAAACAACTCTGA
The DNA here is from genome assembly GCF_900497805.2 of Vombatus ursinus. Lineage (NCBI taxonomy): Eukaryota > Metazoa > Chordata > Mammalia > Diprotodontia > Vombatidae > Vombatus > Vombatus ursinus. Next base: position 26,681,032 of record NW_020947062.1, read on the forward strand.
GGTACCACATCACACCTATCAGATTGGCTAACATGACAAAACTGGAAAATGATAAATGTTGGAGAAGATGTGGGAAAATTGGAACACTAATGCATTGTTGGTGGAATTGTGAACTGATCCAACCATTCTGGAGAACAATTTGGAACTCTGCCCACAGGGCTATAAAACGGTACATATACCCTTTGACCCAGCAATACCACTTCCAGGTCTGTAGCCCAAAGAGATCATAAAAATGTGAAAAGCACCCAAAAATATTTATAGCAGCTCTTTTTGTGATGGCAAAGAATTGGAAATTAAGAGGATGTTCATCAATTGGAGAGTGGCTGAACAAGTTGTGGTATGTCAGTGTAATGGAACACTATTATGCTGTAAGAAATGATGAGCAAGCAGACTTCAGAAAAACCTGGAAAGACTTATATGAACTGATGCTGAGTGAAATGAGCAGAACTAGGAGAACACTGTACACAGTAACAACCACATTGTGTGATGACTGACTTTGATAGACTTAGCTCTTCTCAGCAATGCAAGGATCTAAGACATCTATAAAAGACTCATGATGGAAAATGCTTTCCACATCCAGAGAAAGAACTTTGGAATCTGAATACAGATGAAAGCATACTATTTGATCTCCTTTTCTTTTATTGTTTGGTTTTGTTCTTTCTTGTGGTTCTTCCTATTAGTTCTAATTCTTCTTTACATCATGTGAAAATATGTTTAATATTAATGTATAAGTAGAGCCTATATCAGATTGCATGCCTTCATGGGGGGGGAGAAAATTTAAAACTCAAAGTTTTATGGAAGTGAATGTTGAAAACTAAAAATAAATAAATTATTTTTTTTTTAAAGTTTATCCTTATTTAGTCCCTTGTGGTTGTTTATTTGTGTTTACCATTTTTTTATGTTTCTCTTTAACTCCTCTGTTTGAACTTCAAAGTTTTGATGGAGTTCTGGTCTTTTCATTAGGAAAGCTTGGAAGTGTTCTATTTCACTAAGGATCCCTTCCCATTATGTAGGATTATACTCAGTTTTGCTCAGCTGTAATCCCATATCCTTTGTCTTCTGATATGTCATATTCCAAGCTCCCCACTCCTTTAAGTCTTTGGCTGCTAAATCATGTGTGATCCTGACTGTGGCTACTTAATACTTGAATGCTTTCTTTCTGAATCCTTGCAGTATTATTTCTTTGAACTGAAAGCTCTGGATTTGGGCTATAATGTTCCTGGGATTTTTATTTGGGGTTTCTTTTGGGAGGTGACCTGTAGATCCTTTCTATATCCAATTTGCACTCTGGTTCTGAGAAGCAGTTTTCTATCAAGATTTCTTTAAATATGTCTGGGATCTTTTTTTTTTTTATCATGACTTTTAGCTAGTTTGATGATTATTAAATTATCTCTACATTTTCTTCAATTTTTTTCAATCTTTTGGCTATATTTTAATATTTCTTATAGTTTCATGCATTCATTGGCTTCTATTTTGTCCATTCTAATTTTTTTTTTAAGTTTGTTGCTTTGGCAAAGTTTTGTACCTCTTGTGCTAAGCTGTTAATTCCCTTTCCAATTCTTCCACAGCTCTCTTTTTTGGTCTTTTCCTATAGCACTCTTATTTCATTAATGAAAAGTATTTTTTAACTCTTTTTCAACTCTTACTTTATCTCTTCCAGGCATTCTAGTTGAACCTGTACCCAAACTCTGTTGTTCTTTGAGGTTTCCCTTGTAGATGTTTTTGAGTCATTGTCTTCTGGGTCTTTTTATGGTAGATTTCTTTTTCTTCATTTGTTTTTTGCTTATTTTCCCAGCCTACTTCCTAACATCAGATTTGATATTAACACAGGATCTGAGCATTTCTGGAAGGAAGGTCTGGGCTTCATCCTATTGCTGTTTTCTTGGTTATTCTAGGATTTTCAGTACTCCCAAAATCATCTAATCCAAAAGTCTGATTGCTGTCTCCTGGCCTTTGAACTTTGTAAGTTCTTAACCTGGGTTTAGGTCTGAGCAGTAGTTGACTACCGCTGGACTTGCACCTATTGGTTAGCTGGTACAGCAAGTAACAGAATTAAAGCCTCTCCATTAGTCTAGGATTCCTGTTATCATGATTTCTTGGTAGGCTCCAGAATAAGCCAGAAGATAAGACTGGGATCCCACTCTGTTCCCATAGTCTTAGTCCCACAGCTGCTGCTTATTTCAGAACTTCTCTTCACACACTGCTTAGGGCATGTAGCCTCTCTTATAATAAGTATCAATTAAAAAAAAAGTTTTTCCTGATGTTTAGAACAAGAGAGTGAGGTATTATGTGTAAAAGCATGCTACTCCTGGACACAGGCCCACCCTGTGTCTGCGATCCAGAACTAGGTAGTAGGTAACAAAGATGACAGTTGGCACCCATTCCCATTGCAGTGCATGAGAATGGGTCTGGGACTTCCTCTTTCCCAGATGCATAGCCCCTCCCTAGGCAATGGAGTGTTCCACTTAGCTGCTCTTGGCCAATCCATCACAAGTTTCTGCAGACCTCTCAGTGTATCTCCCTAAGCTGACCTAGGCTTGATTCACTGTGACTTTTTCTTGGATTTCCTTATCAGGGTTCAGCATTTTCTATATGTTTTTGGAGAAGTTTTAAGGAGCTCACTGCTCCTCAGACTGCTTCTTGATACTCCATCACCTTAGCTCCAACTCCATGAAATGTAAATAACTAACTTTTTGTGGTCATGGCATCAGACTTTCTAAAATGATATTTCATATATTTGAACTAGTTTTAAAATGGCAGTTTTTTATAGTGAATGTATATAGTTTACTATTAATGTATAAATACGTAAAATGCTTTTCCAAATTGCTAAAAGATAACCATTTATATTGGCAGAGTATATCTTTGTAATGAGATTTGTAGAGCATTAGCTAGATGGTTCACTTGTGTTATAGCTAGTAATGTAAAATGAGAAAATATTGGCTCAATCTATCCATGAACATATATGTACCTAGGAGGTAATATTCCATATAAGATACTTTGGTTCATAGATTTAGAGCTAGAAGGAATTATAAAGGCCATTAGCCAATTAAATTTTCAATGAACATTTATTAAGTCCCTACTGTGTTCCAGGAACTGTGCTAAAGTGCTAGGGATGGAAATCCATAAGGAGAAAGACAATCTCTGCCCTCACAGAACTTACAATCTAATGGGAGAAGACAAAACACAAAAAGAAGCAAAATGGGGTGAGGGGTGCTGCCAGAGGGTATATACAGCACGGGGCATGATATTTTTAAGTCAAAATCAAGAAAAATAACTGATGAGAAATGAAGACTTGGCTGGAAAAGCCTGAGCCCTCTATAAAGGGAGACTTTGAGAGGAGTTTTTTACACTGAACTCCATCCCTGGAATCAGAGAAGGGATGCAATTGAGGGTAGGTTGCATATCCAAGCTAAAGCATTCTCCATGATGATGAGATTTCTGGTGGTGAGCTTATCCTAGGGGTAGTATGATGTTCCTGGAGTCAAAATCAGAGGGGTTGATGAGAATGTGACATCCAACTCCTTTGTTTTACAGGTAGGAGATAGGAGTTGGAGAAGATTAAGTGACTTGCCCAGGGTTACCCAGTTAGTAAGTGCCTGAGGCAAGATTTAAACTTGGGTCTTCCTGAATCCAGGGCCAGGACACTTGCCACTTTCTTGGCCCTTCTGCTATGGGAAGATCTGCCTCTCTGCTGTGAAATCTGCAGAGAAGAGAATGGAAGGAGCTGAGAAGACCAGTTTTCACTTCTAATATTAGTGTTCTATCTGTATCCCACTTTCAAAATATACTGAGAATGGAATAAACCCATCCAACTCCATACTTACCTCTCTATCAGTATTCAGATTTACAATAAATTGCCTGTTTATATTCTTCATCATTTAGAATACGTCTGTATTGTAAAAGTTACTTTACAACTGAAACTAAATTGTTACCCCCTTTCTGTCTTTATAATGTGACAGGCATTGTCAGATGTTCAATAAATTTTGATTAATCATTTTGAAATTGCCAGGATTTCCAGAAAGCTTATGTTACCATCATAAACTAGGAAGTAGCAGCTTTGTTAATTACAAATTGAAACATATGAATTCAGTACAGTAGGTAAATATTCTTAAAAATACAAACTTAGAGAACCTCCAATTTTATAAGAAGTAATGACTACTGAAGCAAAGGTACTTCAGAGCTAACAATTTGTAAAATTAGTATTTCTGGTCTCCAGTGAAATATAATCTAGAGTTTCAGTAAGCAAATGACATACAATATCTAGTTTCTCAAACCTACTGTTAGTTTTGTTGTTAGTTGCTTAGTTATAATTTTCTATAACTTAAGAAGGAAAGGGAAGGGAATAAGCATTTATATTAACACCTACTATGTACCAGGCACTGTGCTCTGTGCTTTACAAGTATTATCTTATGTGGTCCTTACAACAATCTTGTGACATACGTGTTGGGGTTTCCCCCCATTTTACAGTTGAAACTGAGGCAAACAGACATTAAATGACTTGCTCTGGGTCACAAAGCTACTAAGTATCTGAGGCTAGATTTGAACTCAGTTCTTTCTGACTCCAGGCCCTGAAGCCACTGGGCCACCTAACTGCCTATTTATAATTTTCTGTAACATAAGAAAATTACGTTGTCATTGTTTTCTGTGAGATTTTAAGATAAACCAAATTTGTCAAATGTTTCCCAAGTGAATAGGAGAATAGAGTATAATAATAGTATATTTTTTGTTTACAGAATTCAAAAGAGTGGACCAGAATGGTAGTGAAAAACATAGCTGCCTCAGGAAAGTTCTCAAGTGACCGAACAATTAAGGAATATGCTAAGGACATCTGGAGTATGGAACCTTCAGACTTGAAGATCCCTCTACCTAATGAACCTAGAGAGGTGTTGAATAAATAAAATGGTAAATGAATCAATGAGATGGAGTTCTGAACAATCTTGGAGGAGGGGGAGTAGTAGCCAAATATTTTATTGTGCCTAAGTATATTTTGCAATATTCCTTTTTTTAAAAATAAAACCGTAGTAAGTAGTTTCAATTATCTTTTGGAAGAAAAATGTCTATCTAATGGGATTGAATAAAGGGCTAAGTTCAAGGAACTTAAGTTTAAGAGAGTTTAAATACTATTAAGGGGGCCAATTATTTTATAAGACTAGGTGGTGATCTACTGCCATTACCAAAGCTGATCAGACAGAAAAATACTCAGATTTTTAATGTAATACAAATGTGTCAAATTAACGAAAATATAATAATTTTATTATATTGGAAACTAACATTATCTCTGGATACAAACCAGGGGGTACTTTATATAAAAAGCTTTTCAGAATTCTTGATATAACCATCTAACATTATCAAACAATTAATAAATAGACATTTATTAAGCACCTGCTATGTGTCAGGCACTGTATTAAGTGCTGGGTTTATAAAAAGAGGCAAAAGACAGTCTCTGCCATAAAGGAGTTTACAATCTAATGGGCAAGACAGCTTGCAAATAAGTATATGCAAAGTAAGCTGTATATGTAGGAATGAAAGTAAAGAGTGATGGGTGGTGAAAGTGATCCCAGGCTGAGCATAATTGGTGACATGCTAAGGGGGGCTTTGGATGAACGTACCTCAAAGGTAATCTGGTGTATTGTTTTATTCGTTTCCATCTTGGTCAATCTGGTAGGTGTGAGGTAGAACTTCAAAGGTGCTTTGGTATGCATCTCTCTTAGTAATTTGGAGCATTTTTTCATGTGATTGTTGATAGCTTAGATTTTTTTTCCTTGAAAACTGTCTTACACAATTTGTCTACTAAAGAATGTACCAGCCCTGGATTCAGGAGGACCTGAGTTCAAATCTGGCCTCCGACACATAACACTTATTAGCTGTGTGACCCTAGGCAAGTCACTTAACCCCACTGCCTAGTCAAAAAAAAAAAGAATGACCCTTATCTTATAAATTTATATCACATCCTTATATATCTTTGAGACCTTTATCAGATAAACTTGTTAAAAATATCTGTTACCCATTTTACTTCTGATTTTGACATTAAATTTACTTCTGCAAAAACTTTTAGTTTTATATAATCAAAATTGTTACTTTTTTGGTCACCAAATTTTTCCCCTATCTATAGATCTGAAAGTAATTTCTTCTTTAGTCCTCTAATTTATTTTATGAGTTGATCTTTTGTACCTAGGTCATGTAAACATTTGGAGCTTATCTTGGTGTATGGCAAGAAAACCTGCCTAGTTTTCCCAGTAGATTTTGCCCAATGATGAGTCCTTCCCCCAGTAACTGGGCTCTTGGGATTCATATAAACATTATGCTGTTAGGTTTGTTTACTTCTGTACATTGTGTACCTAATCTGTTCCAATTATTGACCTTTCTTTTTTTAAACCAGTACAAAATCATTTAATGATTACTGTTTTATAATACAGTTTAAGATCAGGTACTGATAAGACTTCCTTCTCACTCTTTTTCATTATTACTCTTCAAATTCATGAACTTTTCCTCCTCCATATGAATTTTATTATTTTTTTCTGCCCCTTTAAAATATTCTTTTGGGAGTTTAATTGACACAGGACTGAATAAATTAGATTATCCAGTATTATCATCTTTATTACATTAGCATGACCTACTTGTGAGTAATTAAAGCTTCTCTAATTATTTAGGTCTGTTTTTATTTCTGCAAAGGGTGTTTTACAGCTAGATTTATATAATTCCTGGGTGTATCTTAGAAGATATGCTCCCCTTGTTTCTGCTGAGTTTGTAGGTTAAATATATAGAATAGAAAGTACTTATGTGGATTTGTCTTATACCCTTGTGTGGTTTGTCCTTCATTCTTGAAAAGGACCATGACATCAGGGAGGTGATGACATGACTTGCAATTGAATTGGATTTGAGTAAGGGACAGCTGTGCAAAGTCACCAGTCTCACTTTCACTTCCACAGCCATCTGGGTCCAGTGGCCAGATATAGACCAATATGACTGAAGGTGGCCCAGGATACAGTGGGAGACCTTTTTAAACTAAGGTCTTTTCCAGTTGTCACTTTGATTGAGGCAACACCCATTTAATGAACAGGCCTTTTTAAGAAGTGAGTATAGGGATAGCCCTTTAATTAAAAAAAAAAAATCAAACCGGGAGGGGAAGACACTCAGAGTTCATGGCCAAAAGAAAAACAAGCATTCCTGATGAAAAGGCCAGAGCTGAATAGAAACTTTGACATAAAACACAAGACTCAAGAAAAACATTAAAAGGTAAACATGAAAGAGTGATCATAAGAATCTCAATAAAGTTACTGTTTACATTCCTATGTGGGAAGATAATACATGTAAGTCCTAAAAACTTTGTCATTATTATGGTATCTCCAGAGAGTGAACTGATGAATTCTGAGTGCAAATTGAAGTATAATTTTCTCATTTTATTTTTCTTGCTTTTTTTGAAATATGGATAATATAGAAATATGTTTTGCACAATTTCACATGTATAATCGATACCATTTTGCTTGTCTTCTCAGGTGGTGGAAAAGGGCTTGGAGGGAAGGAGAAAATTCAGAGCTCAAATTTTAAAAAGAATGTTAAATAAATAATAATTTTTTTAAAAAGTAGACTGAAACCAGATTGTAAATTACTTTAAATGGGGAGTTGAAGAGGCAGTAGGGAAATACTGAAGATTTCCTGAGTAGAGGACATGATAAATCTTGTTGGAAGATGACTGAACCTAAGTCTTCAAGCTACCTGTTAAAATGGTGTTTCCATTAGATTATGTTGTCTCTTCCCATCTTAAATAAAATTCTACTCTATAAAGAACAGTATTATTTGGATGCTTAAGTAAATTTCATACAAAAGTTCTTGAGCCAATTTAAGATGCTGTAGAAACTACAGCAATATTTTTCATTGTTTGTTGGGTTTAATATATGTGAACTAGTGTATAAGCATATGAGTCACTCCAGCTCATCTGCATAAGCTTTGAACTTTTAATGTAGGAAGTTTGCAAATCTTGGCTATCTTCTTCATGGTGGAATTTACTCTGGTTATTCATGTCCATTGCTCTCTCAGGAAATCTCTGAAGAAAGAGTATAAATGTTAGCTTGTTTATTCTTCATGTACTCAGTTTCCATTGATAGAAAAATGTTTAGAGCAGTTAATCCTTACCTCACAATCATTGCCAACCTAGGATCTTTGCATATGAAATTATGTTGGAAACCAGGAGGAAAAATAACCATCTTCACTCTTTCTTTGTGTTTGTATGCATTATGGGCAATTTCATATACCTGTAAGGGTAGAGAATAAAAATCTTAAAGAAGTAAGATCAACATTTGAGTCTGAATTAAGTATTTTCTAAAACAAAATTCACTGAATGTTTTTCTTGCTTAAAAAGAAAGACTATTAATTAGTTCAGATGAACTAATAAGATGAACTTAAAGTTGGGGAACACAATGATTCTACCACATTCCTAATTAATCTCATAGCAACAAAGTAGAAGCATCTCAAAGAAACTTCATCCTTGTCCCACCTATGCCTACTGGTGCAAACAAAAGTTTTCTGATTTAGAAAACTATGGCTGTGGTACATCGTGCTAGACTATACATGGTATATTCAAGGACAAACACACAAACTCCCTGACCTCTTCCCCCCACCTTCACCTCTCATAAATTTTCTCTCAACAAGTTCAGGTCAGTCTGCTTGGTATATTCTTGAATAGTCTCAAAAAAATTACAAAAATTCTTTCTCTGTCTCAATTCCACATCCAAAATTAAATCAGATTAACTTCCCCTCTTTTAGTCTCAAAATACAAACTTAGTTATTTAATAAACAGATACAAACATTTAAATGAGGTATAGGCTACAAATACTGTTCACCAGAAGTCCTCTCAGTTGCCTACTGGCTCAGCTCTAATCAATTCCCCTCCCATATCCCTATCTTTTATCCTTTTTACTAGCCCATTTTCTCTTTCTGTCATATAGTTCCTTGAATATCCTTTAAGCCTATTCTTCAGAGTTCCTTCTTAGTTATATGCTGTAGCCAGTTCACACCCATGATTAGCCTCTTCACTGCACTCTGTGTGATACTCATCTTTAGTTCTTCAGAGGCAGATTCATTCCATAAGCAATATGATCTCCTTGAGTTTTCTGCTTGGTCTCCAGCCTCCAGTAAAAGTAAGAGGAGGAGAGCTGGATATATTAACATCATATCCCTCATTTATCCTCAGGGGGAAGAACAGAAGCACCATTTCATCAAAATAGTCTCTTGCTGCTGAGATGATGGAAGAAGATCTCATTCTATCACATTTCCAGACTAGTCTCTTGCTTTGGGAGAAGGAGAATATTACCACTCCTTCTGCTTCAAGTTCTTGTTCCCACACTTGAACTGCCCAAGACTCTCAAAGGACTCTCCCAAGAGATCATAATACTATTGACTTTGAAAATCTCCAAATTTTTATTGAGTGATTAACAAACCCCTCATTGATATATGCTCCATATCCCAATAATTCTGAAACCCAGTATGTCATCACCCAACCTCATTCCCCATCCCCTGCTGCCTTGGTTCCTTATTCCCATTCTCTTTAACCCTTCCCCCCTCCCCAAAGACCCACTCTAAAGCTTTCACCATGGTCGCTGGAATGTTCATTCCACAAGAAGTAAACTTATATTCAGCTTAATTTTTTTTCCTTTCTGACTCCTTCCTTCTTCTGGGTCTCACTGAGACTTGGCTCCCTCCTTGATGATATAGCAACCTGAGCCACTGTTTTTCTGCTGAACTTCCACTCACTCACCTGACTCATTGGTTGAGATGGAGGAGTTTGAGTACTCCTTGCTCCCCTTTGACTCTTCCAGGTTTTCTCCCTACCATCATCACTCAGTAACCTCTCCTCCTTTGAGGTTCATGCAATCACATATATAGCCCAATCAAAACCTTAATGAATGTTGTCTACAGACCTCCAGGATGCTCTCCCCCTTCCTTTCCTCAATAAGTTCAGTACCTGGCTCACAATATTTGTGTCCTCCATAACTCCTGCTCTCCTACTAGGAGACTTCAATATACATACTGATATTCACTCACTCTAACATCCCAGTTCACCAATTTTCTCTTTTCCCATGACTTATTCTTTGGCCCTACCTCAGCTACACATAAGGATGATCATACCTTGACATAAAATACACCACCTTCACATTCATGAAATCTAATATTCTTCTATCTGATTAAACTATATTACATTTCTATCTCTCTTTCTACCTTTCAATAGTAAACCCTGCTCTTTATCCACATGGTGACCTTTGATATTTTGACCCCTTAGATCCCTCCCACCCCTGCACTCCACACTTTCCTCCTTTACCCAATTTGACCCCTTGGTGAACCAATTCATCCCTATACTGTTCTCTTTTCTTGAGTCACTTAGACCTCTATCATATTTTCAATTGTGCCCTGGATCTCTCCTGCAAATACGATGCCAAACAAAGTTGGAGAAAATTACACAACTGTCTTGACTGAGTCCACTACAAGTTTATATTATATAACCTCAAATGAGCCCTCACTGCTACTAGGCAATCCTTTCACACCTCCCTAAATAACTCACTATCCCACTCACCACAGCAACTCTTCCATACTTTTTCATTCCTTTTCAAACCTCCCATAGCTCCCCTTACCCCATTCTCTCAACTGAGAATTTTGTTTCATGTTTTACTGGAGAAAAATTTAAGGCCATTCTTCAAAAGCTCCCTCTTCTCTTTAATTCATATCACCCACATGCCTTCTGCCACTATTTCCTCCTTCATCTCTATCTTAAATTATGAAGTTGTGCTTCTTTTTGCCAAGGCAAACTCCTTTACATATATAATTAATCCCATTCCACCCCACCTCTTCCAATAGATTACCCTCTCTATCGTTCCACTCTCTCACTTATCTTCAAATTCTCACTATCTAACCAGCTGCTTCCCTAATGCCTACAAAAGAGATAGCTAGATAGCACAATGTATGTTGGGCCTGGAGACAGTAAGACCTGAGTTCAAACCCATTCTCAAATACTTACTATCTCTAGGCAAGTCACTTAATCTACCTGCCTCAGTTTCCTTAATTGTAAAATGGAACTAATAACAGTACCTATCTTGCAAGGTTGTTGTGAGAATACAAAATGAGTTAACATTTGTAAAAGCACTTAGCACAGTACCTGGTTCATAGTAGCTATCTAAATGCTTGTTCCCTCTCCTTCCTACAAATATGCCTATGTCTCCCTCATCTTCACAAAGCCTTCATTTGATTTTTCATCTCATTACTCTTATGCGTTTTTGGCTAAACTCTTTTAGAAGGCCATCTATTATAGGTATTTCCACTCCCTCTACTGTCACTCTCTTCATAACTCTCTATAATCTGGCTTCCAACCTCATCATTCAACTGAGACTATTTTCTCCAAAAGTTCCCAATATCTCTTAGTTTCTAAATCCAATGGCCTTTTTCTCAATCTTTATCCTTCTTGACCTTTCTGCAGCCTTTGACACAATCAATCAAACTCTTCTCCTTGATATTCTTTTCCCTCTTAAGTTTTTGGGACACTTCTCTGTTATGGTTCTCTTCTTACCAAAAGGATCTGACTGATCCTTTTCAGTCTCCTTTGCAGAATCTTCATCCAGGTCATGCCTGTCAACTATGGGTATCTCAAAAGGCTGTGTCCTAGACCCTCTTCCCTTCTCTTCTCCCTGAATACTATATTCATTTGGTGATTTCATAGGTCCTTATGGATGCAATTATCACCTCCATGCTGATGATTCCCACATTTGCTTACCCAGGCCTAACCTCTCTGCTGACTTTCAGTCTTGTATCTTTACCTATGAGAATCCTGTAATGGATTCCTGTAGCCATCTTAAACACAATGTGTGCAAAATAGAACACATTATACTTCAACTTAAACTCTCTACTCCCTTCCAAACTTCCCTATTATGGAAAAGGACACTACTATCCTTCTAGTTCCCCCAGTTCACAAACTATCCTCCATCCTTCAGTCCTCTCTCTCTCGTCACCCATAGATAATCTGTTGCTAAAGCCTGTCACTTTCACCTTTGTAACATCTCTCAAATATGTCTCCTCAGAATGACTGAACTTTGCTTTCACATTATGCTTGTAGTTAATTAAAGAGCTAAAGGTATAAAGCTATACCATTATCAAGGATGTCTCCAATTGGTGAATGGGTTACTCATAAAGAAATTATATACTCAGGAGAATAGGCATATATGTTAGTAGTTGTTGATTTTCTCTTGATTGCCTTTTTTCATTATTAAGAATGTCAAGGATGTTTTTCCCATGCCTTTGGTATCTTCTTCTTCCTCAGACACCTTGTACATCAATCTCCCCATGCCCTCACAGTTGTAATGCCTCCAGAATGGATATCCTCTATGTATACTTGGTCCAGTCTAGCTGCTTTTCCCATCTTTATTCCCTCTTATTCCCATTTCTACCTCCTCTATAAGAACTTAAAGAGCTGTGATGTTGAGGTCCAACTATACTGGTTTCAGCATATTTGGTTTTTTTAAATGTGTATTTCAAGGATTTTTGTAAATCTTTTCCATTTTTCTTTTTTTTGTAGGCCTTATTTTTACATTCTTCTCTTAGGGATGACTTTGCTTAGTTGGACATATTGGCAAGCTTTCTTTAAACTCATTTTACCTTCCAATCCCTCTGCTTTTTGAAATGATATTTATAATAACTGACTATCATACTTTTTTATAAGATTTTACAGGCAAGTTCATAATCTAACCTGTCATTTTTTTCTGTTTGCTATCAGATGTTTGCTGATCAAGGAACTTTCCAAGCTTTTTGGATCTTGTTTAATGTAGCCGTTAAATTTACATTGGATTACCTTCTGAATGAAATTATTAGTGTCAATGTCATTTCTCTTATCCAGAAAATAGTTCCTCTTTGTTTGTTGTCTAATTTAAGGCATTTATGTATATATACTTAAGGCTATAGATTTTACTGCTGATACTTTTTTTAGACTTTATATTCTGTTATTTGGGGGGGAGGGTATCTTCCCTTCTTCTTTCTTTGTAGCTAATTTTTGTAGTATTTAACTTAGGAGATATACTTAGTTTTCTCTCTCCTATATTATTTATTTATAATTTAAAACCCTTTTGATTAGATTTGCAAGACAACTGGCAAATATTTTCTTAACATTTAAATATGTACCTAACCAGAGTTTCTCCAACTCTGACAAAAAATCAATCATCCCTATATTATAAATCATGATCCAGAAATACAAATCCCATTCACAGACAACACCTTCTTAATCAAATGGCTATTTCCCAAATTCATTTTTGTCTTTTGTATCTTTACCTTCTGTGAGCAACAGTTAAGAAAACACAGCCTGTGCCCCTATGATTTTCATTTTTTTGCCTGAGATTTCATAATTATTAGCAATAATTTTTAGGCTCCTTCTATTTTTTTCTCATATTTATTTGATGATATTTTCAATGTCACCTTTTGCATACAAGTCATCAATGGAAATATGCTACAATATATTTATATCCACCATGTGTTTCTCTAATGTATTACAATCATCACCTCTATCCACAATCAGGGAGAAAAAAAAATTAATACACTGACACCTCCTAAAATATCATAAACTCCTATTTATGCTGTAAAACAAAGTAATTTTTCAAGGGAAAACAGACTAAATGAGAGAATAGCAAGATATCTGTTATTAATTTTATTCAAAGTATTTACTTAAGTATAACTTTAAAATAATAATTACCTTTTGGCCTATTTCTAAAGGCACAGTCTTGTCATCCTCTGCATGTAAGATCAGAAGAGGTGAGGATAAAAACTTAACACTAGGAAAGAAGGAGAAAGAATACTTTAAGCTAAAGAAATATATAAGGATTTTTGCTCTTGCAAACTAATGCTTTAATCTTTCTTCCATCTGAACTTTGTACCCAACAGTCTCCAAAACAATGATGAACACCATTTCATAATCACATCTTCTAGTTTTTGCCTTACTTAATACAGGGTCATTAAACCAAATTTTCTCTTTTTATTCATCTATCAAAAAATCAAAGAATTCAAGGGAGATACCATTGGAAGAGAGACTTTAAGACTGCTTATGCTCTATAAAATAAAAAGATTTCTTCTGATGAGGGACAATGAACACAATAGGATTTTGTATTCTCTTTGCACACTCAATTATGTGACTAAAGATACAGTCTACTGTAGAAAATGTTTTCATTTAAGACACCCCAATAAATGCATAGGCCAGGCTCCTAATGTTATATATTCATATAACAAGAAGGCATATGGGTCAAATTTTGCTTATTTTTATAGTTGCCTTTTTATTTTAAATAATGCTACCTGTGTTGTTTTTCATTCTTTTGGAATTTTCCTCTTTTTAAGATATGTTGAAAATCATTCTTTGAGTAACATTAAAAATTGTGTCACATCTGACATGGCTTTTTATGCATTGGTTTAAATCCATCCACTCTTCCCAAGTTCTTCTGCATTGCTACTTCCTCATATATTGTACTGAGGATAAGAATAGATAGCTAGAGAAATATTGGCATATCTATTCCTCTCTCATTTACAAATGCTTTTCAGATGATTTCACTGATTTGGGTGTTAGGTCAAGCATTCTGAAATTCACTTTGCCCTCCAGTGATTTCTGAGGTGAAATTGTGTGATTTTTAATCTTCTTATTCTGTATTATATACCAAATAAGCCTGTATCCTAAATTGCTGATTTCTTTGGCTTATATGATTCCTTGGTAAGCAGATCAAGAGTCTGTTAAAGATCAAGAATTGTTGAAGCAGTTTCCATGTTCATTTGACTTTCTTGATATATAGTAATTGTTCTTAAAATAGCAATAATCAGTCACTGTCTTTATTTTTATGTTACCAATTTTTCACACATCAACTTGTTTAAACAGGACTTACTGAAGCTCTTATAACTGAATGCATTATCTTCTATTTTTTCATCTGATTTGACATAAACAGTTTATCATAAAATGATTGCCCATTTAGTAACAAGTCCATTTCTACTAAGATATAGGTGATATTTCTTGTGATGATATTTCATCATGCTTGGTAACTTACAAATATCTAACTGACAAAATTTTTATTATATACATGGAAAAAGATACTGAGCAATCTACAAATTTGTTTCATTTCTTAAATCAGAACTGTTTTCCAACATTCTTTTAGTGTCCTTCTCTCCTCTTCCCCCACCCCCATCCTGGGCTCTTTGTAATGAAGAATCAAAGTGTATGTTGATTTGCTTTGGAAGAAGATCCAAAATCAAGTTCTTCATAGAATCTCTGTCCTTCAATATCTTCTGCAACAAATACTAGTGGAAAACTACAATTTTCTTTCTAGTTTTCCTTTTACCTATGCTAATTATGAACAAGCAGAGATAAAATCTCAGAGTTGGAAGGCACCATTGAGGCCATCTAACTCAATCTACATTGGGAAAAGGGTCCCCTATGTACTTCCTGAAATAGCCCATTTTACTTTTGGATAGTTCTAATTGTTAAGAAGTTTTTCCTTAATTCAAGTCTGAATCTTCCATTTTGTAACTTTTATCCATTACTCCTCACTCTACCATCTGTGCCCAACCAAAACAAATGTAATCCCTCTTCCAAATGATAGCCTTCAAATATGGCTATCATGTTGCCCTTAGGTGTACCTTTCTCTTGACTAAACATTTCTAACTGGTGTGCAGTATGACCTCAAACCTCTTTACCTTTCTGGTTGCCCTCCACAGAAAGCCATCTAACATATCAGTGTCCTTTCTAATATAGCTTTTTATAGTGCACAGAGCTGAATATAATACCCCTGATGAGGTCTCACCAGGGCAAGTAAGATGAAAAACAGGCCAAGAAGAGATCATTTAAGAGTCATTGGAATTCCTGTAAATAATAATTTTAAGAAATGGACAGTACATTCCCAGAAAATGTAAATGAAACTGACTCAGATCTCAGATATTAGAAGATAGAAGCAGCAAGATGATGCAGTGGATAGAAAACAAGGCCTGGAGCCAGGAAGACCTAAGGTCAAATCTGGCCTCAGACACTTACTGCGTTACTGTGAGCAAGTAACTTAACCCTTTTGCCTCAGTTTACTCATCTATAAAATGAGCTGGAGAAGGAAATGGCAAACCACTCCAATATCTTTGCCAACAAAACCCCAAATCTGATCCCAAAGAATCAGACACAACTGAAATGACTGAACATCAGCAAAAAACTAGAAGATAGAAGGAATCCACTCATCACCTCCTAAAAATAAAAGATAGTCTCAGATTTCATAACCAAAAGTCTAATCTTACATATCAAAGGAAGAATACTACAAGCATCTAGAAGAAAGTAGTTTAAATACCAAAGGAACATAGAAGACCTGGCAACTTCTACTACAAATGAGAGATCTTGGGATATAGCATTTCACAAGGCAAAAGATACAGGCTTACAACCAAGAGTAACTTACCCTGTTAAGCTTAGAATCCTATGGGTGATAGTGGAGAGGAAATAGAACACATTCAAACATTTCTAAGGAAAAGACTGAAGCTGAGTAGGAACTATGGAATTCAAAGATAAGCATCAAGAGACACCTAGAAAAGTACATTAATTTGTGCAAATGGAAGGGGCTATTTGATGATGTAGTACTAATACTCTAATGAAAGAAAAGAAGAAAGTGTGCCTTCCAGACCTTTAAAGACTTCAAAGGATATTGAGGGATTTCAAAGAATAAAAGAGAAAGACAATAAAAGAAAAGAAAAAAGGAAAGAAAAGAAAAGAAAAAAGAAAAGAAAACAATGGACCTGAGAGTGGATTGGTTCTGTTCTAAGGGTTTTATAAGGGGAAAGATAAGTAAGAGTAAAAGAAATACACTAGTATAGAAAGGAGGAAGAAGAGAGTTGTTAATTTTCATAACTAGGGTATGTGAGAAGAATATAAAAACATGAAGGAAGGAGTGGGGTTTGGGCATCAAATGGACCTCACTCTTCTCTTTAATGGACATAGGAGGGTTGAACAAACACATAATTTAGTATAGAAATACATCAAATTTAAAACTGAAAAAAAGCATGGATTAAGAAGATGGATAATACTGGGTGAGAATAGTCACAAGCACAACAAACTTCTGGATTTTGACTAAAGGGGGAAAATAAAGAGCTAGAATCTAATAAGCTGCTCATCAGTTGGGGAACAGCTTAACAAAATTGTAGCATATGAATGCAATAGAATATTATTGCTTTATGTGGAATCATAATGACTATTCCAGAGTGTACCAGATTATATGAACTAATGCAGAGTAAAGTAAGTAGAACCAGAACAGTTTATTCAAGGACACCAACATTTTGAAGGAGAAAAAAAAAACTTTGAAAGGCTTAAGAATTCTGATCACAGCAATGATCAACAATGTCTCTATAGAACCAATGATGAAGCATGGTACTGTCTTGTTAACTGAGAGCTAATGGACTCAGGGCATAACAAAATAGAAAAATTTTTAGACACAAGCAATATGTGGATTTATTTTTGCTTGACCATACTTAATTGTTACATTTTGTCTCCTTTCTCTTGACTTTTAGTTTAGGGAGGGTAGAGAAAGGGATGGGTAGCAATACCAAAAAAATAAATAAATAAAGAGGGCCATTAAAACTGTTTTAAATGCAGAGAAGAGTACAGAAAATATAGGTGACCAGAATGTTTTTAAAAGTAATGTAGAAATATACTTTCTTTAAAAATAAATGATATGAAATAGAGATTCATTGTTTAATATACAGTTCTTATTTGGTGTTGTGTTATTTATATGGAAGCAATTTTTTTGTCTTTGAGTTCAAAATTTATATTTCAGTGAAACAATCCATACCCTCAAAGATCTTAAATTATACTGAGTGATTTCAAATCCTACTGCACATAATATGGTGTCAAGCATATATAAGGTGCATAACAAATGTTTGTTGACTTGATTTTTCACAAATAGGCTTCAGAATTCTCATCTCTCAGTCAAGTAATCCATACTATCATTTATTCCCTAACAGTACAGCAGGCTAGAAAGCAGTCTGGCAGAAATTTGGCTTAGATCAACACCTTGCATCATATTCTACAATATAATCCAAATGTATAAGATATTATTATAGGTCATATGATAAAAAAATAATTAGAAGAGAAGCATATCTTATACCTCTTATAACCATGGGTAAGAGATTTATTCTTAATTAAAGAAGGAGCAGAGGTAATTATAATAGATAAAATTGGTAACTTTGATTATATGAAACTGAAAATCTTCTACACATGCAAAATTAATGTACCTAGGATAAGAAGGGAAAGTGGTTGAATGGGAGAAAAATCTTTGTATCACATTTCTCTAAAAAGGTTTTGGTATCTAAGAGACACAATGAACATATAGGTATATATGTATATATGTGTATGTATATCACTAATAGTCAGTTTCCAATACATAAATGGTCAAAGACTATGAACAAAGACTGTGAAATTCTCAAAATAAGAATTATAAAAATTAACAACCACATGAAAGAATTCTCTGAATCTCTAATAAGAAAAATTCAAATCAAAACAACCCTGAGGTTTAACTTCATGTCCTGCAAAATGACAAAGATAACAAAAAATGGCAATAGTCAATGTTGGAGGGGTTGTGGTATAATAGGCACGCTGGTGCATTGTTGGTGGAGTTATGAATTGTAAATCACTTCGCACAGCAATTTGAAATTATATAAAGTAGTCAAAATGTCTATACCCTTTGACCTAGAGTTTTATACCCCAAGAAAGCCATTGATAAGAAGCCTCCATATGCAACAATTCTTTTATTGCATGTATTTTTGTAATAGCAAAAATTTGACAATGAAGTACATGACTATCAATTGGGGAATAACTAGGCAAATTATGATATACAAATGTAATGGAATACTACCGTGCTGTAAGAAATGTTGTATGTGATAAGTACAGAGAAACATGGAAAAATCTGCACAAACTGATACAGTTAAGTAATCAGAGCCAAGAAAATAATATACCCAGTGACTACAACAATATAAATATAAAGAACAACCTTACACAAAAAATCAAATGCAAATATTGCAAAATTTTAAATTTAAAGCAAGAGCCAAAAGAAGAGATAAAAAAGGACACTCCGAACCCACCCATTCAAGAAGGTAAGAGGTCCACAGTGTTGCCCACTGCACATGTTTTCAGACTTTTTCAATAATTACATTAGTTGTTCTGATTTTTTTTCTCTTTTTTCTTTTTAAAAATTTTGTAATTAAAAACTACTATTTTTATGGGATGGTTCCTGAGGAGGGAAAATGTCCTGCAAAATTACAAAGATAACAAAAAATGGCAATAGTCAACATTGGAGGGGTTGTGGTATAATAGGCACACTGGTGCATTGTTGGTGGAGTTATGAATTGTAAATCATTTTGCAAAGCAATTTGAAATTAAAAGGAAAAGAATAATGATGTAAAAAAAAGACATTACTAAAAACTTACTTCAAAAAACACTATAGCAGGTACAGAAATAAAGAAAATGTATTAGTCTTACTTCTCATCATTAGGGAAGACAATTTTGTCTACCGTTAGTGCATCCAGAAACAAACGTACAAATCCTGGAAGTTTATGGTACATCTATTTTAAGAGAAGAAAAATTAATGTTTTCTATAACAGAAATTGCATTACTTTATTTCCCCCTTTTGAACTGTGATGATTTGAAGAAGCTACTCTTAAATAGCAGTGCCAATAGAGGAGTACACTATACTTCTCCCATAAATATTCTTAACCAGAAGTTAAAGAACAAGGAATTCTGGTTATTCAAGCACTATCATGGTTAGGCATCATAGATAGGTGATCAATTCTCAAGGAATCATAATATTTTTTAAAAATATATAAACCAAATAGAGTAATTTAATCTTTGAATAGAAAGTGATTTAGGATCTTATAGTGGCTTTAAGTCATAACAAACATCAATTATCATCATAGTACAGGATATGACAAAATATGTCAGTTAATCAAATGCCAGGTAAACCGGCTTAATTTTATTAAAAAACAAAACAAAACAAAACAAAAACATTTAATTGTTCTTTTTTCACATCACTACCACTTTCCAATGGCTTGCCAGAGGTTCCCCAAATCAAATATTTCCATGGAACAAATACAATCAAACAAACAAGTATTGCCCATGTCTAAAAATGAATGTCCATGGCTTCCCTTCTAAAAGGCAAGAGGTATGCTTCATCATCTGTCCTCTGAAGTTACAATGTTTCTCTGTTTTCACTTTCTCTCTTTCATAGTATGGACTAGCTGATTCTATCTAGAACCTTATTACAAAATGTGTATAATCTCCTTCAATATTCCCAAAATAGATTTAGAATTTAGGATATGTCTTTAATAAGTACAAAATGGAAGTGAAAGAGCTGTTCCTGGCCTTATCTATACAGAGGTCTACTCATTTAGATAAATATGAGATTTGTTTTCCTATTAAGGGAGAAAATTCTGACTTACAAACTTAAATACCTAAGATCTATAGCAGTTTTAGTTAAAAATAAGATAAATTAAAACTTGAAAGACAAAGGATTCAAGCTTGTTGAGTATTCATCTTGCAGAAATCTTTTATTTTCTCCCATTTTTATTCATGGTTAATTCTGTTACTTAACATGGCAAATGGTTTCCTTTATACTGTGAGTCAAAATTAGGTAGACATAAACAACACTCAGATCTCACAGACTGGATAGAAACTCTGAAACTAATACTCCCAATGCTTTAGAAAGAGATTACCAAAGCCAAAATTCAAGACATCACAAACCCATTTACGTTTCACTACTGAATTCCAGAAAAATTCACAATTAATAAGGTGTCTAGCCTCAAAAAGACAAATGATTAGACTGTTGAAGAACTCTAATTTCTAATACTTTAATACAGATATGAAGATGAATTTTATTCCTTACCTTTAATATGGGATAATTAGCAAATGCATCACGAATGTTGGTAAATGGAGCTTCTAGAACGATTGCATCCACTGGGGACCCTTTTATGATCAAAAAAGAAATCAGCAACACATATAAAATGCTTGTCCCAATCAAAATCCATCCTGCTATTTCCTAACTAAAATGTTCTCCTCTTCCCCAGCAACCCCAGACTACTATTCTCTAAAGGACCTTATTTCAGCAAAGGAGTACAAGGCGGGAAATCTCACTGTAAAGCATGAACCATAAGTCTGAAGTCAAAGATCTAGGAAATAGAACTGGATGGCAGCTTAGTGATCATCTAGTCCAGGGGTTCTTTTTTAAAATTTATTTTGTTTTTAATTTATGGAATTTTAATTTTTAATTTATGGGTTCTTAACCTAGGATATGTGAACTTTTTTCTTAAATATTTTTATAACTTTATTTCCATATAATTTGTTTCCTTTGTGATCCTGTGTAAAATTATTTTACATATTAAAATCATCATCCTGAGAAGGGATCCGTAAGTTTCATTAGATTGCCCAAAGAAATGAAGTGATTTCCCATGTCTGCTAAATCTCAGTACAATGTTATTTACAATGAACCGTACTTCTTCCAGTTCCAAACTTTTCCTCTTTGTTAATCTGCTTCTCCAAAAATCAATAAAATTTGCAAATACATCTTTACCAAAAAGCTATGTCCTATGCAATATCATGCTAATATGATGACCATGCTACCCAAAGAATTTGTGTGAGAAATTACTTTGGATATTCTTCCAGGATGGCTACATCCATATAGCTACAATTATAGCTAAAATTTCCTTAATCAACATGATCAGGAAATGGGATTAATTGAGATTAATAATAGAGTTATGATTGATTGGATTTTTTTAATTAATATATGATTAGTTAGAGAACTGCTTTTACTTCAACACACATTGTTAAATTTTTTTCTCATGTATTAACCCATATCCCATCCTTCCTCAGTAGAGAATCATAAGTATAATTAAGTCTAATTCTTCAGTGATGGAGAATCTTGTAACCCACATCATTACATACAACCTATCAATCAAAAATATTCATTGTAAATTTTGCATGCACTTGTTCTATGATATGTAATATTTTTATTGTAGAAAGCATTAAGTTTAGAAGGTATAGATTATATTGAATGCATATTAACCAAAAAAATTTTAAACCCTGATAAAAGACCATTTTCTTATCATTTGCTTATCCTAAAAGTGAAGTACATATACAAAAAGAAAAAGAAAAGGATTAATTGAGGTTTTCAGTTAGGTATCTAAATAATTAAGAAAAATGCCTCAATTTCACCTGAATTACTTGATTAATAACTGTTTTATAGAAAGAATGCTGGATAGATTGTTTTAAAATGTTTTATTGTTTCTGCCTAATCAGATGAAGGTTAGAGTTAGAAGTCAAGTCTTGCCTGTTTTCATTACTTCTTAAAGAAGTAATGTAAAGAAACTAGTACTTTCCAAAGAGTGCCTTTTCTAAAATAGTTAAATTACTTCCCTAAGAATCCTTCCTGAATTTCTTATGTTAGGGCAGCAGCTGTTACTTTATATCAATTATAAAAGAAAATTAAACTAAAACTTTTTCTATCTCTGGCTTGGATAATTCAAATATCTGTTGCTTGTATTCATAACAGGTATTTTGTGATTTGAGTTTGTAATTGTAAGTTGTAATCAATAGGCCTCTGTTTTTAAATTTTTCTTCATCTAAAACAATAATTTTAACCCACTTTTAAATTACCTCTTTCTTCCAGTGTTTTTGCAGCATTTGTTGCAACTCTATTGAAAAAAAAAGTATATAAACAATAGAACATTCAAAAGAATTAAACAGAATACAAACATAAAACCAGTTTTAGGAACTCAATACCAATGACCATAATAAATTATCAAACCATTATTCTGGGGATCCAGCAGAAGTAATAAATGGATTGTGCAGAGTATTTCCATCAACATTTTTCTTGGTTCCTGTTGTCTACCAGTCTCCAAGACATCCTTCCCCTTTTCTCAAAGAGTTCACTGCCTGACCCAGAATCTTCATCTCCACTCCAACTCTTTCCATCATACTGGAGTACATCAACATACATATTGTTTTTCCCTCAAATACACTAACTTTCCTGTCCCTCAATCTACTCAATTTCTCTACTCCACCTTAGCTACAAAGATGACCACACTTTTGATCTTGATCTTGATCCATCACCCACAAGTCCACTTCCATGATCAAGACATTATAGGTTCCTTTGTCTGTTTACAGTCTTCCACCATTCCATCTCTCCATGCCTTATTTCTCCTAAATCTAGTCTTCATCCTTGTTCACTTTACCTCTCAGCTCCTTTCCAAACCTTTACCCCTGCTCTAACTATACTCTCCTCTCCTTGCCAATTTAGACCCTTTAGTGAACCATTTCTATGGTTCTATGACATCTTCTACTCTCAAACCCCTTGTTCTCTTGTCCTAGAACCCCCTTCACCTTGCCAAATCTTCATCCTGGATTATTCCTACCACCCTTGCAATTTTGACCCCTTAGTGAGCCATTTTAAATCTATGACATTGCATACTCTCAAATTCCTTTTTCCCTTGTCCTAACACCCCTTACAACTTGCCAACCCTCAACCCTGGATTACTCCTGCCATCTGCATCCTCTGTTTCTGCTTGAATGCTGATAAACAAAACAAGAAGTCATGCTAGCAAGCTAACTGTCCACTACAAATTTATGATATCTAATCTCAATTGAGTCCTCACTTCAGGAAGGCAAGATTTTTACTCCTAAATTGATTTTCAATCCTATTTCCCACAGTGCTTCTTCCCTCTAAGCTGAGGACATAATTATTTGCATTAGGCTGCAAGATGAGATATAAGATGAGAATCTAACAATCCCTCGAGTTGATCCTCTACTAATTCCTCTGATGAAGAGGTGGCTCTTCTCATTACCAACACAAAACCCTCTATATGTCCACTTAATTCCCATCTCCTCCCATATTCTTTGGGGCAGGTAGGTGGTATAATGGATCGAGTACCAGGCCTGGAGTCAGGAAGACTCATCTCTCTGAGCTTAAATCTGGACTCAGACACTTACTAGTTGTATGACCCTGGACAATCACTTAATCCTGTTTTCCTCAATTTCCTCATCTATAAAATGAGCTGGAGAAGGAAATGGCAAGCCACTCTGGTATCTCTACCAAGAAAACCCCAATGGAGTCATAAAGAGTCAGACATGACTGAACAACAATGATAATCCATATTCTTTGGGAGGTTGTCCCACAATCCCCTTTTTTCTTTTTTTAATCATCAATCACTCCCTATCTATTGGTACTAGCTATTCTCTATGTCTGGAATGATCTTCCTCCTCACTGCCACCTCCTAGAATATAGTATTTTTTCAAGACTTAGCTCAAGTGCCACTTACTACAGGAGTCCTTTCCTCATCCCCTATAGCTGCTGCTACTTCTCCTCAAAGGTTATCTTATTTTTTATTCATATGTACCTTGTATGCACCTATATTCACACATGTTGGATTCTCCATCAAAGTAAGCTCCCACAGGACAGGGGATTTTCACTTTTGTCTTTGTATTCCTAGCAGTTAACTTATTGCCCAGCCCATGGTAGGTACTCAATAAATGCTTGTTGCTTGGTTGTCTTCTTACTACACTTGAACTTAACCATATTCCACTTCAAATAAATGCTTTTACTTCTGTTCTGTAATCTTAAATATATTCTGATAACAATAAATACTACCACACATTATATTGTAACTACATATAGTGTTCCACATCAATTTGTTTTACCCACATTACTTCATTTTCAGAATGACCTTATAAAGGAGGTATTATATGTATTATTATGCTCATTTTATACAGGAGACAATAACTTGACCATGTTCATACAGTAGTATATAGTAGAGGTGGAATTTAGACACAAATCCATTGCTTTTTCTACAACTGGCATCTTATTTTTTTTTAGGTATGGTAGAAATTAAATACTTAAAAAGTACTCAGCAAAACCAAGATTGTGATTTTAAAGAATGACCAACTGTTAAAAATGTCTGTTCAATAAATGCTAAGAGGAAATTAATGTATAAGAAATTGATTTTAACCAAATACTTTACAATGTAGAATAATTGAACTTAAATCAATTACAAGAGTAGTTTTCTCTGGTCAAATGTTAGATTCTAGCACAACTTCAACAGGATAGCCCTTGTTTTCTTGAATTGAGAGGACAGTAATTTTCAAAAAGAGTTCTGAAGAAGCCTTTATAGTAATAGATCACAGGGATGGAAAAAAATGTATAAATTGTCTAGTTGTAGAACCTATTACAGAATCTAAGAGTTGGAAGGGACTGTCAGTGGTTTAGTCCAACCTGGTTAGTCTAACCCTTAACTGAGTAGGCATGAGCCTGTACTTTGCTCTCTGCAATGTGCCTGACAAGTGGTCATCTAACCTCTTCTTAAATACTTTCAGTGGCAAGAACTAGTCTAACAACTAGTTTTACAGTCAAGGAAACTGAGGGTACAGAATGTTAGGTGAATTTCTGAAGGTCAGATAGCAAGCTAAGGGGAGAGTGGAAATTAGGACTCTGGTCTGATTCTCAATCTACTGCTCTTTACACTACACATAAATGCCACATTGCCTCTTTTCACTGTATAACAGAACAATTCTGGTGGAATGAAGATGAAGCACTTGCTTACTTCACTTACCCTGTTCCTAGAGAATGACCCCAGAGACAGACAGGTGTAGTTCCACTTCGTGCTTTGGTCCAATCATAGAGATAAATGGTATCCCTGGTCAGGCCTTCTTCTGTGGGCTTACCTGTAGAATCCCCAAATCCTGCAATCAAAAAGCATGTCCAAGGTCACCACTTCACAAATGCAATAAAAAAGTACAGCAGTAAAAAAAAAAATCTGTGTACTTAACTCTTAACACATTACCTCTGTAATCCATAGCCAGAACATGAAATCCACCTTCACTCAGCACCTTGGTGACATACAAACTATTACCTTCAAACTCAAACACTTGGATAGAAAAACTCAAATATATCACCACTTCTGGTCAGCATGTTAACTAGGATTTCCCAACAACTGAGATTAACTAGAATATTAGGAAACAGGAAAAAGATGATGTCATCACTTTAACTTCATGAAGCATAAAGAAGCTGAGACCAATGTCTGACTGAAAACAATTCAAAGGATCTCATTTATAGAAATGTGGAAAATTACACATACTCTCACATACCACCTTCTTATTTCCAACACTCAATGAAGCCAAATAAAATTCATGTCTTTTCCATCTTGCCAAAAGGGACCCAAAGGATTGTGAACTAACTCATGGGATTCTTCTGTGACCCTAAGCTGAAACTTAACTCTCATGGTTTGTAACACACACACACACACACACACACACACACACTCACACACACACGCGCACACACACACATCTATTTTGTTCCAAAGAAAATGAAAAATAGTAACATTGCTTCCAACCACATCCATGTCTTGGGCATAGATCTGTGCTCCAATGGCCCTGGAAAGATAAGTAGTCATATAGATTATCATTCTGAAGTTACCAGTCCCTGAATCGGATATTTGGGGGAGGCAGAATTTGTAGCCCAGAAAAAAGAAAGACTTCTCAAATGAATGGCCTGAGGCTTACTCAAACATACCTTCAAAAGCTTGATTCTATGATGAGATGCCCTGTAGAAGAGATTTTTTAAATGAGAATTTGAAACTATACGGACAAGTCAATTTATAATATGAGATTGCCCTTTTGTCAACATATGATTCATTTATAACTTTCATGTGACTGAATGTATATAATAGGTATCTTATTTCTTGCCTTCTCAATGAGTCAGGAGAGTGGGTAAGGAGAGAATTTAGCACTAAAGGTAAAAAAGAATTAATTTAAAAAGGAGTAATACAGCAAGCCTCAAACTTTATTTTGTGCTACTGACTTTTAGTGTTCTAAATAGTGCAGATACTCAATAAGTATTTGTTGACATGAAAATTTATTATGTTCATTCATTTCATATAAACTATATCCTCTTAAGATTAGGATCAGCCCTTCAAATAAGGACCCACTCTGTAAAATAACTCCCAAATTTAAAACAAAATACTACTTTGCAATCCAGACAAACTGGCCCTTTCTTTGTTCCTTGCACACAGTAAGAACTAATTCTCCCATATCCATGCCCTTTCCCTGTTCTCTTCCTTAAAATGCAATAATCTCCCATGAGTATACCTTCAGGTTTCAACAGGAAAAAGTAGCATGACAGAATATGCTTACAGAATTTAAAGTGAACCCGAGGTAAAACAAGAATAGCCTCTTACTTTTCCCAGGGCTGAAATTATTTCAAAAAATGCTGTCTAAGGGCAGGATACTGACCTGTTTTCTGCACTACCATGTAGACAAATTATAATTGGGTTGCCATCTTGAAGAGCTGTCTCATACCAACTCCGGTCCTTCCCTTTTGCTTCTTCCCCCCTGCTTTCAGGTACTATATGCCTGAAAATCAAAGATGAGACATTAACAAATATTTGTACATAGATTCCCCCCTCCAGCCTTATCAAATAATTTATTTCTCCTCTTTCTTCCACTATCCTCTGTAGCCTTTCTAATTTCTTATATCTACCCTATGTAGAAACAAATGGAAAATGAAAATTGAAATAAGAATATGGCTACATCAAGGGAAACATCAAGGAGATAATGTAAAGATCAGTTTTTACAGGAAAAAAATGAGTTCAACATTAATTGAGTACCTACTTACACAGAGTAATGTGTTAGACATTAGTATATGAGAAGTAAATTTTAACATAAAACTAAGTTTGAAGTTTGCTTTTATTACCCAAACATTCTTAATGATAGGTAAACCAAAAGCCTGTACATTGCCTCTCTGAACCTCATTTCACCAAAAAGGCATGACAGGCTCTTAAAAACTCTAGAATTAGCTATAAAAACCCAGATAGCTGAAATGCAAATTGAAGGCACATCATAAAAATAAAAACAGATAAAATACCATTAAAAAGCAGATAATAGTGAATATTTGTAGTACAGAGCCCAGTATATTGCATATAGTAGGCATTACTAAATGTTTTTTTTAATTTGTTGAGTTGTGAGTCAATGTCCCCACTTGCCTCCCCAATCTTCCCATATGCCCCTCAAACCCCAACCAAGGGATCCCAAAGATTATATAGATATATAGAAATACTCAACATATTCTGAGGCCATTCACAAATTTTTCTACACCTGTGCCTTCCCTCCACATGGAATGAAGACGAGAGCCTGATGCTTCTTCCCCATCCTTTTTACATTAAAATACATCTAGAAATATTCTTCACATCACTACACTTACCAGACACCTAAAGTTATTCCATTTTCAGGTTTAATATAGAAATTAATGGTGTGTGGAATACAAGATGCAGGTTTCTTCAAATCCACTAGAAATGGAGCTTTCCCTGGAAAATACAAGTCAGTTGCCAAATTGTATCTTTTTATTATGAACTAAATGATGGATTGCCAATGTGAGTTTGTTTTCTGAATTTATGCTATTGCACTTAATTCCCAAGAAAATAATTGATAGTGGTAGAGCCAAGAAGGCAGAGTAGAGGTAGCAACTCACATGAATTCTCCCAACATTCCCCTCCAAATCACTTTAAAATAATGCCTCAAATCAAATTTTGGAACAGCTGTGTCAACAAAAAGTCAAAGTGAGATATTTTTCCAGCCTAATGTGACTTAGGAAATTTGCAGGAGAGGTCTATGACATCAGGGAGAGACTGGCCAAGAGTACACATGGTGGTAGCACCAGCAGTGGGCATTGGAGGCAGCTGTAACAGCAGCAGTGGCAGTTTTGCAATCTCGCAGCCCAAAAGATAGCAAAGGAGTCATACAACTGGTAAGAAAGAGATTACAAGGGACCCTCTGCTGGCCTTGGGTGCAGTGGGTGCTAATTGGCAATTCTGTTGCCCATACACTGAGTTCTGTATTACAGTTTCAAGGTGGAGAAGGACAAGGACCATGATCCTAGTTCCAAGGCAGGGAAGAGCACTAGCACCTGCAGCTGCAGGAGAAGAGAGGACTTGATCACACTTCCAGCACCAAGAGAAGCACTAGTGCTTGCAGCTACAGGGGAACAGGGGCCCTTTCTGGATAAAAACTAGAGCACAGTAGATAGTAGAGACCACATTTCTCCCCAGATCACATGACCTTGGAAGCACTGAAAACTTTCAGACCTCCAAGACTAGCTCTGAAAACAACAGCACATAAAAACTTGAAGTTTTGGACAGTGCCCCACCACCACGAGGTGAGCAGAGCCTAACTTTAACATAAAGTCCAAAGTCAAGATATAGGCTAGGAAAATGAACACACACACACACACCAAATTTGACCATAAATAGTCACTACTTTGTATGGTGTCTGGGAAGATCAAGACACAAGCTCAGATGAAGACAAAAATATCAAAACAGCTACAACATAAACCTCAAAGAAAAATGCTAATTAGACACAACACCAACAAGAATTCCTGGAAGAGTTAAAGAAAGCAATAAGAATGGTAGAAGGAAAAATGGAAAAAGAAATAGTGTGATGGAAGAAAATTATGAAAGGAGAATTAATAGCTTGGTAAGAGGCACAAAAATTCACTGAAGAAAAGAACTCCTTAAAAAGCAGGATTGCCCAAATGGAAAAAGAGGCACAAAAGCTTATTGAAATAAATAATTCCTTAAAAATTAGAATTAGGCAAGTGGAAGCTAATAACCCCACAGCATATCAAGAAATAATAAAATAAAGTCAAAGAATGAAAAAAACAGAAGAAAATATGAACTATCTCATTGGAAATACAACCAACCTATAAAATAGATTGAGGAGAGATAATTTAAGAATTATTGGACCACCTGAAAGCACCTAGACATCATATTTCAAGAAATTATAAAGGAAAACCACCCCATTGTCTTAGTCCCAGGAGGTAAAATCAAAATTCAGCAACTTCCACATAAAGGACCAGAGAGCAAAGGAGCTAGCATTACAACCAAGAGAAACCTATCTAGCAAAACTGAATATAATCCCTTGGGGGAGAAATGGACATTTGATAAAATAGAAGACTTTCAAGCATTCCTGATGAAAAGACCAGAGCTGAATAGAATATCTGACATTCAAACACAAGACCCAAGAGAAAAATAAAAAGGTAATAAAATTAAACATATGTTCATATGTAGGAAGATGATACTTGTATCTCCTAAGAACTTTTCAATTATAATTGAACAATCAACTAAAAAAAATTTGAAATAATTAACAATTTCAGCAGTTGCAGGACATAAAATAAACCCATATAAATCACCAACATTTCTATAAACTACCAACAAAATCCACAGGAAGAGATGGACAGAGAAATTCCATTTAAAATAACTGCAGGACATGTATAACCTATATCAAATTGCTTACCATCTAGGGAGGGGAGGAAGGAAGGGAGAGGTAGAATGTGGAATTCAAAATTTTTTTAAATGTCAAAAATTGTTTTAACATATAATTGTGGAAAATAAAATATATTTAAAAAAATAAAATAACTGCAAACAGTATAAAATACTTTGGAGTCTACCTACCAAGACAAACTAAAGGACTATATGAACATAATTACAAAATACTTTTTACGCAAATAAAGAAAAATTTAAACAATTGGAGGAAACATTTATTGCTCATGGATAAGTTGAGTCAATATAATAAACATGACAAGTATCTTTAAGTTAATTTACTTATTCAGTGCCATATCAAACTACCAAAGAATTATTTTATAGAGCTAGAAAAAAATGATAAAATTCATCTGGAAGAACAAAAGCTCAAAAATATCAAGGGAATCATAGAAAAAAAATGTAAAGTGAGGCAGTCTAGCAGTACCCAACTTCAACCTATATTATCAAGTGGCAATCATGAAAACAATCTGCTACTGGCTAAGAAATAGGATGATGAATCAGTGGAATGGATTAGGTACACAATATATAGTAGTAATATGACCACAGTAATCTAAAGTTGCATATCCAAAGATCTTAGCTTTAAGAGTAAGAACTCACCATTTGACAAAAATTACTGGGAAAACTGGAAAGTGGTTTGGCAGAAACTAGGTATAGACCAACATCTCACCCCTTGTAACAAGATGAGGTCAAAATGGGTACATGATTTACACATAAAGGGCAATATCATAAGTAAACTGGGGGAGCATTGAAAATTTTACCTATCAGATCTCTGGACAAGGGATGAATCTATGATCAAATGAGAGATGGAGAGGATCACAAGAAATAAAATGGATAATTTTAATTACATGAAATTAAAATGGTCCACTTTACACAAGGGAGAACTGGCTATATTTACAATCTGTTGCTTTACTAGTGCCCTATGTTATATATTCAGAAAAACATAAATAATTACTGTTTTTGTTATTATTGTCATAGTCAAACTTATAAAATGTTCATACTTACAAAAATTAAAGAAAATAACCTTTTCCATAATAGGTGGTAAAAAATGTTCTTTTAATGATTTGTTAACAAAGCTTTCATACAGAGAGACCACCTTTCTTCTGAGTCTTGGTCCAGAGTGTGAAAGGGATCTACAAAAAATTGCAAAGCATATAAAGCTTACAAAATCATTCCAACACTGTTCTCATGTCTACATCCAGCTTGTCACATTTAAATTATAGGGACTAATGTTGAAAGCCACAACTGACATTATAACTAAGAAAGCTTTATTTGCCCTTTGATACTCATCAAGTCTAGGTGCTGGGAGTTGATGGGGAAAATGTTGAGAATGTCATAAGTAAAGATCCTGACTTGATACCAATAAACATGATGGATACTGAGGTGTTAGGGGAAGAGAGAAAAAGGGAAAAAGAAAAATAGATTCTACTTTCCCAGAGTAGTCTTTTCAGCCATCAACTATATCATGACAGGGTTTCAAAGAAGGTAGGGATAGAAGAGGGGACAGATGTGGGACAACTACTGCTATACATTTGTAATGAATTGGTGTTGCTCTGCTAAAAGTTAGGAAGGAAGGAACTATACTGTCTATACCCACTTCCAGGTCACAGTTCCAGCGCAGAGAGTAGTTCTTTCAGTCATGAGGGAGCAGGGGAAGGAAGGAAAGAAGGAAAGAAAGAAGGAAGGAAGGAAGGAAGGAAGGAAGGAAGGAAGGAAGGAAGGAAAGAAGGAAACTAAAATTTAGGGCTAAAAATCCATGACTCAGATGAGGATCGATTGGGGAAGCCCTCTAAAAAAAATATTGAAGACAAATGAAATAATTACATTGAGGAGAGGAAAGGACAACTGCTTGAAAATGTGGGTACAAAGGTAAACCTAACAATTAACAATTTTTTAAAAACATATTATTGTGCAATCAAGTTCATGAAGAAGTTTTTTTCAGCATTACTCTACCACTCCAGCATCCTCAAATCATTGTTTGATCTTCCAGGGATGGAGCCAAGATGAGGGAATAGAGGAAGCACTCAGCCAACCTCTCCCAGCATTGCCCTCCAAAATTTATTGAAATAGCACCTCAAATTAAATTCTGGAGTGGCAGAGCCAATAAAAGGTCAGGGTCAGACATTCTTTAAAGCCTAAGACAACTTAGAGGTCTGAAGGAAAAAATCCATGATACATGAGTGGAGGCTGACCTGGAGCCCACATGGAACAAAACCATGGTAGGACTTTGTGGTGATGACAGCAGCAGCAGCAGCAGCACCAGCAGCAGCTTTAGGGGTTCTCAAGCCAAAGACAGTAAGGATATCTGGCAAGTGGTCAGAAAGATACTACCCTGTTCTAGCACTTGGTGCAGGACAGGGTTCTTCTTGGCAACTCCACTGCCCATACCCATTTCCAGGTCACAGTTCCAGAGCAGGGAGTAGTTCTTTCAGTCATGAGGGAGCAGTATCCCTGCTTGCTACCCTAAAAGAGCAGGGGCCCAAAAGAGCAGAATCACTCCTGGTCACAAGGGAGCAGCGTCCCTGAGAAGCAGTGTCATTTTTCAGTCCCAAAAAAGCAGGGGCCTTGAGGGGCATTACTAATTGCAATCTCAGGGGCCCTTCCAGGGCAAGGAGCAGAGCTCATACCAGGAGAGCAGTGACCGCATCTCGAGATCATATCTCCTTGGAAAAGCCAAAAACTTCCACACCCCCAGAACTAGCTCTGAAAACAACAGTTCAAAAAAGTCTAAGACTTGAGACAGTGTCTCTCCCCCAAATCCCAATGCTAGGAACAGAGTCCAAGAAATAGACAGGAAAAACGAATAAACAACATTAAAAAACCTGACCATACGAAGCTACTAGAGTGACAAGGAAGATAAAGATGTAAAATCAGAAGAAGACAATGACACTAAAATAACTACAAGCAAAATTTCAAATGAAAAAAATATTGTGAATTAGACACAATCCAAACAAAAATTACTGGAAGAGCTAAAATAATATTTAAAAATCAAATAAGAGGAGCACCTAGATGATGCAGGGGATAGAGCACTGGCCCTGGAGTCAGGAGGACCTGAGTTTAAATGTGGCCTCAGTTACTTACTAGCTGTGTAACCCTAGGAAAGTCATTTAACCCCAATTTCCTCAAAAAAAATCAAATAAGAGTGGTAGAGGAAAAAATTGGATAAATGAGAGTGAGGAAAGAAATTATGAAAAGACAATTAACAGTTTGGTTAAAAAAAAAAGAGGCACAAAAAGTACTGAAGAAAATAACACCTTAAAAAAACAGAATTGGCCAAATGGAAAAAAAAAGATACAAAAGCTCACTGAAAAAAATCATTCCTTAAAAATTAGACTTGGGCAAGTGGAAGTTAATGACTCCATTACATATCAAGAAACAGTAAAATAAAGTCAAAATGGGGCAGCTAGGTGGTGCAATGGATAGAGCTCTGGCCTTGGAGTCAGAAGGACCTGAGTTCAAATCTCACCTCAGACACTTGACACTTATTAGCTGTGTGATGCTGGGCAAGTCACTTAACCCTGATTGCCTCAACAACAAAAATAAAATAAAGTCAAAATGAAAAATAGAAGAAAATATGAACTATCTATTGGAAAAACAACTGACCTGGAATATAGATCAAGGAGGAAAAATTTTTAAAGTTTTGAACTGCCTGAAAGTCAGGATGAAATAAAAAGTCAAGAAGTTATCAAAGAAAACTGCCCCAATATCCTAGAACCAGAATAGAAATTGAAAGAATCTACTGATCACTGCCTGAAAGAGATCCCAAACTGAAAACTCCCAGGAATGCTATAGCCAAATTCCAGAGCTCTCAGGTCAAAAAGAAAATATTTCAAGCAGCCAGAAAGAAACCTTTTGAATATCATGGAGCTGAAGTCAGTATCACACAAGATTTATCAGCTACAACATTAAAGAAGTGGAGGGCTTAGAATACAATATTCCATAAGGCAAATGAACTAAAATTACAACTAAGACTAACCTACCCAGCAAAACTAAATTTAATCCTTCAAGGAGAAAAATTGATATTTAATTAAACAGAAGACTTTCAAGCATTCCTGATGAAAATACCACAGCTGAATAAAAAATCTGACTTTCAAATATGACTCAGGAGAAGCATAAAAAAGATAAACATGAAAGAGAAATCACTAGAGATTCAATAAAGTAAAACTCTTTATATTCCGATATGGGAAAATGATATTTGCAACTCTTAAGAACTTTATCATTATTGGGGCAATTAGAAGGATTCTGCATAGACAGGGGGAATGGGAGTGAGTTGATTATGTCAGGATGATGTAAAAAATAATGGATGGACAAGAAAGATAGATGCCCTGGAGAGGGGGAAGGGAGAGGAAGAATGGGGAAAATCATCTCACATAAAAGAGATGCACATGGAAGAGTTTTTACAGTGGAGGGGAAAGTGGGGGAGGCAATGCTTGAACCTCACTCTCATCTAAATTGGTTCAAAGAGAGAAAATGCATACACACTCAATTGGGTATAGAAATCTATCTTACCCAACAGGGAAGTAGGAGGGGAAGGGGATAAGAGAGAGGAGGGATGACAAAATGGAGAATGGATAAAGGAAGGCAGTTGTCAGAAGCAACATAGACTTTAGAGGAGGGACTGGATAAAAGGAGAGAAAAAAGGATACACAGAATAAAATAAGATGGAGGGAAATGCACAGTTAGTAATAATAACTGTGAATGTGAATGGAATTAATTCATTCATTAAATGGAAGTGTACAGCAGAATGAGTTAGAAACTAGAATCCAATATTTTGTTTATAAGAAACATACTTGATACAGAAAGACACAGAGTTAAAATAAGGACCTGCAGCAGAATTTATTGCGCTTCCACTGAAGTAAAAAAAAAAAAAAAGACAGGGGTTGAAATCATGATCTTAGACAAAGCTAAAGCAAAAAATAGACCTAATGAAAGGAGATAAGGAAAGAAATTATGTATCTAATGAAGAAATATCAATACAATACATACACACATGCAACAAATGGCATAGCATCTAAATTCTTAAAGAAAAAGTTACATGAATTACAAGAAGAAATTTACAGTAAAACTATACTACTGGGAGACTTCAAATTTCCCTTCTCAGAGCTTGATAAATCTAACTATAAAATAGATAAGAAAGAGTTAAAGAGAGGAATAGAATCTTAAAAAAATAAATTAAAGGTAACATACCTCCAGAGAAAACTGAAAGGAAAAGAGAGTATACATTTTTTCTAAGTAGTACCTAGCACCTTCACAAAAATTGACCACGTATTAGAGCATAAAAACCTCACAAACAGATGTGCAAAAGCATAAATGTTTAATGCATCATTTTCAACCACAATGCAATAAAAATTACATTCAAAAATTGCCATGGAAGCATAGATTAAAAATTAATTGGAAACCAAATGATCTAATCCTAAAGAATGAATGAATCAAATAACAAATTAATATTTTCATTTAAGGGCCTGCTAACAATGAGATAACACACCAAAATTTGTGACATGTAGACAAAGCAGTAATACCAAAAAAATCTGTATCTCTAAACAATTATATCAATAAAAGAGAGAAAGAGCAGATCAATAAAATGGACATAAAACAAAAAAAACTAGAAGAACAAATTAAAATTCCCCAATTAAACATCAAAATGGAAATCTTGAAAATCAAAAGAAAGATCATTAAAACTGAAAGTAAAAAATGAATATATGAAGCAAAGAGCTGATTTTATGGGGGGCAGCAATAAAATAGAAAAACTTAATTATTTTGATTAAAAAAAGAAAGAAGAAAAACAAATGACTTCTGTTACAAATTAAATGGGTGAATACTTCACCAATAAAAATGAAATTAAAGTCATTATTAGGAGTTATTTGCCTAATTAAATGCCATTAAAACTTAATCTACATGAAATAAATGAGTATTTACAAAAATACAAATTTCCCAGATTACAGAAGAAAGAGAATATTTAAATAACCTCATCTTAGAAAAAAACTAACAAGCTATAAATGAATTCTCTAAGAAAAAAATCCCAGGACTGGATGAATTTACAAGTGAATTCTACCAAATATATTGGGGAAAATTAATTTCAATACTATATAAAATATTTGAAAAAAGGCAAAGAAGGAAGCCCACCAAATTCCTTTTATGACACCAATATAGCTTTAATATATAAACCAGGGAGAACAAAAAGAGAAAACTATAGACCAATTTCCCTAATGAATTTAAAATTTTTGAATAAAATACTAACAAGTGTATTATAGCAGTATATCACAAAGATTAGGACTAGGTGGGATCTGAACCAAGAATGCAGGGCTAGTTCAGTATTAGGAAAACTTATCAACATAATTGACCATAACAACAAACAACAAAAATCATGTGATTATACCCATAGATGCAGAAAATGTTTTTGACAAAATGCGACACCAATTCTGATTAAAAATATTAGAAGGGATAGGAATGAATGAGGCTTTTCTTAAAATGATAAGTAGCATCTATCTAAAACCAAGAGCAAGCATTATCTGTAATGGAGATAAACTTAAAACCTTCCCAGTAAGATCACAAGTAAGGGAAGGATATCCATTATCAGCACAATTATTGAATGTTGTACTAGAAATGCTAACTATAGCAATAAGACAACACAAAGAAACTGAAGGAATAAAAATATGCAATAAGGAATCAAAACCATCACTCTTTGTAGATGATGTCATGGTATACTTAGAGAATCCTAGAGAATTACCTAAAAAAAAACTAGTTGAAACAACTTTAGCAAAGTTGCAGGATTTAAATAAACCCACATAAATCATCAACATTTCTATAAATTGCCAACAAAATACATCAGAAAGAGATATTCCATTTAAAATAACTGCAGACATTATAAAATGCTTGGGAGTCTACCTGCCAAGACAAACCAAGGGACTATATGAACACAATTATAAAATACTTTTCATGCAAATAAAGACAGATCTAAACAATTGGATAAATATTATTGCTCACAAATAGGCTGAACCACTATAATAAAAATAACAATTCTACCTAAATTAATTTATTTACTCAGTGCTATGTCAATCAAACTATCAAAGAATTATTTTACAGAGCTAGAAAAAGTAATGAAATTCATCTGGAAGAACACAAAGTCAAGAATATCAAGGGAATCAAAGAAAAAAATGTGAAGAGATGCAACCTAGCAGTACCCAATTTCAATTTATGTCATAAAATTGTAATCATGAAAACAATCTGCTACTGTTTAAGAAATAGGATATTAGATCAGTGGAATGGATTAAATACATAATATATAGTAGTAATGTGACCACAGTAATCTAAGATTGGATATCCAAAGATCCTAGCTTTGGGGGTAAGAACTCACTATTTGACAAAAATTACTGGGAAAACTGGAAAGCAGTTTGGCTGAAACCATATATACCAACATTTCATCCCTTGTACCAAGATAATGTCAAAATGGGTACATGATTTAGACATAAAGGGATCGCCCTTTTAAGCAAATTAGGAGAGTATGGAAAATTGTACCTGTCAACTCTATGGAGAAGGGAAGAATTTATGATTAAACAAGAGATGGAACGATCACAAGAATTTTGATTACATGAAATTAAAAAGGTTTTTCATGAACAAAATTAATGTGACTAAATGATAAGGAAAGCAAGAAACTGAG
The DNA here is from genome assembly GCF_900497805.2 of Vombatus ursinus. NCBI lineage: Eukaryota > Metazoa > Chordata > Mammalia > Diprotodontia > Vombatidae > Vombatus > Vombatus ursinus. The sequence continues at coordinate 26,719,061 of NW_020947062.1, forward strand.
GGGGGGGGCCAGAGGGGTGAATTTATAATAAGTTTCCCAGATAAAGGCCTCATTTCTCAAATTTATAGAGAACTGAGTCAAACTTATAAAAATACAAGCCATTCCCCAATTGATAAATGGCCAAAGAATATAAACTGGCAGTTTTCAGAAGAAGACAAAACTATCAACAGTCACATGAAAAAATACTCTTAATCACTATTGAATGCAGAAATTCATATTAAAACAACTGAGGTACCTCCTCATACCTATCAAATTGACTGACATGACAGAAAAAGAAAATAACAAATGCTGGAAGGGATGTGGCAAAAATAGGGACACTAATGCATTGTTGGTGTAGTAGAGAACTGCTCCAACCATTCCAGAGAACAAAATGAAACTATGCCCAAAGGACTGTAAAACTGTGCATATCCTTTGACCCAACAATACCACTGCTAGGTCTGTATCCCAATAAGATCAAAGAAAGGGGAAAAGGACCTATTTGTACAAAAGTATTTATAGCAACTCTTTTTGTGGTGGCAGAGTTGGAAATTGAGGAGATAACAATCAAATGGGGAATAACTAAACAAGTTGCAGTATATTATTATGATGAAATATTATTGTGCTAAAAGATGAACAGTATGATTGCAGAAAAACCTGGGAAGACTTATATGAAGTGATGTAGAATGAAGTGAGCAGAACTAGAATACCATACACAGTAACAGCAATATTGTAACAATGATCAACTGCATAAGACTTAACTACTCTGATCAAGGCAATGATCCAAGCCAATTCCAAAGGAATCATGATAAAAAAGGTTAATCACTTCCAGAGAGAAAACTGATGACCTCTGGGTGAAGATTGAAGCATATTTTTTGTCGCTTTATTTTTTCTGTTTTTTTTTTTCATTTATGTGTTTTCTTTTGCAGCATGTTTGCCTTCTCATGGAATGTGGGAGGGGAAGGAGGAAGGGAGAGAATTTGAAGTTCAAAAATTTTTTAAATTAATGTTTGAAAAAATATATAATTTGAAAATATTTAACAAAATAAATAAAAATGTATTTTTTAAAATCATTGTTCAAAACATCTGTCATTGACCTCCCTTGTACTTTTCCATCCCTCTCAACTCAACACGTATCTTAACTCAACATGAGTCCCTAGAATGTACCACTGTAAAGCTACCCAACTCTTTCACCATGTTCTTTGGAATGCCTGTTCCCTAAGAAACAACTGACTTTCATCTGAATTTTTTCCTCTTTTGCTCCTTCTTCTTACCCTCACTGAAACTTTGCTCTCTCCCAGTGACAGAACTTCCCAGGCTACCCTTTCCAGTCCTGTTTGCATTTTCACTCATCTCCGAATAACTGCTAAAGGTAGAAGTGTTGGATTACTCCTTACTCCCCATTGCCACTTCCAGGCTCTACTTCTACCACCATCACTCAGTAACTACTCTTTCTTCAAGGTTCATTCAATTCATATATTTTCCATTCAATTAAGATTCTGGTAGCTGTAATCTACCAACTTGAACTCTTTTTGTCAAGGAGTTTTTAGTTCCTGGCTCACAGTATTTCTCTCCTCCCCTACTTCTGCCTTCATAAGAGAGGATTTAAATATACACATTGACACTCCCTCAACAAAATAACCTCCCAAATTACATATTCCCCATACCCTACTCCTCCACCATAACCTCAGCTATACACAGATGTTTATATCCTTGATCTTGTCATCACACAAAAATGTTCAACTTCCTTGTTTGTGCAATCTGAAATTTCCTTATCTGATCATGATCTGTTGTCATTTCACATCTCCCTCTGCCTTACAACCACTAGCTCTGTTCTTTGTCCTCATCACAATGCCCTTCACCCCTCAGTTCTTTCCCAGGCAATTACCCCCAACAATCACAACACACTCCTCCCTTCCCCATCATGATCCCTGGGGAGCCAGGTCAATTCTGCATTGTCCTTTTCATTCTAGTCCTTTGTCCATTTATCCTTTTGCCAATTTTGCAGTGTCAAGTCACAGACTTGTATTACTCTAATCATCCATTGCTCTTTTTTTTCTACTCATGTGCTTCTGAAAGAAGCTGAGGGGGGGAAATCATGAAACTGTGCTGACTGAGACTACTACAAAATTTTATATACTCTCAAATGGGCCCTTACTTTGATAAGTCAATCATTTCATACTTCCTGAATTGACTATCCTACTCACCACAACAACTTTTTCAAATCTTTTTATGCCTCCTCAAAACTCTCATGGATCTCTTTCCTTCCAACTCTCAGCGAAGAACCTTGTTTCACATTTTTATGGAAAATACTTCAGCCACTTGCTCAGAGCTCCTTTTTTCCCCTTCCTCCTCATCTCACATCACTCAGATGCCTTTGACCCATCTCACATGAAGAGACAGTGCTTCTCCTTGCCAATGTAAACCCCTACACATCTGCAAAGCATACCATTCTATCCCATCTTCTCCCAATAGTTTGCCCTCTCCATCATCCCTAATCTCTCAATAATCTTCAGTCTCTCTTTGTCTACTGTATGTTTCCCTACTACCTATTAAAGATACTCATATTTCCCCCATCCTCAAAAAAACCCCACTTGATCCATCCATACCTGGTACTTATCATCATATTTTATCTCCTGCTTCATGTCTAAACTCTTTAAAAAAGCTATTTACAATTAATGCCTCCTCTACTCATTCTTATCTTAACTCTACAATCCACCTTTAGACCTCATCATTCAATGGAAATGGTTCTCTCCTAAGTTACTAATTATTTCTTTAACTGCCAAAGTGAATGGTCTTTTCTCAGTCCTTATCTTTCTTGACCTCTCTGCACTCTTTGATACTGTCAATCACTCTCTTAATATTCTTTTCTCTAGATTTTTGGGACATTATTCTCTCCTGACTCTTCTCCTACCTGTCTGACCACTCCTAAGATTTACTGGATGTATATCCAGGTCAGGCTCACTAAACCTGAGAATTCCCTAAGGCTCTATTCTTGACTCTCTTCTCTTTTCCCTCTATAATATATCACTTAGCAGTCTCATCCATTCCCATGGATTCAATGATCATTTCTATGAGGATTTTGGGATCTCTAACCTTTCTTCTAACCTCTGATTTCACATCTCCAGCTGTCTACCGATCATTTTAAATTGGATGTCTCATAGACACCTTAAATTCAACATCCCAAACTGAATTTATTCTTGTTCTTGCTACCTCAATTCTCCCTTATAATTTTCTTATTACTTTTTTTGGGTGTCACCATTTTCCCAGTTACCCAGGCTCACAAACTAGTTGTTATCATTGACTCCTTCATATCTGTCACCCACTATATCCAATCAGTTGATAAGCCCTGTCAATTCAAACTCTGTAATATGTCTTATACTTACTCCCTTCTTTCTTCTGACACTGCTACTATTTTGGTGCAAGCCCTCATCACCTCACATCTGGACTATTGCGATATCTTTATGGTTGGTCTTCCTCCTCCAAGTTTCTTCCCACTCCACTCAACTATCAAATTTATTTTCCTAAATCACAGGTCTGTATATGTCATTCTCCTATTCAATAAACTCCAGCAGGTCCCTATTATATCCAGGATGAAATAAGCATATCCTAAGTCAGTGTGGTTTTTGGGACACTGTATAAAATCCTCCATTTGGCTTTTAAAGCCCTTCACAGCCTGGTACTTTCCTAATGTTTCAGTTTTCTCACACTTTAGCACCTTCCAAGTATTCTGCAATTCAGTTACACTGGCCATCTTGCTGTTGTTTAACAAGACAGTCCATCTTATTATTATTCATTTTTCACTGGCTGCCTCCCATGCCTGGAATTCTCTACCTTTATCTCCATCTCCTGGCTTCCCTGACTTCTTCCTAGTTTCAGGTAAATTCTCACATTCTAAAAGAAGCCTTGGGGGGTGGGGGGAGGGCGGAGCCAAGATGGCTGAGTAAAAGTGGTGACTTGCTTGAGCTCTCCCCCAAACCCCTCCAAATACCTATAAAAAATGGCTCTAAACAAATTCTAAAGCAGCATAACCCACAAAAAGACAAAGTGAAACAAATTTCCAGCCCAAGATGGTTGATTGAAAAGGTATATTGCATTGAGCTGGGAGAGGAGCACAGTTCAGAGTGGGCATGCAGGCCTCAGCAAACCTGGAACAGACCTCAGAGGACTGACTCACGGGCAGCTGTGGCAGTTTCCAGACTTTTCAACCCATGAATGCCAAAGACAACTTAGAAGGTCAGTGGGAAAAGTCTGTTTCTTCAGTGAGAGAGAAGCACTGTGGTCTCAACTCTAGCCCCGAGCTCAGCCCCAGGGCGGTGGCTGCCTCCTGAGCTTCTGGCCCACAGACTGAAGGGGAATTCAGTGGCTGATCAGAGGGGGATTGCAGGGATCTCTCTGCTAGTGCAGGATTCTCTTGCTTTGCCTATGCTTGGATCTGGGTCACAGTTCTGGGTGGCAGTCCTGGGGCGAGGAGGAGCTCTGGTGTGGTAAAGCTTATAATGGCTGTGGAGAGGAAATCTTCCTCACAGTTCCAAGAAAGAAAAGAGTGCTTGTGGTCACTCATAGGCCAGAGCACAGGACAGGAAAGGAGTAAATACCTCACCCTTGATCATACCACCTTGGAAGAACTGAAAATTTACAAGTCCTAGAAGTATCTCTAAAAACAGCTGCACAAAACCCCTGAAACTTGGGACAGTACATTCTCCACACTGGAGACAGACTCCTTCCTTAACAAAGAGTTTATAACTCAAGTAATTGGTTGAGATCATGAGCAAGCAGCACAAAAAGAGTCAGACTATATTATCTTACTTTGATGACAAAGAAGATCAAAACATACAACCAGAAGAAGACAACAAAGCCAAAGCTCCTACATTCAAAGCCTCCAAGAAAAATATGAACTGGTCCCAGGCCATGGAAGAGCTCAAAAAAAGATTTTGAGAAGCAAGTAAGAGAAGTAGAAGAAAAACTGAGAGTGATGCTAAAGGAGACCCAAAAAAATACTGAAGAAAATAACACCTTAAAAAATAGCCTAACCCAAATGGCAAAAGAGGTCCAAAAAGCCAGTGAGGAGAAGAATGCCCTAAAAAGCAAAATTGGTCAAATGGAAAAGGAAGTCCAAAAGCTGAAGAAAATACTTCCTTAAAAATTTGAATGGAGCAATTGGAAGCTAGTGACTATTTGAGAAATCAAGGCACTGTAAAACTAATCCAAAAGAATGAAAAAATAGAAGAGAATGTGAAATATCTCATTGGAAAAACAACTGACCTGGAAAATAGATCCAGGAGAGAGAATTTAAAAATTATTTGACTGTCTGAAAGCCATGATCAAAAAAAGAGCCTAGACATCATATTTCAAGAAGTTATCAAGGAAAACTGCCCTGATATTTTAGAACCAGAAGGCAAAATAGAAATGGAAAGAATCCACCGATCTCCTCCTGAAAGAGATCCCCAAAGGAAAACTCCTAGGAATATTGTAGCCAAATTCCAGAATTTCCAGGTCAAGGGGAAAATATTGCAAGCAGCCAGAAAGAAACAATTCAAGTATTGTGGAAACACAATGAGGATAACACAAGATTTAGCAGCTACTACATTAAGGGACCAGAGGGCATGGAGTATGATATTCTGGAGGGCAAAGGAGATAGGATTACAACCAAGAATCATCTACCCAGAAAAACTGAGTATAATCTTTCAGGGTAAAAAAAATGGTCATTCAATGAAATAGGGGACTTTCAAGCATTCCTGAGGAAAAGACCAGAGCTGAATATAAAATTTGACTTCCAAATACAAGACTCAAGTGAAATATGGAAGAGGTAAACAGGAAAGAGAAATCATAAGAGACTTATTAAGGTTGAACTGTTTACATGTCTGCAGAGCAAGATGATATTTGTAACTCATGAGTCCTTTGTCAGTATTAAGGTAGTGGTAGGGAAAAATTATATGTATGTACAGATAGATAGATAGATAGATAGATAGATAGATAGATAGATAGATAGATAGATAGATAGATATAGGGCACAGGGTGAGTTGAAGATGAAGGGGTGATATCTAGAAAATAAAATTAAGGGGTGAGAGAGGATTATACTGGAAGAAGAAGAAAGGGAGAAGTAGAATGGGGTAAATTATCTCACATGAAACAGACAAGAAAAGGCTTTTACAGTGGAGGGGAAATGGGGGAAGGTGAGAGGGAATGAGTGAATCTTATTCTCATAGGATTTGGCTTAAGGAGGGAATAACATACACAATGGGATGTGGAAATCTATCTTACCCTACAGGAAAATAAGGGGGGAAGGGGACAAGAGAGCAGGGGCTTGATAGAGGGGAGGGCAGAGTGGGGGAGGGGATAATCAGAAGCAAACACTTCTGAGGAGGGATAGGGTCAAAAGAGAGAATAGAATAAATGGAGGGTAGGGTAGGATAGGATGAAGGGAAATATACTTAGTTTCTCACAACATGACTACTATGGAAATGTTTTACATGGCTACATATCTGTAACTTGTATTGAGATACTTGCCTTTTCAATGAGGGTGGGTGGGGAGGGAGGAAGGGAGAAAATTTGGAACCCAAAGTTTTAAAAACACACGTTAAAAATTTTTAAAAAGTTTTTTTTTTTAAAAATGATGAACAGGCTGACTTTAGAAAAATCTGGAAAGACTTGTATGGTCTGATGCTGAGTGAAATAAGCAGAACCAGGAGAACACTGTACACAATAACAGCCACGTTGTGCAATGACTAATATTAATAGACTTAACTCTTCTAAGCAATACAAGGATCTAAGACATCTCCAAAGGCCTCATGATAGAAAATGCTGTCCACAAAGAAGAAAGAACTGTGGAGTTTGAATGCAGATCGAAGCATACTATTTGCTATTTTTTTTCTTCAGTTGAGATTTGTTTCCTCTTTCTGGTGGTGCTTCCTATTGGTTCTAATTCTTACTAACAACATCACTAATGTGAAAATATGCTTAATAGGAATGTATATGTATAGCCTATATCAGGCACCATCTTGGGGAGGGAGGTGGGGAGGGGAAGAAAATTTAAAACTCAAAAGCTTATGGAAGTGAATGTTGATAATTCAAAATAAATTAATTAAAAAATGAAAGAATTTAAAAACATAAAAAAATAAAAATAAAATAAAAGAAGCCTTGCCCAATTCCCTTTATTTGTAGTACCTTCCTTCTATTATCACTAATTTATTCTGTATATATACATATATGTATATAAAGGGGATACGCACATATGTATGTATGTGTATATGGATATATAATTTGTTTATAGTTCTTGGCAGCCTTCCCAATTAGACTATTATACTTAGCACAGTGCCTAGCACATGGTAGGTGTTTAATAAATGCATATTTACTTGACTCAAAACAAAAAATACAACCAAATTAGCATAATTATAGCTGCAATAATAAGGCACAACACCCCCTTCAAAGTAAAGCACTTTGAAAATATATCAGAGAGCTTAACAGCCTAAAGCTCCAACTCACTCAATCTCATATATTGGGTGTGTTCAACACAAACAAGCTATTAGCCTTGTTTTTCAGGGTGGAGCTATTATTATTTCTACCTGTTCCTCTCAGTGACTCAAACCTCATTAAAGGGGGGAAAAATGTGGATCCTGTCCAGGAATGTGATTGAAAGCAGGTATAATTGTGGAAGAAGGAATATATGGCTAAAAGAAAATGGGGCTTCTCTGCCCAAGGGAAGGGATTTTAGAACCCTAGAAAAGGAGTTTGTACCAGTGGAGCTTGCACCAGGGAGCAAGAGCCAAACACTACCTAAGATGAGAAGCCTGAGGCTGTCAAAATATTGAAAGATGAAAAAGTTAACTATAAATAAGCCTAGTACCCAAGTAGATTAACAGTAAGACTTTTTTTGCTTTGTAAACCTTAAAATTATGTGTGAATGAAAGTTATTATTATTATTATTATTACTAATTTTTTATTTGACTTCAATAAAATTCCCTCTTTATTCTAATATCTTTTTATATGATACCTCTTTAGTGGCCTGGTTGATTTCTCCTGAGTTTGGTTTATTCAAATTTTCTCTTTCCTTAGCTATGGATATAGTTTTGTAAATTTATACATTTTATAGTTTTGACAATATTTTATCCATTACTGTTATAATATCAATTTTGTAGATATATATCTATTCATATCAGATACAGTTTATTTAGCACTCTTTTCAAATTTGTAACTTTAGCTAGAGTGAAAAAGGGGAATTAAATAAGTGATGATAACTGATGACAGAGAAAAGGTGTTGCTGCTCAATTTTTATTTTAATTCTGATTTCTCTGCCAAGGACAATGATTTAGGTATAAGAAAGGACAGAACAAAAATAGATAACAAATACCAAAGATACAAAGATAAGTAGGGAGACAATAAGGGAGATGACCTTTAAGGAATTTAAATCAACAGGCCCAGATGAAATAATGACCTGTAATTGTTGAGCCACTATAAGAAATCTTTTTGAAAATAAATTTTTATTGAGGTTTTGATTTGTTTTTTTTTACATATCACCAAAATTCTTCTAGTATTCCACTCCATGAAAGCCATCTCATAGAGCAAACAATATTTTAAAGACAAAAGGGGGGTGTGAGCAAAGCTGATCAATATATTTGAAAATATGTGCAATGTACCATACTCTTGGACTTTTTGCCTCTGCAAAGGTACATGTATCCTCTCATATCTTTGGGGCTATGATGGTTTTTTTGTAATTTTGTAAAGTTCACTTTTGATTTTTGTGTTGTTCTTTCTGCTTACATTTTCAGTTGTTATGTATACTATTTTCTTGGCTCTGCTTATTCTAAATTCTATATCAATTTATTGATAATAATTTCTTATAGCACAGTAAAATGGCATTACATTCATATAGCTGAAATTTCTTTAGTCATTTGCCAGTCAATGGACACCTACATTGTGCTGCCAATGATCTTTGAAAGATCTTGTTGGAAAAAAAAAAACAACATGCAGGAGGGCTGGAGAAGAATAACTGTCTCAGTTGTGAGAAAGGCAAAGGAACTTGATTAATATTCCATTAAAGTTCCAGAATGCATTATTTAAAGAGATAGATACATAAACAGAGATTCAGCATGGTTTTTATCAAAAAAGAATAAGCCAAACCACACATTTCCTTTTTTTGACAAGTGACTAAACTAGTAGATCAGAGGAATGGTAGATATGCTTTATCTAGATTTTAGCAAAGTATTTGATTAAGTTTCTCATGCTATTTTTTTTAGAAAATGTGAAGAGATATAGGCTAGATACTAGTTCAATTAAATGGATTCAGTATTGGTTGAATATCTGGCTTCCAAACTTTAATGGTTCAATGTCAATTTGGCATCTCTCCAAGGAGAGTGCCCCAAGGATCTGTGCTGATTAAGATTTTTAACAATGACTTGGGAAAAGGCATTCTTATCAAATTTTCAGATAAAACAAAACTAGGAGAGAGAGCTACCACAGAGATAGAACTAAGATCCAAAAAGATCTTGATGGTCTAGGAAATTATGACAAATTGAAAAACATAAAATTTAATAAAGTTAATAAATACAAATATATATATAATATATATATATATAGTAGCTGAATTCAAGGTAGTGTGTAGGATAAGACTAGAGTGAGAAAGAGAATTCAGAGAGGCTTACTACAATTTTAGTAATCTAGACGAGAGATGATGAAGGCTTGACATAAGGTAGTAGCTATCTGAGTAGAAATAAGGCGTCAGTTTCAAGTGATTTGGAGGTAGAAACAGCAAGATTTGTCAATTGAATAGATATATGAGATGCTAAAGAGTGAGAAGTTGATCTCAAAGGTTATGAGCCTGGGAAACTGAAAGAATAGTGACTCCTTCAATAAAAGTAAGGAAGTTTTGGAAGTGGGGTGTTATGGGGGGATTATTACTTCAATTTTGGACCTGTTGAGTTTGATATATCTAAGGGACATGCAGTTTGAAATGTATGACTGGCAATTGATGATCCAGGACTGAAGGTCAGGGGAAACACTAGACCTGGATATATATCATTTGCATAGAGAGGATAGTTAAACCCATTTTTGCTAAGAGAGAAGTAAAGATGGGAGAAGAGAAAAGGGGGGAAGGACAGGGAGGGGGAGCAATTGAGATTGGATAAATACCCTCTCAGCATAGTTGTGAGACATACTTCAGCTACGTTCAACAGTTGGTGAGTAGTAGTGAAGGACACACCGATGTTGGGCGTGATCTGGGGAGAAGTTGGGGAAGAGATGAGAGTTTATAGGACAAGGGAACAAGGGGGATTTGAGAGCAGAGGACAGTGTGAAGCTGAAATAGCTATTGGGTTGGGATCTAAGAGGAAAGAAAGTAAAGCCAGAACAAGAATAATGGTCTGAGAAAATACTCAAGGGTAGAAAGATTGGAGATTTCAGTGAGGGCAAAGAATAAGTTTAGGATAGATGTGGCTTAGGGAGAAGTGGAATAAGAGGAGGTTATGGTCCATGGGACACTATCAGAGTTTCTAATTATGGTAACAGAACAGTTGGCAGATAAGGGTGATATCTAGTGTGTGACAATCTAAGTGTGACTGAGGGAGTGAAGGAGTAGGTCATGGGATTCAAAGGAGGCTTTTGTTGTTTTTAAGTATTTAAGGGATTAGACTTAATCTATTTTGGTTGCAGAAGGCCGAACAAGGAACAGTTGGTAGAAGTTAACTGAAATGGGAGTCAGGACGTCATAGGAGAAATAGCAATACAGCCAATTTTGCCAGACTATAAAGTGAACATAAAATAAAACTGGAAATGTAATTGGGAACTAAGTTGTGAAGGGTTTAATAATGTGTCTAATGCCAATCAGATGTATAGTTGAACCTAGAAGTGATACAGAGTCACTTGAAGTTATTGAGCAGTGGGGTGGCTTTGTAGCAACTCTGCCCCAGATATTTTTCTGAGGTTAAGGATGCAGTCGTATGAACAGAACTTGGAGGACTCTTTTTTTTGCCCCAATCCAACAATTTGCCTGTGAGAAATTTGTCCCTCCTAATTGTTCTTAACTCGTTTGATTTCTGCTTTGCCTTCACTGTTGGGCACCAGGTCAAAATATCATGGGTCCCACGTTCTGGTTTGCATGATTCTCCCCTTCAAGGAAGATCAGCTCTGACAGGCTGAGCGCAGGTCCTTGCACCTATTCCAACCAGCAGCCCCTCCCACCAGCCCCAGAATACTTCACTAGCCCAGACGGAAACTATAACAAGTTGGACGAAGGGGAATGAAAGGCCTTGGGGCATACAGGAACAAGTCCTGCCCAGTAACCTGAGAAGGTGGTAGACAGGGAGGAGGAAGCGAGTACTCACCTTAACGCCTTAGAGACCATGATAAACCACGATCTGACATAGCCAGGCCGATCATGGGGCTGGACTCGGCCCCCAGGCCTAGGGTTCGGGACTTGGGTCGCCACTTCAGCCTCCAGAGCTCCTTTTCTCATACTCCCTGCGTCTTGTTTTGGCACCTGCTCTGCCTCTCTGGAGTGGCTCATTTCTACACCGTAAACTCCGCCTCTTCTCACTCATCTCTCATTTTCCCTACTCCTACGCACCCTGAGGGATATGGCCTCACCAGTTCTGCTCCCCCGCCCACCCCCTTTTCTAGGATCGCCTTCCTCAGTAGGATACATTACAACCAATTTGGTCAGTGGTCCCTGGGGCTCTGGAGTTTAAGGTGGTCAGTTCTACCCATTAAATCCAAGCGTGGCAATAATGTATAGAATGATCTTGGTAAAGAATTAAAGATAGTTCTCCTTCTTTGCTTCTTTTTACACTTAACCTTCCTCAGGGCACCAACCAAAGTCTTAGAGATTCTGTTTTGGAGACATGATGGGCAGCTGTCCTTTTTCCTGTTGGTTTATACGATCTAAATTTATCCATTTAAAAAGGAACAATAGTGGTTTATTTCTGCTCCCAATAAAATTCTTGTTGCTAAGCCTGGTTTGTGTAGGACATAAAATTCAGATCTGGTGAGAATGTAACAGAATTCTAATAGAAAAGGCAATGCTTTGTGTTCGATTTGAAGGAAACTTCCTTTCCCAGGATTGGCCTAGATCATGGATGATGATTGAGTAAAGACAGTTTTCTGATACATCTAAAGATGCTGTTAATTGGATGTATCAAAAAGGGTTGTCAATTAGGATTAATTTTTCACCAGGCTAGATTCTGTGTAATAGAGAATCACATAGTGATTAAAACATTATGCAACCACAGATTCATATGTAAAGCTGACTTGGCATCTGATCTAGTCTGTTTAGAATATAATCCAATTACACAAGAATTTATTAAATGACTTGGAGGCACTGGTACTGGGTGGGGTTACAAAGACAAAATGGAAAACTGTTCCTTCCCTTGAAAAGTTTATATTCTACTGTGAGTATACATTTCCCCAGATTGAGTAAATACAATATAATTTGTGGAGGTAGAGAGCACTATCTAGGTGGGTCTGGAAAGGCTCTTCATAGGAAGTATTATTTGATATAAACCTAGAAGGAATCTAAGGATCATAGGCACAGAGTGAGTGCATTCTAGGGATGATAGACAACCTGGGTAGAGAATCGTAGGATCATAGATCGAGTCATCTGGTCATCTAGTCAAACCTATAATTCTTCCCATATTCTTGGATATTCCCATATCCAAATCTACCCTACCCCTCCATTGTGGCCTCCTGTATTTAACTTAACAAACTATTCTTTATATTAGACCTGAATACTCCCCTCAAAAGTTACTTTGTATGTACTTGTATTTAATTTTCTATCTATATGTTGCTTCTTTCCAATAGAATATGAACTCCTTGGGGTCAGGGAATATTTTATTTTCATCTTTATACACATTCTATGTACCAGCCAAATAGACCTACTCTCATTAACCCAATCTTGAAATGTGGGTATGATTTAGGGGGAAAAGCACTTGATTTGATGTCAAAATAGCAAGTCTCAATTTTGGCTCTGCTGGTTTACTACTTATGTAATTTGGGGAAAGTCAGTTAATCCTTCTGCTTCAGTTTCCAGATCCAGTTCAATTTTACAAGCATTTTTAAGTGATCAGGTAACAAGCACTGTGTTAGGCACAAGGCATATGAAGAATGTGTGAAAAGGAATAAAATGAAATAATTCTGTGAAGGTATGCTAGAGCTAGTTTTTGAGGGACCTTAAATGAGAGGCAGCATAGTATAGTGGAGGGCAGGCTAGACTTGGTTATAGGAAGACCCTGGACAACCTTGGTTTCCTTATCTATAAAATGGGAACAATAATAGGACCTATACCTCGCAGTGTTAATGTATTATATAAAGGACTTCCAAAACATTATTAATAATATGAGCTAATATTATTGAAATGCCAAGCTGTGTAGTTTGCATTTTATGGTAAAGCAATAACGAGCCACTGAAGCTAATGAGCAGAAGAAGGACATGGTCAAATGCATGTTTCAGGAATATTACTTTGTAGCTTTTTGGGGAATGGATTAAAAATTTGAGATTGAAAGAAAGAAGAACAATTATGAGGTTATTCTAGCATATCAAACAAGAAGTACCATCCTGAACTAAGATGGCAGTGTAAGTTGAGAAGAGAGATAGATTCAAAATGTGAAATTAATTAATCAACCAACTCCATTTTATATCACAATTAACCCTTGCTTTGTGAGCTAGGCTTTGCTATGCTACGAAAGAACGTGATTTAAGAGAAGTGCTCACTGAAGGCAAATAGGAGACAGGAGAGTGAGTATGAGAGATAGTTCCCCAGTTAGAGTTCCCCTATTTTTGTTTGTCCTATTTTAGAACCTCCCTGTTTCTGTCTGATGCTGTCAATAATCTGCTTGTGTAAAATATTCCATTAATCAATACCTATACTTCAGTCAATCAACAAGAAGGCTTATTTATTCCTCAGGAACTGTATTATTTTTCCAATTCCTTTTTTCAGCTGGTCCTAACCAACTCCCTTGTATGACACAGAATTCCATAATGTCAATTATGCCACTTGTCACAACTTTTGTAATGCTATAACCAATCAGATAGAAGGAGTGTGTACAGTTTGATGAATGGCATTCTCCCAACATATCCTGAAGCTCACTATTACAAATTGACCTTTTCCCTATTCCTGTTACACTTCTCTATTCCTGTAAATCCTATGAATATGCATCAATATCATGAATATGTTTTAATTTCATGAATATGTATTTTGATTAATTCATCTTTTTAAACTGTAAGAATGCTCTGTATTCTGGCATGAATATCCTTGTACCAGCTGAGGTGGTCTTGGATCCCTTTTACAGGCAATTGCTAGCCTTGCTAATAAATTGATCATGCTTGGAACTCTGCGCCTCAGTTTCTCTTTATCACAGATGTTTATTACCACAAAAAGATAACTGTATTTGACACACTACACTGTTTATAATGAAGTGAAGGTAGGGAATAGGAAAGATAGTAGAGTAAGAAAGAACAATATTTTCATGATATTCCAGATCCCTTTTCAGATATACCTTGTGAAATTACCATCTTTTTATTTCACATTAAGCAGAGTGTTTGAGGTGTGCACACAAATTCTCTAAAAGTATAAGTTATAGGATCATAGAATCCTAATATCGTCCTTTTTCTTTTGAGCATTTTGTTGAAAGAGGCAGAAATTTAACTTTTATGTAAAGAAATCAACTGAGGGAGATATGTTATTACCCTTGTCACATGTAAACAGTTTGGTAACTGACAAGTGCAAAAAAAAAACCTCTTTATGCATGAAAATCTACTAACATACATGTGTGAAGAAACAGTTTTTCTGTTAGATATGAGACAGACTGATAGAAGAACTGAGTAGAAAACTGAGAGGATCTGTTTGAGGATAGAGAACAACAACAACAAATGCTTGCATTTATATAACACTTATGTACCAAGAATTTTGTTAGGTGCTTCACAAGTATTATCTAATTTGATTCTCACAGCAGCTCTAGGATGTATAGGCACTATTATTATCCTCATTTTACAGATGAGGAAACTGAGGCAAAGAGATGGCAAATTATTTGTCCAGAGTCATGCAAATTAGTAAGTGTGTGAGGCTGGCTTTGAAGTAAGGTCTTCCTGACTCCAGACCCACACTGTAACCACTGCACCACCTAGCTGCTCCAAGAATGCTTGAGGCTTCAGCACCTTGTGGTCCCTCATTTCATATGATAAAACCACTATCTGCCAAGGTTCCCATGTCTCTAACATTGATTAGACCCACTCATGGAGTCAAGGCCCTTTAGACTTGGCAGATGTCCCCAGAAAGTTGGCAAGCCCTAACTTTGTCGACCTGACAGGTTTCCATATGGAGGCAAGGGGAGCCTATCAACCCAAGTTACATGATTCAATATTCTTGTTTAAGTAATATCCTTTCTAAGTGATAGCTAAGTAAACCTCCTTTTGTTAACTGCTGACACCTATGAGTGTTTCATTTTGAAACAACACCAAACCTGAACTAACAGAGTTCTGTCCTGAATCAAACCAGCCCATTGCATTTGGTATAGTCAGTGAATGAGACAAGATGGAATTGTTGTTGAAAAGGGGGAAAGGCAATGCAAATAAATAGCATGGAGAGATTAGAGGTCAAGATATTGCACCATGACACCCTGAGGCAGGATTTCTGATGATATATGGAGAACTAAGACCTGGAATCAGAAAGACTTGATTTCAAATCTAGCTTCAGACATGTACTAGTTATATGACCTTAGGAAAGTCACTTAACATCTGTCTGCTTCAGTTTTCTCATGTGTAAAATGGGATCGAAATTACATCTACCTCCCAGGGTTGTCATGAGGATAAAATGAGATATTTGTAAAGCACTTTGTGAACCTTAAAGCACTGGAAAAGTGCTAACTCTTATTGGAAGAGTTGATGCAGATCAGTTAGTTCAAGCTAATTGCTAGAGAAGGCTTTGTTGATAACAATTCTGTAGAAGTTGAAGTGTCAGCATAAGACTTCTGAAAGTAAATTGACCAGCCCACTCAGAAATGAGAAATAGAACTCTTGGATTTTAAGAACTATGCAGTAGATGATTTAAGACAATTCCAAAAGACTCATGAAGGAAAATGTTATCCACATTCAGAGAAAGAACTATGGAGTTTGAATGCAGATCGAAGCATACTATTTTCTTGTTTTTTGTTTGTTTTTTTCTTTTTTGTGGCTTTTCCCTTTTGTTCTGATTCTTCTTTCACAACATGACTAATGTGGAAATAAGTTTAATATGATATTAAAGATGATTTAATATGATATTAAGATTTTCTTGTATCACACAGGAGACTGAGAAGAGTGAGAAGGAAATAGTGGAACTGATTATAAGAAAGCCCCAGATTTGTACCATTATTGCTCCTAGGAATGTAATTTCTTCCATGAGAGAGCAAGGGATGGCCAAACTTTTCACCCCCAAGGAACTGGGAAGGTTGCAAGAAAAGTTCACCCAGCAGACTAAAGAGGCACTGGAAAATGACTGCGGGGGAAACTGGAACCAACAAGAAGCCTCTTTCCACAGCAGTTCCAAAGGCTTGGGAATTGTTTTAGGAAATAATTTTTCATACTCAAAAGAACCAATTATATTCTCTACATAGAGGTCATCTTTTGTCACTTTTCATTTGGCTAACATGGGAAGTTACATATATATGGAACAATAGTCATGAATTCCCACTATAGCCAGTTCCCCACTAGGGAAGCTGCAAGGGAGAGGGTGAAATTCTTAAAGGAAAGAGGTTTTATAGATTATATCTATATTTATTCTTCCCACTGCCTGCTAGACTCCATGGCCAACCTACCTGGGGGATAATTAGGCTCTGCATTCCAAACAGTCCCACCTGAATAGATTCAGGCTACCAAAGTAGGTTGATCCACTGGTGAAATTTGAGCAGGAGATTGAGAGAGCTGTAGCCTAGACAAATGTTACTTTCAATGCCAATGGATGCTATAGGGATGGGGGAAGGCTGGAGGCAAGTGCAATATGATATGTGAGGCACATGGTCATATGGTCATATGAAAAGCTCTGTTTTGCAGATTCTCATCCCTTCAAAGACTAATGATTAAACAAGAAAAGGGCATAGTTGGAAATGGAAGCTGAACCTCTGCACCAGGATAAAGAAGTCCTGTTCCTCACTAACTTTAAATTATGCAAAGTTTACAAAGTTTATCAAAAACTACTAACTGCCTTGTAATTTTAAAAAATTCTCTCAGTTCAAACACTTAGAAAAAAATAATAAAAATTGAAATAAACTAAGAAGTAGAAAATAGGGGGAAAAAATCTGAGTATGCCTTATTAGAAAGAATATCTAACCCTAAATGAGTTCCTAGAACACATGAAACCATAACAAAAGGGATGAGAGAGCTGAGGTCAACTGGAAATCTTATCCTTCTCCCTCATTTCACTTCCATGAAATAAATAACAATAAAATGATACATTTTTCTTTTTTTTGGTGAGACAATCAGGGTTAAGTGACTTGCCCTGGGTCACGTAGCTAGTGAGTATCATGTGTCTGAGGCTGGATTTGAACTCAGGTCCTCCTGACTCCATGGCCAGTGCTTTATCCACTGCACCACCTAGCTGGCCCTAAAATGACACTTCTTAAAGAGGAAACCTTGGACTAAAATCAGTAAGGGATGAGTTTTCCAGGTTCAGCATTAGGAAAAGATGGTTATGAATGACACCTAATTTCAATGAAGAAAATAAAAACTCAAACAGTTTCCATGGATGAATAACATATGTGAATTTATATTTTATCAATACACAGGTAGTAGGGGAGCAGAATAGTCTCATTTATATATGCAGGGATTCATGTGCTCACTGAAGACCAATATGAGTTCATTGATCTTCCCTACACTCTAAACACAAGAGAATTACTTTTAGGTTTGCTGTGGTACCCAAAAGAGAAACTCTAAGACATAGTTGATAATCAACAGATTTTCATTGAAAGCAAAGAAGACACACCAGATAATTATATTTGAATATGAAGCAATTATATTTGTAACTCCAGTCTCCAAGCCCATTTGTTTGGGACTCTTTTCTTATTTATGGAGATAAAGGCCCTGTCCTGCATAAGGGGTGGGGCTGAGTTGGTGAGAGGCCAGAGCCTCTGTTCTCAGCCAATGTTTCCTTTGGGTACTCTCCAAAAGAGTCTTTTCATGACATTGAGTCACTTCAGGCACTCTTGGTTTCCAACTTTAAAAGAGAAGATGGAAAAAGTCAACCCCACTTCAGGTTGCTGAAGGAAAACTCTGGGAAGACATATGAGGAGCTGGCATTCTCCAATGTCCTTACATCTAGCTTGCTATTTTAGAGACTTTGGGGAGGTTCCCCTTGGGTAAAACCAAAGATACTCTCTCCATTGAGCTGATTTATCTCACTCCCAAAGGGAAAGCTACTTTACTCTGTATTGTTTGGAATGTACTCCTGTTGTGGTCTGAGAGGTTGAGATCCCTCAAAGACTGGAGTAAGGACGGGGTCATCTGGAATGAATTCACAGACTCAAGCATTCTTTAAGTCAAGTTGGCAAAAAGTTTATTGTTATGCTTTTCAGCAGGCAAGGATTCTTAAGGAAACTGCGACCTTAGAGGGGTACAGTTAAAGTTTATATAGGATAAAATATAATAAAACATGTGTCAAATATGCTAACTAGGTGATTCAGGATGGGATTAGGGAGTGGTTAAGGAGTGGTCAGTTCTTAAAGGAACATGCATTTCTTGTACCTACTGCACAGACATTTTACCCAGAGTTCACTGGGAAAAAACCACAAGGTGGGGCCACATGGAGGTGTGGTTTTAGGCTTGCTACATCACTAAGTTAACTAGAGTTCAGGGATAACTGAGAGTTGTCCAGTCTGCCACCAGTCAGTGTCTTGTTTGACAAGATAGATGTAGGATACATATGTTTTAGGTCTAGAATACAGATAATGAGGAGTCCAGGATGTAGATAATGAGGTAGGGCAGTAGTATAAATAGTCCAGTGGGTAAGAATATCTTTATGACCCAGTGCAAAACCAGTTCAAACTAATAATTCCTTCAGTTGTTGTTTGTAACAGCACCAGGGAAAGAGAGAAGGGTCTTGCTGGGGCCCACTCATGAGTAATTGCTAGGCAGTGTCCTTGGGCTGAGGAGAAACTGCCAGGTATAGTGTTTCTGGGGCTAGGGAGAAATTGGGGTCCCAGTACAAGCACCCACACATCCCATCACTCTTATGCATACCTTCTTTGATTAATGTTTTGCTATGATTTAGATAAATGGGTTTCTTTGCTGTTCATTTTTGCGTTCATTGTGCAGTTGGTAGAGAACAGAGTCAAACTTTTGATATAGAACTTGGGGTCGCCTTCACCCCAAAATGAAAGCAATCAAAAGTTAGATGGAACCCAATCATGGGTTCCTAGATAAACAATATTTAAAGGTGTGGATAGATATACTTCTAGCCCAGTATTCCCTCCTCCTGAGGAGAGGAAAGTGCTGGTCTCTAGCCTGAACCTTCTGCTTCCTGTCATGAGAGGAGTGAAAGTCTCCCTTGGAAAAGGGTGAAAGGAAAAGGGGCTAGAGATATCCTACCTTCCATTAAATCACTCAAGGAAAGCTCTTCTTGCCACATGTTGGCCTCTTTATACATTTGGGGCCCACTTTTACCACTGCATATTTTATATCATATTCTATACAGAGAAGCATTAAGGCCTAAGCTTATTCTTTGCTGACTCTCTGTATTAAGAAGGTACAATAATACATAATACAGAAAAACAAATAAAGTTTAGAACCACCTACTTTGAAAAGATATAAATGATAATAGGGTTGAGGCAATTAACTATAGCTGAAACCTCTATAAAAACAGTATACGATTAACTGGATCAAAGCAGTATCTATTGCAAAAGGATAAAAGGTACAGGCTATTTCTTCAAGCACACATTGTTATACATTGAACTTACTTAGTAAATTACAAAAGTCCTGTTAAAAGCCAATACAGAAATACTTAGGGTCAAAGTTAGTTAAACACTACTTCAAAGTTTATGCGTTTGTGGTGGATAAAAAAAAATAACATTTAGGTGTTATCTTCATATCAGATTCTTGTTGGAAATTACATTCATCTGACTTCAGAATTTTAATTGAATACTAAAATGATATTGAAATGAAATGTCATCATCATCAGTGAAAAGCCATATTGTTTCCCCAAAACAAGACATTATTAGCAGATCCACACTGTGACTCACATCTTTAATATAAACATAGCCAGTGTTTCTCAAGATTAAATTTATCCCTACAGCAATGGTATTATGAATAAAAACGAAATGATTTCTTACTGAAATGAAAGGCTTACCTAGATCACTCTAACAGAGAACAAGCAGAAAATCACATTTTAATTTTATAACCTTTTTTATTTTGCAAAGACATTTTCACAGGTTCTTTTTTATCCTCTGCATAGTTACATGCATAAAACAGAAAAGTATCAGGATATAATGTTTCGATCAGACACATGGTGGTAGCAGTGTACCAAAGAGTCAAACAAAATTTCAGCATTTTTATTTAGATATGTCTCTACTAAGTCAAGTCTCTAAAGTAAAAATAAAGTTTTTTTTTCTTTCAGATTCAACTACTATTGGTTTACTCATTGCTGTATATTTTCTCTCCCTATTGATGGTTTATTTTCTTGGTTCTTCAATAACTTTTGATTTCATTATAATTCTTACTTTTAATCCACTTAAGAACAATTTGTAACTTTAAAGCTTAGAAATGTCTTCCTTGGTGGTCAAAATTAAAATCCAAGGGAAGAAGCTGAAATTTTCTAGTCATATAAGAGAGTATAATGTGAAGTATACTATAACAAGGAGTTCTATTGTGAAGACACTACGGAATGGAGAATGGAATATTGTCAAAGCAAACATGTTTCTGAGAATTTATTTTTAATGGAAGAAATACAGTGACACTTCCTTTCTCTGTCCCAAAGAGATTTATATTTCATTCCTGCCTCTCTCAAAGACCTTTCTAGTATGTCAGAGAAAAACAGACCGGCTCTGAAGGAAAACCTTTGACACATAGATGGTTTCTACTTTCACTACAGCTAGGAGGAAATTCTCCAAACAAAGATAACCCCTCAGATAAATCCTCAATCAAAATTTAAGACAGGGAAATGAAGATAGGTTAAGCAACAAAAGATTAGGTCACTGCTCTTTGAATAGCCTGTTCATTATGGGCAATTCATCAAGCAGAAGGGGGTATTAAACAAAGGAACAAAGACCTTATCATACTGCAGCCTTAAAATGAGAAAGTTCACTCCACTCATGGCACAGAAACATACTACCAACAGACAGTCAGGGTAGCCCTGCACTCTGAGACTAACAAGAGGCTCTTTGTTTAATAATGACAATCCTTGTTTCATTTTTAGATCAAACTGGGGCTGCACTCCCATTTTGAACTTACTCCACCACAGCTATTTTCTCTACTAAAAGAATTCTAAAAGAATGAGGATACAGGTGCTTCTCTTTCCTTTTTAAAAAATCATAATAAGAGAAAGATTATGGGATAGATTGAATCAAGGAAGTGGAATAACTGAACACTGGGCATTAAACATTCGTTCATATTGAGCCAGAACCTTCCTATGTATTATTATGCCTTGCCTTCTCTTCCATCTAATCCTTTTCTCAATATTTAGCTTCTATACTTTGAAAATGTTTTTTAAATGAACAATTAATCCTCCTCTATGTAACCACCAGGTGTCACTGCTGAGAAAGGCAAATCACACCATTAATCACACTGTACCAGGAAAACATGTTAACGGCACTCACTTCCCTGCCCCTCTTCCTGTGGACAAAAATCAAAGAATAAATGAACTATTGCTCAATGTCAACAGGGCCAGGGGTTTTCAGTAGACTACCCCAGAGATCTGTAGTCCTGTGGTATTTAATATTTTTTATCAATGACTTGGATAAAGGCAGAGATAATATCAAATTTGCAAACAGAAAGTTAGGAGGGTGGCTAACACCATAGAAAACCAGGATCTAAAATGTTTTGATAAGTTAGAGTGTTGGGCTGAATCCAATAAGATTAAATTCAAGAGAGGTCAAAGTAAAGTCTTACATTTGGATAAAAAATCACAAGTCTAAGATAAGGAAATAACTATAGACAGAAGTTGTTCTGGAATAGATGGGGGGGCAGTTAAGTGGAATTTAAAGTTCAAAATGTGTCAGCAGTGTAATGTGACAACCAAAAAAAAAAGATTCAGTGTGACATTAGGCTACATTAAGAAAGGCATAGCTTACAGGAGTAGGGAGGTAATAGTCTCACTGAACTCTGTTTTCATGAGATCTCATCTAGAGACATGCTCAATTCTGAGCACCATGGTTTAAGAAAGATATTGATTATCTGAAGATTGTCTAGAGTAAAGCAAACAGAATGGTAAAGGGCTGTGGTTACATGTCACATGAGGATCAGTTGAAGAAACTGGGCATGAAAAAGAGAAAATTCTGAGGGCACCTAGGTAGCATAGTGGATAGAGCTCCAGCCTTGGAATCAGGAGGACCAGAGTTCAAATTCAGCCTCAGACACTTGACACTTACTAGCTGTGTGACCCTGGACAAGCCACTTAACCCCAATTGCCTCACCAAAAAGCAAAAAAAAAAAAAAAGAGAGAGAGAGAGAGAAGATTCTGAAAGGACTTAATACCTGTCTTTAAGTATTTAAATGAATCTCATCTCAGGAACGCATTATACTTGTTTTCTTTGGCCTCATAGTGCACAACTAAGAGCAATGGGTGGAAAATGCAAAGAAGACAATTTAGGCTTGATATTAGCAAAAACTTCCTGACTTAATTACAGCCATAAAAATGTGTGAGGCATTGCCTTGAAAGATGGTAAGACTCCTCGTAGGTCCTCAAGGAGAGATTAGACAACAATTTATTGAATAAGTTGTGGAGAGATTCATTTGGTGTATAGGTTGGCCTAGATGACTGCTGAAGTCATTTCCAGCACTCAAATTTTTTGATTTTTATGATTTTATTGAAGTTATCCTTTGCTTAGGTCATACAGCTAGGTAAGTAGCATGCTTTCCATTTCCTTTATTCTTATTACTATGCATATTGTTTTGCCTGATTCTGATTAACTCCACATCAGATCATATAAACCTTCCCATGCTCATCTAAATTTTTCAAATTTTTTCTTACAACACAATATTGCATTATATTCATAATAATTTTTCTATTCCCCAATTGATAGGTATCTATTTTATTTGCAGTTCTTTGCTATCATAAGAGGACAATTATGAATATTTTCACTCTGTTCATCTACTCTCCTGCGGAGATCTTTTGTAGCACAGAATGTTACTAACTCTACATTGGCTCTTCCATTTTGAACCCAATAAGGTTCTGCGACCTGGAGTGTTGTCATGATGCTACTTGTCTTTTGGGGCCTGAGCAAACTTCCATAGCCTAGAGGCAGGATCTCTATGGCACTGGAAAGAGAGAGAGGTACCAGGGTATAGCATTGGGTTTTATTGCAATCCTGTTCCGAGTCCTTGGCTACTAATGCAAACCCATATACTGGATCTTGGGGTCAGTTAGTATAGCCTCAAGGCAGGTAAGAGCATGGGTGGTAAGGGAAGGAGTGCTGAGTGAACTCACAGTAGGCTTCAGTTTAGGGGTTTGGTTTTTTTTAACCTTTTGAATTCCAGGTGTTCTAGACCATAGAGATGGCTGAAGTTGCTTTATTTTTGGCTCATAATTTCTGTTTTGGAGAGCTTTGAGAGGTTGTAGGGATCAGAGAAAATATCTAGTCCTCTAGTTTGTTGATCATGTGACCCAAAAGTCTTCCCAACCCCTCTTTAAAAATTTGTGTTACCCAGGAACTATATGAACACAATCACAAAACACTGTTCACACAAATAAAGTCAGATCTAGCTAATTGGAAAAACATCAATTACTCATGGGTAGGCCAAGCTAATACAATAAAAATGACAATTCTACCTAAGCTAATTTACTTATTCAGTGCCATACCAATCAAACTTCCAAAAAATTATTTTATAGAGTTAGAAAAAATAATAACAATATTCATTTGAAATAACAAAAGGTTCAGAATATTAAGGAAACTAATGAAAAGAAATACAGGGGAAGGTGACCTAGTCATTCCAGATATTAAATTGTATTTTAAAGCAGCAATCCTCAAAATTGTTTGGTACTGGCTAAGAAATAGAGTGGTGGATCAGTGGAACAGCTTAAGTATGCAAGACACAGTAGTCAATGAATATAGTAATCTATTATTTGATAAACCCAAAGACCCCAGCTTCTGGGATAAGAACTCACTCTTTGACAAAAACTGCTGGGAAAACTGGAAAGAGCATGGCAGAAACTAGGCATAGATCAAAATCTCACACCACATACCAAAATAAAGTCAAAATGGGTCCATGATTTAGATATAAATGCTGATACTGTAAGCTAACTGGGAGAGCAAGGAATAGTCTACCTATCAGATTTATGGAGAAAAGAAGAATTGATGACCAAACAGAAGATGGAGAACATTATGAAAAGCAAAATGGATAACTCTGATTACATTAAATTGAAAAGTTTTTGCACAAACAAAGCCAATGCCACCAAGATTAGAAGGAAAGTAGAAAATTGGGAAATAATTTTTAAAACCAGTCTCTCTGATAAGGGCCTCATTTCTAAAATATATAGAGAATTAAGTCAAATTTATAAGAATACAAGTCATTCCCCAATTGATAAATGGTCAAAGGATATGAACAGGCAGTTCTCAGATGAAGAAATTAAAGCTATCTATAGTCATATGAAAAAATGCTCTAAATCACTATTGATTAGAGAAATGCAAATCAAAACAACTCTGAGGTACCACATCACACCTATCAAATTGACCAACATGACAAAACAGGAAAACGATAAATATTGGAGAAGATGTGGGAATATTGGAACACTAATGCATTATTGGTGGAGTTGTGAAATGATCCAACCATTCTGGAGAGCAATTTCAAACTATGCCCAAAAGGCTATAAAAATGTTCATGCCCTTTGACCCAGCAATAGCACTTCTAGGGCTATATCCCAAAGAGATCATAAAAATGAGAAAAGGACCCACATGTACAAAAATATTTATAGCAGCTCTTTTTGTGGTGGCAAAGAATTGGAAATTGAGAGAATACCCATCAATTGGGGAATGGCTGAATAAGTTGTGGTATATGAATGTAATGGAATACTATTGTGCTATAAGAAATGATGAACAGGCAGACTTCAGAAAAACCTAGAAAGACTTGTATGGTCTGATGCTAAGTGAAGTGAGCAGAACCAGGAGAACATTGTACACAGTAATAGCCACATTGTGAGATAATATTGATAGACTTAACCCTTCTCAGTAATACAAGGATCTAAGACATCTTCAAAGGCCTCATGATGGAAAATGTTATCCACATCCAAAGAAAGAACCATGGAGTTTGAATGCAGATTGAAGCATACTATTTGCTATTTTTTTCTTCTGTTGTGTTTTGTTTCCTCTTTCTTGTGGTTCCTCCTGTTGGTTCTAATTCTTACTTACAATATCACTAATGTGAAAATATGTTTAATAGGAATGTATATGTATAGCCTATATCAGATTGCACACCGTCCTAGGGAGGGATGTGGGAAGGGGGGGGGATTTAAAACTCAAAAGCTTAAGGAAGTGATGGTTGATAAATCAAAATAAATTACTTTTTTTTTAAAAAAAAAGTTTGTGTTGCTTCTGACTAATCTCTTTCTTCATCTACACTTTCTCTTACCTCCTCCAATTCCCTTAACTCCTCTCCTGTTTTGTTTTTGGGTACAATATATTTCTCTACTGTGTATATGTGTACTCTTCCTTTGACCACTTCAGATTTTAGTGAGAATCAAATGTTACTCACTACTTCCCTCCACACACTTCTACTTGCTGTACAGACTTCTACTTGGTTACTCCATTTATGTGAGATTAATGCCTTCATTCTTCCTCTCCCTTCCTCCCCATTTTTTGAAGTGTATTCTACTTTCCTATCTCTTTCCACTCATATTTTAAAATCATCAAAACATAATAGAATCACTCCCATGCACTCTGTCTAATCAGACTCCCCCTATAATCACTGATGATAGATTTCTCAGGAGATACATGTATTAGCTTCCCACAAAAGAATATATACAGTTTTACCTTGTTTAGTCCACTATGAGAATATGATTGCTCGCTTATGTTTACCTTTTTATGCTTCTTTTAGCTCCTATGTTAATATGTCATATTTTCTACTCGGCTTTAGCCTTTTCATCATTTATGCTTAGAAGTCTTCTACTTTATTAAAAATACATTTCCCCCTGTAGGATTATACTCAGTTTTCCTGGATAAGTTATTCTTCATTTTAAGCTAGAACTTTTATCTTCTGGAATATCATGTTAGAAGTATTCTACTTCTTTATGCTGGTGGCTATTATCTTATTTCATCCTAATTGCAGCTCCTTGGTGTTGGTATTTGAATTCTTTCTGGCTGCTTACATTATTTCTTATTTTATTTAGGAGCTTTGGATTTTTGCTGTAATATTCATAGGAGTTTTCATTTAGAAGGCAGAATTTAACTTCATCAAAAGTAAAGTACAAGCAAAGTTTAGAGAGATGCAAGATTCTTGGCTCAGCAAGAAGGTAGATGAAATTAAGTTTTATGATGATAGTAATAATTCAAAGTACTTTCATGATGCCCTGAAGGCTATTTATGAGCCAAAGACCTATGGTGCATCTCAACTACCCAGTGCTGATAGAGTCACATTGATTAGTGATAAGGACATGATCCTAGAGAGATGGGCCAAACACTTCCATAATGTTTTCAACAGACCATCATCAATCAATGCTGAAACCACTGACCATGTAACCTTAGCTTTAAGTCAATTCCTCTCTAGCCAAATTTCCAACTGAAGAAGAGGTTTTGAAGGTCATTAGGCTTCTCTCCTGTGGCAAAGCACTTGGTGCTGATTCTATGCCAGCTGAGATTTACAAGACATGGAGTCCATTGTTCATACAAAAGCTGATTGAAATTTTCCAGATTATATGGCAAGAAGAAGTTATCCCTCAGGAGTTCAAAGATGCCTCCATCGTCCATCTCTATAAAAGAAAAGGAAATAGGTTGTCCTGTGACAATCACAGTGGGATCTCTTTCTTAGCAAGATTCTTGCCAGAGTCTTCCTTAATAGAATGATCATTCACCTGGAAAGTAATCATCAATCTGAGAGCCAGTATGGCTTCAGAAAGGGCCAAGGAATGGTTGATATGGTGTTTGCTACCCCACAACTCCAGAAGAAATGCCAGGAGCAGAACAGAGGACTGTACACAATGTTTATCAATCTGACCAAAGTCTTTGATACTCAGTTGTGAGGGCTTGTGAAAATCATGGCAAAATTTGGTTGCCCAGAGAAGTTCATCCATATTTATGTCAGCTTCATGATGGCATGCTTGCATAGATTCTGGATAATGGATGATACTCTTGTGCTTTCCCAGTCACCAACAGAATAAAGCAGGACTCTGTGCTTGTTCCCATGCTTTTTAGCATGACATTTTCAGCAATGTTATCAGATGCCTTCAACAAGGATAAAAATGGCATCAAGGTCAGTTATAGTACTGTTGGTAAATTATTTAACTTGAAAAGGCTACATGGCAAGACTACAGTAGGAGAGCTGACTTTTTGTTCACAGATGATTGTGCATTCCATGCAGCCTCTGAAGCAGAGATGCAACAAAGTGTGGATTGATTCGCAGTTGCTTGTTCTAATTTTGGCCTAACAATTAAAACCAAGAAAAAAGAGGTTCTCCACCAGCCAGCATCACACCATCCATATGTGGAACCATTGGTTATAGCAAAAGGAGAAATTTTGAATGGTGTGGATAAGTTCACTTACCTTGGCAGCATACTTTCTAGGGATGTACACATAGATAATGAAGTTGATACACACATTGCCAGAGCTAGCTCAGTGTTTTTAAGGCTCCAAAGGAAAGTGTGGTAGAGAAAAGGTATCAGGCTGTCTACCAAACTGAAGGTCTACAGAACTGTTGTGCTGACCTCATTGTTGTCTGCCTGTGAAACCTGGACAATATACCAGTGCCATGCCAGGAAACTGAATCGCTTCCATTTGAATTGTCTTAGGAAGATTCTGAAGATCATCTGGCAGGATAAGATACCGGACACTAAGGTCCTTTCTTGAGCTGAATTGAGAAGTACTCAAACCCTATTGCAGAGGGTGCAACTTGCACAGGCTAGGCACACTGTGTCAATGCCAAATGTACATTTGCCTGAAGGACTATTTTACAGAGAACTCACACAAGGCAAGTGCTCAGACAGAAGTCAGAAGAAGTGATACAAGGACTTTCTCAAGGTTTCTCTGAAGAACTTTGGAATCAATTTGTAGAAGAAGGTGCTATGCTCTATGAGCAAAGCAGAATTGCAGTAGTATAAATTTGTGACTTCTACATTCCAAATGTTCATGAAGACTATTTGTGACCAACCTGTGGCAGAGCCTTTGGAGATTGTCTGATCAGCCACAGTTGGACACACTGTACATTGACTTCAACATAGTGCTATCATTTTGGTCCTTTTCAAACAAGGATAATAAATATATAACATTCTCTTTTTCATCTCTATACCTTTGTACAGGTTACACTCAACCTTGAAATATATTCCCTCCTCATAGTCTTTTTTTAGAATCCCTAGCTTCCTTCAGAGGTCAACTCAAGTTCTAGCTCTTATAAGACAATAACAATAGCTAATTTTATAACATTTACTATGTACCAGGCACTCTAAGTGTTTTTAACAATTATTATCTTATTTGATCCTCACAACAACCAGAGAGGTAGGTGCTATAATTATCCCCACTGAGGCACACTGGGGTTAAATGACTTGCTCAGGGTCACACAGCTAATAAGTGTCTGAGATTAGATTTTAACTCAGGTCTTCTTGACTTAAGGCCTAGTACTCTATCCACTGCACCACCTAGGAAGCCTACAGGTAATTATTTACTATTTTTTATTTAATTTTGCATTTAGTTATTTTTCCCAAAATAATAATAAGTAAACATTTATACAGCACTTTAAGATTTGCAAAGTACTTTACATGTATTGTTTCATTTGATCCTCACAAAAACTCTGGGAGAAAAGTTCTGTTGTTATATGAGAAAATTGAGGGTTAGGAAGGGTTAAATGGTTTCCCTAAAGTTATATAGCTAACTAAGGTTATATAAGTGTCAGAGGCAGGATTTGAACTTGGAATTTTCTAATTACAGCTCCAGCTCTCCATCCTTTATACCACTTTGGACTGAATGTCCAAAGATAGACTGTAAACACCCTCAAGGTAAGTAATGTTTGTTTTTGTATTTATAATACATATCTACCTACTGCAGTGTCTGACACAAAGTACTTGGTTCATAGACATTTATTGAACTGAATCAAATCAAATATTTAATTTGGAAGTACAAATTCAGGGTGAGGTGGGAAGTATACTGTAAACACTAAAAGCTGAAGTTCTGAGATCATATTAATGGGACAGTTTCTGTATAAGAAAGAGTATTCCATAATTTAGGGATAAGGGGATTGGGGCTGGACTTGTGATTAACTTAGAATAGGAAACTGCTGGTTGAGAAAATTTCCTCTACCAATGCAGATTAATACTTTCTCTACATTTTACTGTCTTAGAAAGTTGCTTAGAGCTCTGAAAGGTTAAATGTGCCCAGGGTCACACATAGCCAGTATGGGTCAGAGATAGGGCAGAAATGAGAAGCTAAGCCTCTCAGAAAAAAAAAAAAACAGTCATGCACTTCTTTGCTTATCCATTTAGAGTTCATCTCTCACATTCTTGAAGAAGGGAGATGCAGGTGTTGTTGCAGAACCAAACCCTAACCCTATATACTCTGCCTCTGACTCTAACCCTAACCCTAAGCTTAGGACAATACCTCTCCTTTCTCCTCTCCTCACCCTCCTTCAAGAGTTCCTCAAAACTCCCTTTATAAGCAAAAAACCTCCACCTTCCCATCTGAGATCTAATTATTCATTAGTTTCCACTCCTCCCAAGGTAGGAAGAACTACAGCTCCCAGCGTCTTTGTAGACAGCCAGATTGTTAACAGAGATTATTACATTCCTTCCTGGGGTTTGTAATTTTGCTGTCCCTTGCAAAATAAGCTATAACAAGCCTGATACCTGTGCTCATATAAAATAACATCAAATAACAGAATAAAAGTTATTAACTATTATCCCAGGAAGTCACTTTAGAATACCCACACACAGCAAATACCAAAAAAACAAACCAAAACACCCACCTCCACCACCCGCACACTGCAGAGAAGTACTTAACAGGTTGCTTCAGTGACTACCAGTCTAAATTACATGCAGGACATAATATGCACATTTCACAGCAGGACAAACATATCCATAAAACAAAAGCAAATGAGCATAGAAATAATAATGATAGAGCTACTAACCAGTATGATAAACCAACTAGAAAACCAAGCAAGATAAACAAACAAATGGAGCTACAAAACAGGTATTTTGCTAATACAAAGCAAAAATCGTGACATAGAAATCTAATAAGCAAAAGCATACTTGAATAAACACATGCATTTACGGACATCTACAATTGCATTCAAGGCATATATTATATTGCAAGGTAAATATTGGCATTCTTGTCTGGCTACATTGTAACCATTTCCCAGTTTCATCTGGGATGTTGTAAATTATCTATTCACTGAGAGCGGATATATCTGCCACTATACCCTAATGCCAGCCTCTGTTATAGGCTAATCATAATCTTCATCTAAATTAGAGTCTTATCTACCTAAATATAAGAGGTCCAGGCTAGATAGTCACACTACTGTGTGACTGCCTAGGGGAAATGTCTGTCCCCAAGGAGTTCTTATGGCTAAAGTATTAGGCAGAATAGGTGTTGCCACTGGATTCAGTTGATTTTCTTCATTTGAATTGGTTATTGGAGTATAGCATACAGGGTCTTTGTCTTTTGAAACGTCTGTTTCTGATCCCTTGTCTGGATGGACAATCTTTGAATGACTGTCAGGTGAATTCTTGCTTAGAGTCTGCTGAAGTAAGCATCTCCCAGCCTTAGTCTTCCCAATTAACTCACCAGTTTGCAATAAGTGAATGTGATGAATTGTCCTTACTGGTCCCTCCACTAGTCTCAGGGGCTATTTTGTAAACAGGCAAGTTGCCTGGCCTCTCCACAACTAGGTATGGAATAACATTCCATTTCATTTCATCATGGTAAATGTTTAATAATCATTCTCTGAAAACACACAAAAAATTAAGTTTAATCTTCACTATTAACATTTTTTCCTTCACTTTCTTATATCTAGAAAATCAAGAAAACAATAAATTAAGTCTTTATTCATAATGTTTACTGATTTCTGAGGTATAAATGCTCACGATGAAAATTTAACAATTGGCTCTTTTGCTGGTTTGAATGGCTCCAGTACACACCTTTTTCTGCTAATTTGTGTGTCCCATGAACAATAAGATTTCTTAGCAGGACACTGTCACTTTATCAAAAGTCCTGACAACGAACAGGAACATCATATCCCCTTGTTTCCTTTAACATTCTTTTTTTTTTTTGATGATGTAGCAAGGTGTAATTTTTTAAACTTCTCTCTCAATCTGAGAAACATTCTAGTCATGAACATCTACATGTAGTCTCTCTCTGTCTCTCTCCTCAGAGACCCCAAAACATAGCTCAAAAGGTAGGTGTTGCTGACACTGAAACAGTGGGTATAGGGTAATGCATATGACATTATTCCTGGAAGAGTTGTATACATATATACCAGAAATGCTATATGCTGGTTACACTGAGGTTTTTGTTCTGGTCTTAGTGTCCCTAATATGTTTATCAGTGTGGTTGAAATGTTCAGATTATGGGTCCCTTTGATGGTAAGGTGCTTCCTACATTTCTTGATGTCAGGCAGAGACAACATTTCTTTGAGTATTATACTACTAAAGTCACTACCTTCGTCTGAGGGGATCCTTGTAGGAAGTCCATACATAGAAATACTTCTCCCACAATACATTCATAGCTGTGGAGGCTTTATGGTTTCTTATTGGAGATGCCTGAGTATGACTACTAAAGCCATCTATCACAACCAATATATTCTTGCTATCTCCTTCCAGTGGTAGAAGTTAATGCAAATGAATTCCAAAAGTTTTCTAGTACTCATATTATCCAAATAAGCCAAATGTGTTGATAGTACTTTGCAAGCAGTGAGCAGAAGTCTCACATCTCTCAGTGATATCTGTCTTGGATCAGTAAAATATTTTTCTTTCTACCCTTTCTACCTTTCTACCTCTCCTTTCTTAACTCATATGTCCAAAACCATCACATAAAGCTTTCATGGCCATTGAGTGATACGACTTGGGCATCCAACTGCTTCCTGATACTATTGAGTGAGATTAATAACAGTCTGGTACAGTACTTCATTGCACAGCTCCAACTTCTGCCATTGTCTCAACAATACAGTGCTATTAGAAGCATTATTTGACAATGCCACCTTACTTAGTCTTGGCTTGTGTTACTTCACACAGCCCTTTGTCAATTTTCTGTTCCCTTCAAATGATACACAGGCAACTGAGTCAACAGAAGTTGGTTCAATGAAATGAGATTCATGTATGCTGCTGGTATGCAGTCTGGATCTGGTGGGTTATCCATACATATCCCACATCCCATTCATCCAGTGGAAACACATTTGTTTCCAATGCCACTTCCAGGTTCTTGATCTACCACCATCACTCTGAAATTTCTCTTTTGAAGTTTACTCATTCCACATGTACGACTCAATTAAAATTCTGGTAGTTATTTCCCAACCTCCAGGACACCCCTTCTTTCCTCAATGAATTCAGTGCCTGACTTTATTTGTTATGTAACTTCAACTGGGTCCATATGACTGCAAGGCAATTCTTTAACACCATCCAAATAACATTATCCCACTCACCACAGCAGCTCTTCCAAAATTTTCCATCCCTCCTCAAAACTCCCCTACCCTCCTGAGAACCTTGCTTCATATTTTACTGAAATATAGGGTCATTTGCAAAAACAAAAATATAGGGTCATTTGCAAAAACAAAAACAAACAAACAAAAAACCCTCCCTCTTCTCTTCCTCATATCACATCACCCAGATGCCTTCTGCCACTATTTCTTACTTCATCCCATTCTCATATAATGAGGTGGCCCTTCTCCTTGTCAATGCAAAACCCTCATTTTATCCCAGCAGACTTCCTCCTTATTATTCTCATTCTCACCTATCTTCAATCTTTCCTGCTGCTTCGTCTGGTGGCTGCTTTCCTACTGTCTACAAACATTCCCACATCTCTTCTACCCTCAAAAAACCCTCATTTGATCCCTCCCCGCTAGTTTTTGTCCCATTTGTCTCCCTTTTGTGGCTAAATTCCTTGAGAAGGCCATTTACGATAATAGGTTCCACTATTTCCTTTTCATTCACTCTTCTTAACTCACTACAGTCTGGCTTCTAACCTCATCATTCAACCAAAACTGCTCTCTCCAAAGTTATTAACGATCTCTTAATTGCCAAATCTAATCGGCCTTTTCTCAGTTATCATTCTTCTCAACCTCCCTGTAGCCTTTGACAATGTCCGTCATCCTCCACTCTTTAGTTTTTTGTGACACTACTCTTTCTCCTACTTCTCCCACCTAACTACTTTTAGTCTCCCTTCTATTTTCACCTAGGTTTCACCCTCTGTGTGCCCCCCGGGGTTCTGTCCTGGGTCCTCTTCTCTTTTACCCTTATACTATTTCATCTGGTGATCTCATCATCTTCCATAAATTCAATGATCATATCTATGCTAATAATTCTCACATCTATTTATCCACCCTTAATCTCTCTGCTAATTTTCATTCTCCCATCTGGAACTGGAAGGCCTGTAACTCAACATATCCAAAACGGAACTCGAAGTCTCTCTTCTTCTTAACTCCTTTAGCATTGTTGAGGGCACCTCCATCCTACCACTCACCAAGGCAAAAGGGCTGGGCCTCTCCACCCCATCAATGTTCTGATTGGTTCCCAGACTCGAGATATTCAGATTCCAGGGTTTCACTTTCGTCCACAACATCGGGAGAGCGCGAAGCCAGCAGGTTTGTCCACGCTGGCTTCCCATAGTCAGCAGGATTTCCGGGATACTTCACTCGGGTCAGGGCTGGACAGGGCTGGGATCCTGGCCGAGTTTACCCGATGGCTGCTGTGTTTCTGGTGATGCTCTACGAGTATTCACCACTCTTTTACATCGCCGTGGTCTTCACCTGCTTTATTGTGACCACCGGCCTGGTGCTGGGATGGTAAGGGGCCTGGGGTGAGGGGGGAGCCGGCTTCTAGGCCGGGCGTGGGGGGAGGTCATGGTCACCGGGGAGGGGATGACAGCGGGAGGAGACGAGGGACGCGGCCCCGAGGCCCGTGGGAAGTCCCCTCTGACCTGCCCCCGGCCCGACAGGTAAACACCCCGTAGGCGTCATGGGCCTTAGGATCCCACGACCCTCCCCGGGAATGTGAAGCAATAATTAGTATTTCTACGTGCTTCATAAACTTACCTTTTTAGGCTGAATATTGAATTTTTCTTTTTGTCCCTTATTTATATGGAAGGTTCATTTTTTTTCCTAAGTAATCTTTGCTGAAATTCATCGAACAGATAATGGTTAAGTTCTTAACAATGCACATAAGAAAGAAATTTTTTAAAAATGGGCCTCTCAAATATCAGTGCAGTCTAGTTTGAGAGAGAATTCAGATGAAAATTTAAAAGTGCTAAAAGTAGAAAAGAGCTTGCAGTGAGTTGTAGGAAAATCAGGTCAGGTGAAGAACATTTTTATGTTGAAACTGGAAAGACAACAGAAATATCAAATGGAATAGGTCCTGACTGGCGTTTCTTTAACAATGTATTCTAATTGGTTACATAAAGGAACGATCACGTTTGGACTGTGCTACTTTGTACAATGTGAGGGAGTTACAGTGGCACTAGAAATGAAGTTGGAAAGAGTGACTGCACCTGACTATCTTACAGAGAGAAGAAATCTAAGTTGGAAGGGACGCAATTTTAAAAGCATTTAAAGGCAGATTTTTCCAGATCTTAAAAAGGAGAGGAAACTTCTAAAGTATGAAAAAGATCAGAGATGATAAAGCAACAGAGAAGGCATCAGATACTACTTACTCATATGCCTACTTTTCTCACCTTTAAAAAATATCTTTGAGAGTGTCCTATGTTTATATTGAGGGTATCCTTGATTATTAGAAGAAAAAAGTCATAGCTTCTTTCATAGCTGACCACATCTTTTTAGACTCACAATTGACCTGAAAGGCATATGGAATATAAGATATCATTTTAACTTATTTATTGATGTTTAAAAAGCATTTGACTGAGTAAAATGTACATAGCTCTGACTAAGAACTGACCTTTAATGAGGTGTCTCCAATGCACACAGTGAAATTATATAATTCTAAGGGAGGTGTGAATACCAAGATAATTTTGTTCTGTGATAGCATTTTGACATCAAGCAAGACAAAACTGGAAAACATATGTTTACCTAAGAGGTTTTCCACTGTTGAAGAAAATAGAGTCCAAATAAAAGACTCTTTATTGTTGATCTTGTTCTTCAAATTATTTTAAAGACTTAAAAGGGAACTCAAAGATCATGTAGTCTAGCCTGTACCACTCAAATTTTGCTAATGATTATATTAGAATGACTTCCTAAGGTCCTTTCCAATTCTGAGATTTTGTGAATACAGTATCATACGATATCCTTTATCGGTAACATCTAGTTATGTTACCAGCAAAATGTATGAAAGCTGGGGGGTGGAGGTGGGGTTGTATTACTTTCCTTTGCCAACCCCAAAACATAAGAATTATTTGACAGAAGTAGACTCATTACAGCTAATTTCACGTGATGACAACTTCCTCCTCCCCATCTTGAACAATGTAAAGAACTCATGAATTAACAATAGAGAACTTTAATACCTAGAGTTCTCATGGCACCATGACTCTGCCTGCCATTGTGAGCACAAGTTTGTGACTCAGTCTAGTCTTAGGATGCTTTGTAGCTGTAATGATCCTGACTGAATGCTTGTATTACCCTCCCACCACTACACAGAAAGCAGAAGACACTGATTCTGCCCAGTCAAGTGAAGGAAAGGAGGAGGAGGAAGTGGTCTAAAAATGTACTGTCTTGTTGCTGGGGCCTGGATTTAGGACAGAGACACCTCCCTAACCCCCTCATCCCACAATAAGTGGCAGCTGCTAATTCTACCCAGTCATAGGAAGGAAAGGAGAGCATAAGAAGGAATTGGGCAGACTCAAAAACATACTAGGTACTCAATACTATCACCCTCAGGTTGAAGATGAATAGCCCCTTGGGCCTAACATAAATGGGACCAGAAACCACCTGGGACCAGTTGTGTCCACACACACACACACACACACACACACACACACACACACACACGCCTGCTCCTTACTCCAGATCTGGCCTAGAGCCTATCCTCTAACCCCTTTGCAAGGAACACAGGATCTGTGCCTACCCTATAAGCCAGCTCCCCATTCACTCTAGGATCCTTACCATCCTAACACTGGAGCTGGAAGTGTCCAACCCTCTCATTTTACAGGTGAGGAAACAATCCCAAGAAAATTAGGTGATTTGCTTAAGGTTGCGCTAGTGATTGTGAAAGGTAGGATTTGAACCTAGGTCCTTTGACTCCATAGTCTGTGCCCTTCCATTGTGTACCACGTTGCTGGAGAAGTGGGGAGAGGAAGAAAAACAAAGAATGAATGAAGGAGAAAACAATGAAAAGACTAAAATGCCCAAAAACTGTAAAGAAAAGAGCTTCAATAAAAGCCCAGTACACATGCAAATATTCCATTAGAAAAGATTCTAAAAAGAGAAGAAAAAGTGAGCAAAACCTCCAAAAATAACCCCAAAGTACACTTAAATATTATAATATCAAGGTAAATGAACCAGTAGTGCCTGATGAAAGAATCCTGTGGACTCCCCAGAGATAATGGGATAACAGCAAGAAATTCAAGAATTGTTTCAAAGACAAATAAAATTACTTTAAAAAAAAAACAACAACCAAGTAATCATTTATCCTTCAGTCAAAGACCTTCCCCACCCCTCTCCTCCCTTGGCAGGAAACCAACTATCCTGTGAAGTAGCCCCTCCTACTTTTAGTTGGTTCTCATTTTTAGGAAGTTTATTCTTCTAATGAAATCTGGCTCTCTGCAACTTTTCACTTTTCTTCCACTTTCTCCTCTTGAGATCAAATAAAATAAATCTGATCTTTCCTTTCCATGACAGCCTTTTATATATTTGAGTTTGATTATCTTTGTTTCCCTAGGCTAAAGTTCTTAGTTCCTTTGATCCTCATATCATAGCCTCCAGTATCATTTTCTGGTCAACCTCCTTTGGATAATCTACAATCTAATAATGTTCTTCGTAAAATGTGGCACCCAGAACTGGGCACATTATTCTGGATATGATCTGACCAGAATATAGTACTTCAGGCTTTTTACCACCATCATTCTGGACAATAGAATTATGCTAATACAGCTTAATATCACATTAGCTTTTTTTGACTGTCATATCACACACATACCATTGACTCATCTTGAGCTATATTATAACCCATCAAAAACGCTTTTTGTCCAGTCAGTCACACATCACCCATACTTTACTGGTGCAGATGAGTTTTTGAGTTGTTGACTTTTATCATGCTGTGGAGATATCAGGATATATTGTATAGGTTGCTGGACTTTAAAGTTAGAAAACCTGGTAATATAACTCTGAAACATAATAACTGTGTGACTGTGGACAGATCATTTAACTTCTCTAAGCCTCAGTTTCCTCATCTGTAAAATAGGAAACTGTAGTATTTACCTTTAGGGTTGTTTTGGGGATCAAACGAGATAACATATGTAAAGTGCTTTATGAATAAAGTGCTATGTAAATGTCAGTTATTATCGTTATCAGATTTAGTCCATGTTTCTGGCCTCCTTTGATCCTTTTTGAGTTCTGAGTTTGTTGCCTAACATGTTAGCTATCCCTCCTAGTTTTCTGTCATCTATAAGGTGGACAAGCATGCCATTTTTGCCTTTATTGTATATCAGACCTGTCTGGTAGTTTAGGTTTGAGATTGGAATGAAATAAGACACTAGGTCTCACTTTTACTTAGCAGTAGTTTAAAAAGGATATTCATTAGGAATAAAGTAGTTCAGTAGATATTGCCTTTGTACAGAAATGTATATAGGCAGGTGTGGTGACTCACATGGCTATGGGATATCTATTAAGTCTAAGAGGCATTGACTTCTTGTGTGCTGTCCTTTTAGGTGACCAGGAAGCTAAGTTAGGAAGCAAGGCACCTTGCAACAATACCACCTCTTGATCCTCCAAACCTGTTTTGGGAAGGATTTGTTTTAACCATTCCTGGTGAAACGAGACCTGTATTCACAGGGTGAGCTATTTCCCCAGGGTGTGTGGGACGCTCTGGGTGGGTAGATAACCTCAAGGCCTGGGGACAGAATAAAGAAATATCAGAGAGGATCAAGTAGAATTCTGTCCAAAAATAGTCAATCCTAGTTAGCTAAGTCTTCCTGAAGGCTGGATCTGAGAAACAATTGGACCAGAGAGCCCTCTCTTGCCTAGAGTTGCTTTGATTTAATATGAACATGGTTTCTGAGGGGTGGGGTAGCCACTCCTGATACTCAGAGGCATGATGACAAAGCTGTTTAGCGGGGACGAACCTCTTGCTCTGAGGTGGGAAAGAGGACCAGTTTGCCACTTGGGAACAGGTGGAAGACTATTTGGGATAAGTGGGTACTCTGGCATGAGGAACCCTATTGGGCCTAGCACAACAGGGCACCATAGCCCCTATATTGAGGTAGGCAATGGGTTCACTCCCCCAACTTCTGACAGTCTCATAAGAACATCATCCTATTTCATTTCAAAATGGGACATAATATATTTCAGGTGCTGATACACCCCACAAACAGCTAAAGGGGAAGACATTGGCAACCTCTATTGGTCTTGACTGGAAATGGATTATCCATTCCAGTCTTTTCTAAGCCACAGACCACTTGGCAAGATGCGTGACTACCACCCAGTAATTAATGTAAAGAAGATCTTATCTGACCTGTCCTTCAAGGCTTTCTTACATACCTGTCATGCAACTTTAAGTTCCTCTGCCACCATGGGCTCATCTAGCTTGATCAACATTATTTCAGCAACATAGTGATGAATGTCAGTGCTCTCCAAAAGTGGAGTCTTTTTTTAGGTCTCTGCTCACCAGAATATGGCATTATGAGGGAAAGTTTTTAGGTCAGCAAGGGAAGGGTAGTAAAGGCATATTGGACTTCTTTCTAGGTGAAAATGATCTGTTCCTTACTAGTCTTAGACACATAATTAGAGGTGGGAGAAAGCATTGGTGAGATTAAAAACTGAACCACTTACCTGCAACTTGAGCTACATAATCTATCATACTGACCAGGTCAGAAACAGCTTCTGCAGTTAACATGTCACCTTTATTCACCTCCCTGTAATCTACTCTGTGTTGTCATGTGCTATCTGCCTGCCTCAACAGGACACACAGAGACTTCATAAGGGGAGTTAATATAGTGAAGTGCTCCAGCCTTCTTCATCTTCATCACTAGTGAGGAAATACACAAACACACACACACACACACACACACACACACACACACACATACACACACACTTAGGGACCTGTTATTAACTCCTGGAATGGCTCAGACAACTCTAAGGGACTTCAGTTTGGGCCTGCTCACAGTAATTGCTGTAGAGGTTACCAAAAGGACCTATACAAGTATCAAGTCCCAAGAGCTCATGATGCTTCTTCCCTTAGATGTATTAGGCTTGGGTGGGGACAAACGATCTTTGTGGGCTCCATTGTCAAATATCATGGTACAGTTTCACCAGTATCACCATAGTTTGACCCTCTGTTGCCTCTTAACCCCTTGTTTCAGCAACCACAACCAAAGCACCCTCTGTACACCTAGCATTTCTTCTTCTACCTGTAGAGCGCCACTTATACCAGCATCTGTAGTTGTCCACAAGGCCACTGTGATTATCTTGATTTTCTGCTTACATATCACCAGATTAGGGCAGCTAGATGGCACAGTGGATAGAGCACCAGCCCTGGAGTCAGGAGGACCTGAGTTCAAATCCAGCCTCAGACCAGACACGTGACACTAGCTGTGTGACCCTGGGCAAGTCATTTAACCCCAATTGCCTAAAAAAATCACCACATGATTTGTCCACTCCTATACAATAGTGGGCAGAAGAGACCCATAGCTAAAGCCTCATGCCATATAAGTGAAAATGGCTCTGCCCAAAAAGTGGGATCTAATTGCTCCTGAGAGCCTGGTAAGCCTATGTTGGAGTGATATAGATCCAGTCCACCAAACTGATCTCTTAAAAAATTTCACACCTTCTCTCACAAAGCCCTAGTGAAAAACAAGCAACATAAGGAATTCATCTTCATTAGCAACTATCCATCTTAGTCACTTAAAAAGGGACATAAGTAGGCCTTTGCAAAAGTAAGTCCTCTGCAGTCTCCCTAAGCCATGGAACTTCGGGGTGGAAAAGGATTCTGCATTGGCTATATATAGAACAGGTTCTCATCAGCCACTGTTCCAATGATTCATTAAATTGCTGTTTAAACTTTTCCTGCAATTTCCTCAGGTCCTTGGTAGTCAGACCTCACTCATCCTCTGACCCCTCTGTGAAGGAAACTGAGAGGTAGGAGGAAAGTTATAGGATAAGTAAGAAGCTTTCTTACCATTGATGAAGTTTCCAATTCTCATACTAATTCCAACTTCATCCAACTATTATTCTCTTGCTTCCTAGTTTTGTTCTCAGAAAGATTAAATTCTTTCCAGCAAAACCTTTGGGCAGCTAAGTGGCACAGTGAGTAGAGTACCAGGAAAATTCATCTTCCTGAGTTCAAATCTGGCCTCACACACTTAGTCACTGCGTGACCCCTGGTCAAGTCACTTAACCCTATTTGCCTCATCTGTAAAATGAGCTGGAGAAGGAAATGGCAAACCACTCTAGTATCTTTGCCAAGAAAACCTCAAAATAGGGTCATGAAGAGTTGGACACAGCTGAAATGACTGAACAATGACAAAGCAAGGTCTTTGGGTCAGAGACTATATTTTTTGCCCTTGGCCTGTGGGTTCCTGCCTGAAGCCTGTAGGTCTCTGCCCCCATCAGCATCACTCTTTTTAGTTGTGCTGTCACTAGTTCTAGCAGCTGCTCTGCCTTCATGGCACTATTTTTAAAAACCAAGAACTTTGTCTCTAGTTGCTGAATATGCCAGGTCAGTTCACCTTCATTTTCCTTATGCTGGAAAATTTCTCTAGGATCATTAACAATAATAAAGGAATTCTGGACTTTGTGCTTTCTTTAGCCTTTCTATTAGCCAACTTTAGCATCCCTCCACTGAGCTAATTGCTTTCAATCATGGGGGGAAGGGGGGAAGTTGGTTCTTTCTGTTCCATTGAGAGGATATGCCACCAGAAGGGCCCTTTCCACAGGGTGCCACGTTGCTCTCTGGCCATCTTGTTACCCCATCCTTTGCATTTACATTGCCCTTATCTCATTGAAACCAAGTATGAGTCATGATACCTGTCCCACCTTTGACTGTCAAAATATTGTAGGCCAACTTTTACTCAGCCTGGTCAGGTAGTTTAGGTTCAAGATTGGAATGAAATGAGGTACTTGCAGCACACTTAATAGTTTGGAATGGAAAGGATATTTAGCAAAGATATGGTACTAACTCAGGTAGACATGGCCCTCATCTCCAGACAGGCCCCCAGACCTCCCTATCTCTATACAGAAATGCATCTGCTCAGTAAGGCAAGGAATAGTGACCTTCCAAGTTCTTTATGGGCTGGTCTCTTGTGCCCGTAGGTTAAAGCCTTAGTTCCTAGACAACCAAGACTCAAGGAAAGCTTTCTTTGCCTTTCAGGGGGAAAGTAGCCTAAATTACAAGGTAGGGGACCTTGGCAGGTATTCTTTCTACCACAGCCTTCATGTAAATGACAAAAATGTTAAGCAAGGGCAGCTAGGTTGTGCAGTGGCTAGAGCTCCAGCATTGGAATCAAGAGGACCTGAGTTCAAATCTGGCCTCAGACACTTGATACTTACTAGTTCTGTGACCCTGGGCAAGTCACTTAAGCCCAATTGCCTCACCAAAAAGCAAAAAAAAATGTTAAGCAGAACAAGGCTAAGGAGAGATATTGAGAACATTCTAATGAGACTGCTTCCTGGATTGACATTGACCCATTAATGATTACTCTTGAGTCTTTCTATTTAATCTATTCTAAATTTGCCTGACTGTATCATATTTCAGTCATGTATCTTCCTGTTGCTCACAAAGATTTTGTTTTTAATTTTGAAAGATGTTGTAAATTCTCTTTCTCAAATCCAGTGCTACTAAATCCTAGCTACTGAATTCTACTAAAATACCAGTCTAGTAATCATACTAAAAAAAGAAATGAGGGTGATCTGGCATGACGTATTTTTCCCGTTAGGCTGGCTTAGTCTCTATCATTTACTTGACTTTCCGAAGGCTCACACACAAACCATGGCTTTAATAATATGTTCTAGAATTTGAGTAAGAATCAAATTAAATAGCATAGAGTTAAAGAATCAATCTTCTTCCCTATTTGAGCATCAAAACAACATTCACCCATCTACAATACTAAAGCATCTTCCATTCATGATTCTTCAGAGATCAATAAGGACCATTTGAAACCCTGGTGTGTAATTCATTCAGGGCTTGTAACATGGAATGGTAGAAGACCCGTAGCTTACCTCCTCACTTACTTTGAATTTTGATTCCTTGTTAACCACTTTGTTCTCTCTTTCCTTGTCTGAAGATTGTTCTTCATAGTAGAGAAAACAGAAGCAAAATCAAAGTTGTACATAAAGTTATGCAATGGATAGAGATAAAAGCCTAGTGTTCAAACATATTTTGAGTCTCTAGGCCTTCACTCTTTGGAACAATAGCCAGAAGCTTATTAAGGTTAGGAAAGCTCTCCAGAATCAAAGTGGTCTATGTAAAGGGCAATTGAAATTTAAAAATATTATTTGGCTAGTTGGCTAGTCTGATCCCTCAGCCATAGCTATTAAAAACTGATATTCTGAGTCTGTACTGAGTGTTCTAAAATAAGTTTAATTCATGGAAGTATATTTCCTTTTTTTCTTTAACTCTACAGATCTTGCCCTGTACTTTCTCTTTCTCTTCATCTCTGTTTCTCTCTTTGTCTCTCTCATATACTCTGCATGGGGGGAGGTGGGATGTATGATGGGAGTGGGGGTGGGGTGGGAGTGAAGAGTTAACACTGGTGGTTTTGTTTCTTCAAGAACCAGTTAGGAAAGTTGGGCCCAAATCAGAAAGACACTAGTTACACTAGACAAAAGGCTTAATATACCATCATTTTTTCTCTGAGGTTGTAGGTTATGCAGCACTCTGTAGTGGCAAATTCTCTTCTCTGGCAGAGTTAAAGTTACCAGCACTGTCACCTTGCCTTTTAATACAACCCTAATCTCTTAAAGGTCTAAATTCTTTTAAAATTTTTATTTTAATTTTAACTTATATACTAAAAAAAAAAGTATTTTTGTACACACAGCAGAACAAAAAGGATTCTCTGTGAAACTGTGAATCTCCATTTCATTCTTCTTACTTAAAAAAAAAGCATGTAATAAATTCTTTCTGAATTTAAATTCAATACTGTCCTGATTGTGCTTCCTTCTGAACCTCCTAGTTCCTTCTGTGCATTTTAAAAAAAAGCTGTTTCAAGGTCCTTTTCCCCCCATAACTATTGCTAAACCCCATCTCCTACCCTCCTCATCCCGCCACCATTAAAAGCCAAGAGAAGGAGGGAAGGAGAACAATCTTATAAAAATAAGTACTGTGTAGTCAAGCAAAATGAATCCACACCTCAGCCATGTTTGCAAATGTTTCTCTTTGTGCTCCGTGTGTACAACAGTTCTTTATCCGGAGGTGGGTAATGCAGGGTCCTGATTGGTTCACAGCTTCAGGTACTCGGGTTAGTTGTTTCCCTGTACACAAACACCCTGCGAACGCGAAGCCAGCATGTTTGTCCACGCTGGCTTCCCATAGTCAGCGGGATCCCTGGGTGGTTTTCAGTCGAGTCGGAGCTGGACAGGGCCTGGCAGGGCTGGGATCCTCGCCGTGCTCCCCCGATGGCTGCCGTGTTTCTGGTGATGCTCTACGAGTATTCACCACTCTTTTATATCGCCTTGGTCTTCACCTGCTTTGTCGTGACCGCAGGCCTGGTGCTGGGATGGTAAGGGGCCTGGGGGGTGGAGGGCTGCGGCTTCTAAGCGAGGCAGGTGGGCCGGGCAAGCTGGGCGCTGTCCACTCTGGACTGCACCTGGGCCTGACAGGTAAACACCTCACAAGCGTCATGGGTTATAGGAAAGTCCTTCCTCAGGAACGTGAAGCAAAACGAAGTGCTATATAAACTACCTTTTGGAGTGAAAATTGAATATTTCTTTTTGTTCCTTATATATTTGCAAGATTCATTTTTTCTCCCTAAATAAGCTTTACTGAAATTCGTTGAACAGATAATGATTGAGTTATTAACGGTGTGCTTAAGACAGCGAAATAAAAGATATAGGTCCCACTCTCAAGGATCAATGTGGTCTAATTTGAGAGAATGCAGAACACAAATAAAAATTTTAAAGTGCTAAAAGTAGAAAAGAGTTCTAGGAAAATCAGACCAGGTGAAGAACACTTTATGAAGGACAACATAGATGTGAAATGAAATAAGTCCTGGCTGGCATTTCTTTAACAATGTATTCTAATTTGGCTACATCAAGGAACCAGTCAATCCAATAAACATTAATTAAGCAACTGTGTC
Source organism: Vombatus ursinus (assembly GCF_900497805.2). Taxonomy (NCBI): domain Eukaryota; kingdom Metazoa; phylum Chordata; class Mammalia; order Diprotodontia; family Vombatidae; genus Vombatus; species Vombatus ursinus. Next base: position 26,763,939 of record NW_020947062.1, read on the forward strand.
AGTTGCTTATGTGTCAGGAACTCTGTTAAACCCTGGGGATACAAAAAAAGGCAAAAAAGTATGTGGTCATGTCATGTCATGGATCATGTCATGGAAATGACATTGTGTATAACAAGATACAGCTAGGGTAAATGAGAGATAATGGACAAAGGGAAGGCCCTGACATTAAGGTGGATAGGGAAAGGTTCCTTGTAGAAGATAGGATTTTACCAGGGCCTTGAAAGAAGCCAGGGAAGCTAAGAAATGAAGATGAGGAAAGATAGAGTTCCAGGTATGGGATACAGCCAGTGGGAATGCATGGCACAGGGAGATAGAGTGTATTATACAAGGTGTATCAAAGAGGCCAGTGTCACCAGATCAAAGAGTATGTGTGGGTAAGTGGAAAGATAGGACAGGTCCAGATTATAAAGAGCTTTGAATGATAAGTGGAGAATTTTATATTTGATCCTGAAGTTGATAGGATGTCAATGCAAGCCTAGTAGTGACTAATATGATGGTGATATTCTTGACAGTAAAAGGGAAGTTAAGAAGAGGGGAGGATTTGGGAGCAAAAATAATGAGTTTTGTTTGGGATATGTTGAGTTTAAGATGTCTATGGGACCTCCAGTTCAAGATGTTCAAATATGAAAGCTGGAGATGCAAATCTGAAGATTGGGAGAGAGATTAGGGATGGACAAGTAGATCTGAAAGTTAATAATTCAATCTGTGGGAGTTGATTAGTTCATCAAGCAAAATAATATAGAGGAGGAAAAGAAAGAAGGCCCAGGACAGAGCCTAATGGGATACCTACCATTAGTGGGCATGACCTCACTCAAGATCCTGCAAAGGACACAGAGAAGTGGTCAAACAGGTAGGAGTGTCATGGAATCCTGGGGAGAGGAGAGCATTAAGGAAAACAGGATGATGGACCCTGTCTGAGGCTACAGAGAGGTCAAGACAAATGAGGATTGAAAAAAGCCCATTGGATTTGGTGATGAAATTGTTGGTAATTTTGGAGAGGGCAGTTTTGGTACTTGATGTACGATGTGAGGGAGCCACAGTAGCATTTAAAATGAAGTTGGGACCTGACCAAGGATAGATAGAAGAAATCCATGCTGGAAGGGACATAATTTTAAAAGCATTTAAGGGCAGATTTTTCAAAATCTCTCAACTAGAGGAAACTTCCAAAAGAGGAAAAGATCATAGACTATAGATCATAAAGCCATTTTTCCTATTTGAGGTGGATCTTGTTCTCAGAAGAGCAAGATGTAAGATATCTGGCTATTTCAGACCAGTTTCAGAACATATCCTGGCCACCTTAATTTTCAGCATACCATTATGTTGTTGGGTTGTTTCGGTTTTTTTTTTTTTTTGTTATGTTTTGTTTTTGTGTGTTTTCTTTTTAAACTGTTTCTGCTGATTAGTGGCTTAACCCTGTTTGCCTTAGTTTCTTCATCCATAAAAATGAACTGGAGAAGGAAATGGCAAACCACTCCAGTATCTTTGCCAAGAAAACCCTAGATGGGGTTATGAAGGGTCAGACAAGACTGAAACAACTTCTGTTGATTGAATTTGATAGGGAGAGAGAAAGTGCTAATGCATTTTAAGAACTTTACAGGCTTCTTTCATTCTTGGCCTGTTAAATGAGGCTCTTGATCACTATTGATAAATGTGATACCAAATCATGGTATAAAACCTTTCAGCTGACTTTTTGTAATTGTCATAGAGTCTGCTTTAGCATCAACCCATTCTGAAAACATAGGTATCAAATGAGAATTTATTCACATTTACAACACTTAGCTATTTGAATAAAATTTACTTGAATGTTAACATAAAGACCTATCGTATAGGCAGCTTTCTTTGTCTTAATTAGTTTCCCAATGTTATGTAGCTGGCAGCTGAGGCAGGTACATTAATACTACTTTTAGGTAATACTCTTAAGCCAGTGGGTCTCAAAGTCTGGTCCCCAGACCCTTGTGAGGACAAAATTATTTTCATAATAATATTAGGATGTTTTCATTTCTAATATGGTAAATGAAGATGGATATAACCTACATAAACAAATGCTCTTTGGGTCTTCAACAATTTTTCAGAGTATAAAGGGGACCTGAGATCAAAAAGTTCTAGAATTGCTGAGTTAGACTGTTAAAGGAAAATAGCTTACTAACCAATTTTGGATTGCAGCAACACCAGTTTGACTCCATTTGCTCCATTATTTCCTGAAGCATGCCAGGAATGATCACATTAGGCAGACACAGGGCTTAGTCTTATAAAGAGCAAGGTATTCTAGCCTGAGCTGGAAAGAAGACAAAGTAGCAATTGCTCAACTTGAGTAGATAAGAAAGGAAAGGCCCCATCATTGTCTAAGGTTTTAGTCTGGGCTAGCTGTCTCTAAATTGCCTGGCCATTTCTAGGAGACTGGCTTTGGATTGTATTTCTGAGAAAGCTCTTCCGGTATGAGTTTTATGAATTCTAGAAAGCGGTGGTGCCAAAGTTTGTTCATGGCCTGATTTTTCTTTCTGCTTTTCATTTGTCACTTACTAGAGAATCCTATAGCTGACACAATAAGGAGAACCTTTATATTGGTCCCTGTCAAAGGCAAGAGGTTCCAGTGCTGTCTTCTTGCTTTTGGGAAATCAGAAATTAGAGCCACTAGTCTGGGCTTAGTTAACGCCTACTGAATGATTGGTTGTGATTTTAATTGTATCTACCTCTGCTTCACCTTTATTAAGGTTTTTCTTCTAGTGTCACTAGCATCTCTATACATTTCTTATTGTATTTTTAATCTGCACTCTGCTGATTCAACTACATTTTAGTTTCTTTATAAAAAAAAATTTCAGTTCCTTACTCTGATGACCCCAGACTGGCCCTGGCACAACTTAGAAATGCAATAATTTATCTTCGCATTGCTTCAATGTTTCACTTGCATTTTGGTGTACTACAGTAACTTTCTTAACTTTACACTTCTTACCTTCCAAATAATGTTTCACAAGTTCCAGTTTCGTTGTCAATACTAGTTCCTTCCTTCTCCACCAAACCCTACTGGATTTGTATCTTTTTCAAATTAGTAAAATGTTTTATGTATTGGTCTGTTAACTTTTTGTGTTCAAATATGCCACCCATCATATCCAAACTTCACAAGCTTCCTTTTTCTACATGCAAATTTTCTCGAATTCTTTGCATAATTTTGCTATGCAGTGATCTAAGGAGAAACTTCTACTTGTACAGCTTCTCTTTTTGTCTTGCAAACTATTTTCCAGTTTGTTTTCTTACTTAAGAACCTGCACCTGAATGGTCTCTTCTAAAATTTTCTATCTAATTCTTTTTAAGCTAACTTTGCTTTACTAGACAATTGCAATCTACCAGATCTTTCAGATTAGTCCACTTGTGATAATGTGCACATGAATGGAGGGCCTTAATACTTTTTTCCATGTCTGACAATAACTTGACATAATATCACCAGTCATATGAAGACTGGAAGAGTCATAATATTATTTCTTAATATTTTGTAACAGAACAGTTTGTATGCTTTCATAGTCAGGAAGATCTTTTGAGAGGCAGTTGTGATGGTCTAGGCTTGAGATCATAAGGGCCTTGAGGCCCAATACTACAATATTGTAATAATAATAACAGTGTCAAACATTTATATAGAGCCTTAAGGTTTAGAAATTGCTTTTTATCACCATAATCATAAGTATTATAAATAGTGTTATATAACTTTTTCCAGATAAAAAACTGAGTCTCAGAAAGCTAAAATGACTTCATCAATGTCATATGGCTAATAAATGCAACAACTTTTTAAACTCAAATCTTCACCCTAAATCTGATGATCTTTTCTCTAACCTACACTGCTTCTCAGGAGGAATAGAAAGGAAGGTGCCAACACTAAATTCTCCCAATAATTAATGAGAAGAAGACTTGATTTGTGTGTGTGTGTGTGTGTGTGTGTGTGTGTGTGTGTGTGTGTGTGTGTAGAGGGGAGCTAAAATGATTAAGCTTTCGAGCCTTAATTCAGGCTTAAAAGGGAAGAATGATATTACCAATGCAAAAATAACAAAAATAGGAGTGACATGAGACAAGAGGAAGTTTTATTGATGGGAAAGATAATATTCAACATTTATTTTAGTTTCAATGTTGTGCCTAATACATATCCAGCTGGAATTTTTTAATGGATGTTAAGAAATTCCTTTAGATCTTTTGTTTTTCTATCACCTACATTTCCTAATATATCCCTCTCCCTTCCTCTTCTCAGAGAATGATCCCTTCTATCAAAGAGTAAAACAGGGGAAAAAACCCACAGCTCAATAAAACTAACAAACATATTAAAACAGATTGACCTTATATACAGTGCTCTACACTCTTAGAATCCCATCTCTGCAAATCTGTTGGGGATGTGTGTTCCCATATCTCTGTCTGAAGGGCCAACCTTGGTCATAATTTTATAGCATTCAGTTTTGATTGTTTTGTTGATCTTTTAAACATTTACATTGTTGAAGTCACTGTACATATTTTTTCCCTGATTTTGCTTACTTTACTTTGCAGGGGTTCATAGAAATCTCTCTCTGCTTCTCTGCATTTATTATATTCATTGTTTTTTACTACTTAATAATTCTTCATTATATTTACATACCACAACTTGTTTAGTGATTCCCCAGTATCTATTTTTATGATTTAGTTATTTGAAGTTCACAGTAAATTTATGATTAAAACTCAACATTTTATTATTTAATATTAGATCATATCCTGGAATTGGAAAATATGATCTTTTTTTAAAAAATAAGGTGATATAATTGTTTTGTTAAATTCCAGTTGAGCCTCTTTTTTTCACTTTATTTTTTAATTTTTTTTAGGTGTGTTTTTAAAACTTTGGATTACAAATTTTCTCCCTTCCTCCCTCCCCACCCACCCTCATTGAAAAGGCAAGCATCTTGGTACAGGTTATAGATGTGTAGTCATGCAAAACACTTACATAGTAGTCCTGTTGTGAAAAACTAAGTATATTTCCCTTCATCCTATCCTACCCTCCATTTATTCTATTCTCTCTTTTGACCCTGTCCCTCCTCAGAAGTATTTGCTTTTGATTATCCTCTCCCCCAATCTGCCCTCCCCTCTATCAAGCCCCTGCTCTCTTGTCCCCTTCCCCCCTTATTTTCCTGTAGGGTAAGATAGATTTCCATACCCCATGGTGTATGTTATTCCCTCCTTAAGCCAAATCCTATGAGAATAAGATTCACTCATTCCCTCTCACCTTTCCCCATCTCCCCTCCACTGTAAAAGCCTTTTCTTGTCTGTTTCATGTGATATATTTTACCTCATTCAACTTATCCCTTTCTCCTTCTCCCAGTATAATCCTCTCTCACCCCTTAATTTCATTTTCCAGATATCACCCCTCCATCTTCAACTCATCCTGTGCCTTCTATCTATACATACATATAATTTTTCCCTCCCACTACCCTAATACTGACAAAGGACTCATGAGTTACAAATATCATCTTGCTCTGCAGGAATGTAAACAGTTCAACCTTAATAAGTCTCTTATAATTTCTCTTTCCTGTTTGCCTCTTCCATGTTTCACTTGTCTTGTATTTGAAAGTCAAATTTTATATTCAGCTCGGGTCTTTTCCTCAGGAATGATTGAAAGTTCCCTATTTAGTTGAATGACCATTTTTTACCCTGAAGGATTATACTCAGTTTTGCTGGGGAGGTGATTCTAGGTTGTAGTCCTATCTCCTTTGCCCTCCGCAATAGCATACTTCATGCCCTCTAGACCCTTAATGTAGAAGCTGCTAAATCTTGTGTTATCCTGATTGTGTTTCCACAATACTTGAATTGTTTCCTTTTGGCTGCTTGCAATATCTGCTCCTTGACCTGGAAATTCTGGAATTTGGCTACAACATTCCTAGGAGTTTTCGTTTGGGGATTTCTTTCAAGAGGTGATCAGTGGGTTCTTTCCATTTATATTTTGCCCTCTGGTTCTAAAATATCAGGGCAGTTTTCCTTGATAATTTCTTGAAAGATGATGTCTAGGCTCTTTTTTTGATCATGGCTTTCAGATAATTCAATAATTTTTAAGTTCTCTCTCCTGGATCTATTTTCCAGGTCAGTTGTTTTTCCAGTGAGATGTTTCCCATTCTCTTCTATTTTTTCATTCCTTTGGATTACTGTTACAGTGCCTTGATTTCTCAAATTGTCCCTAGTTTCCAATTTCTCCATTCTAATTTTTAAGGAAGTATTTTCTTCAGTCAGCTTTTGGACTTCCTTTTCCATTTGGCCAATTTGATTTTTAGGGCATTCTTCTCTTCATTGGCTTTTTGGACCTCTTTTGCCATTTGGGTTAGGCTATTTTTTAAAGTCTTATTTTCTTCAGTATTTTTTTTGGGTCTCCTTTAGCATCACTCTGTTTTTCCTCTGCTTCTCTTACTTGCTTCTCAAAATCTTTTTTGAGCTCTTCCATGGCCTGGGACCAATTCATATTTTTCTTGGAGGCTTTGTATGTAGGAGCTTTGGCTTCATTGTCTTCTTCTGGTTGTATGTTTTGATCTTCTTTGTCATCAAAGTAAGATAATATAGTCTGACTCTTTTTGTGCTGCTTGCTCATGATCTCAGCCAATTACTTGAGTTATAAACTCTTTGTTTAGGTAGGAGTCTGTCATTCACAGTTAAGTCATTCACAGTTCTTCACTGAACAATATTGCTGTTACTGTGTGCAATATTCTCTTGGTTCTGTTAATTATGCATCAGTTGATGTAAGTCTTTACAGGTTTTTCTGAAATCATCCTGCTTGTCATTTCTTATAGGACAATAATATTACATTACAACCAATACCACAGCTTGTTGATCCATTCCCCAATTAATGGGCATCCCTTTGGTTTCCAATTCTTAGCCACCACAAAAAGAATTGCTATAAATATTTTTGTACAAATAGGTCCTTTTCCTTTTTTGGGGGGGGGAGGATGTCTTTGGGATATAGACCTAGCAGTGTTATTGCTGGATCAAAGGGTATGCACAGTTTTATAGCCCTTTGGGCTCAATCTTGACCTGTGTCCAACATTTTTTTGTAGATAAATAGATAAAGTATTAAGTGGTTACTATGTGCCAAGCTCTGTGTTAAGTGCTGGGGGATGCAAATATAAGAAAATAAGATAGTTTCTACCCTTAAGGAATTTATATTCTAATGAGGGAAAACAAGGCAGCTAGATGGCCCAGTGGATAGAGTGCTGGGCCAGGAGTTAAGAAGGCCTTAGTTCAAATCCAGCCTCAGTGACTTACTAGCTGTGTGACCCTAGGCAAGTCACTTAACTTCTATTTGCCTTAGTCCACTGTAGAAGAAAATGGCAAACCACTCCAGTATCTTAGCCAAGAAAACCCCATGGACAGTTTTGGCATGCTATGGTCCATAAGGTCACAAAAAGTCAGATATGACTGAACAATAACAAAGGGGAAACAAAACATAAAGGTAAGCTAAAAAGTAAGGAAGAGGTGGAAGCAAGGGTCCTTATGCTGCAACTAGGCTGGTGAGGAGGTGGAGAATAAATGGCGTATGGATGACAATGCTCAAGAAGTGGCCATCCTGACTAGAAATTCACCAGTCAGCGAGCAAGCCCCAGGTGGAGTCATCCTCAAGTGAATAAGGCTGCTTAAAAAGTTGGGCAGTCTTAAGAAAGTTGGGTTGGGAAGGTATTTTGTGCATTTCTTAGTTGATAATGTGTTAGAGGCCAACTCAGTCACATAGTAGTACACCTTTCCATTGCCTTTTGGGTGACCCTTGACTTTGTTTTTAGAAACTACGATATTCTGTGCCATGAAACTGTGCAACATCATTGGGAGGCTCATTTTCAAAGGGTGGACCTTTGGTTGTAGAGAAAAGCTTCAGGTCATCAAAAGTGCTTTATATAGTAAACACTTTCTTTGGAAAAAAAAATTGATAAGTGCTGGATTTGGTGAGCACCAAATAACAACATAAAGATAAAAATAAGTTATATTTTAACAGATAAGAAAAGATTAGTATTTTATGTGGGAATTTGTATGCAACTAGACCAAGGATTCCTCAGAATTAAGATCAGAATTAGTATAAAACACACAAACACACACACCTACACATACAGAGAGGAGTAATAATAAATAATACTAATAGCTAACATTTATATAGGGCTTTTAGGTTTGCAAAGCACTTTGCACATATCTCATTCTTATCCTCACAGCATCCTTGGGAGGAACTTGAGGAAATGAGGTAGACAGAAATAACGCGGCTTGCCTAGGTTCATACAATTTTTAGGTGTCTGAGGCTGAATTTACCTCAAGTCTTCCTGAGTCCAGCTCTCTTTCTCTACCATACCACTCAACTGCTTCACTTAACTGCCCTAATAAGAAAAAAACATGGAATACAATACTTAATCCTGAACTGAAGTTTAAATACTTTGGCCACATAATGAGAAGACTAGACTCATGAGAAAAGACCCTAATACTGGAAAAGTTTGAAAGGAGAAAGAAAAGGGGACAGCAGAGGATGAGATGGATAATGTCATGGAAACAACAAATGTGACGAGAGATAGTGGAGAATAGAAGGGCCTAGTGTGCTGTGGTCCATGGAGAAATGATAAGACTTGGACACAACTGAATGACTGAACAACTATAATCCTAAACTATTTTTAAAAGTAATTGACAATCAGAATTGAGAAATTGACAACAGAAATAACATTGATACTAATTGTAACAATTTTATATCAAAGTAATCAATGTAAATTAATTGCTACAAGAGGAATAGCAAAAAAGATCTTTAGTCAGCAAATATCTGACTTATTAAAATGATATAACTGCCAAAGGTAACACTAGATTAGAATATAAACTCATTCATAAAAGTCTTATGAAGAAGGATGAACCATATTGTCTCATAAAACAGAGAGAAGCAATGGAAGAAAACTACCTAAAAGAAAACTGGTTTTGCCCAAGCCTGGGCATATTTCTCTTTTCTTGAGGGATAGCCTTATGACCTATGTTGCATATATTTAAGGGGATATAACTTCTGATTGGCTGAGAGAATTTTTAGTGACAACATTGCATGAATGGAGAATGGACTTCAGTTTTGTTTAAAGGATACTTTGAGAAAGGACTTTTAGAAAGATAAGTCAAGAGAGAGGCAAGGTGGATTTTTGAATGGTAGACTGTAGACATAGACACAGACATATAGGGAAAGCTGGCCCCTATCATGTCCCTTGATCAAGAGCATCTTAGAGAGTAAACTCTTCCTTGGGGAGACCATTCTCCTGATGTGAGCTGAGATTTTATCTTGTTCACAATTGAAGAGCTAATTTACTCTTGTGTATTCTTTGGTATATTACAATTTGTATAACTTCTCTGATTTCTGTTTGCTGTGTTTTTAAAGGCTTTAGAAAATAATAAGTTTACTAGGCATTTGTGATAATCTTTTGTGTAACCAGCTAGTGAATGTAAGCTAAGGGATCCTCCCTCTTCTCTCCCCAGCAATCGGGGAAAATAGGTTTTGTTCTGAATCATACCCCTTTAGAATCATACCTCTAGACTACAGATTCTTGATGTGGTCATTCTATAACAATACCTCACTTGAAGATAAGTGAGGGAAGGAAAGATAGTCCAGCCTCTGGATCCTACCTATTTCTCTTCCCCACTACCACCTAAGCCATTAGCAATGCTGACATATCCTCTTACTCTGCTCTTGGTGTCCTTGGGATGTCAGGAGAACTAGAGGAGAGACTCCAGAAGGTTAAATGGAAGACATGGACAAGAATAATACAGATTGAGTGAGCATGTATGAATTGTGATCTGCATTGTTGGAATGAATGTCCACATTGATTAGAGGACAGATCCATTTAAACACTTGAGTACACAGTCTAACAATGCAAATTACTGCTTTTCTGCAGTGTTAAAACACAACTTAATAAAAATGATCCTAAAATACTTTTATTTGCCTTAGTCCACTGTAGAAGAAAATGGGTCATAATGTAGCATAAAAGGCTCCTTTTAAAATTTGAACTGTTTTTACTTTAATTTTCCTTGTTTTTCTTTAGGTTTGGTTTGGAGGTTCCAGTAATCCTGAGAAATTCAGAAGAGATAGAATTCAACACAAGAGTATCCAAAAAGGAGATGAAACAAGTCAAGAATCCTTTTGGTTTAGCGATCACTAATCCAGCTTCAGCCTCAATCACAAGTTAGTGTTTATTTCTCACAGGTTACCGTGTTTCCAGTCCCTTTCCCTTAACCATTAACACCTTCTATTATACTCTTTTATACATTATATATGATTCTTAAATCTTAATTCATATTTAAAGTTCTTGGTGCTTTTAAATGATTGAAGAAGTGTGGCAGAGTGAATAGGATGCTAGAAATGGTATCATTAATATCGAGTTTATTCCTGCCATTGATACTTATTAGCTGTGGGGCAAGCCACTTGACCTTTTGAGCCTCAGGCAACCCTAGTCTTCTCAGTTATAGAACAACTAAGATCTACATTGATGATCAAGTTCCCATACCAACGAAGTAAAGTTTTTGATATATTTATTTATTGTGCTGCTGTCCATGTAATTAGTCCAATTGTCCTTTCCCTAACTCATAGGATTTAGAGCTAGAAGGGATCAGAGGACCTTGGCATATAGATTTAGAACTGAAAGTGATATTGGGGAAATTATCCAGTTCAATCCGTTTATGTTATAGATCAGGAAATTGAGGCCCAGGCCGGCTAAGTTTCCTGAGGTCACACAGAAAAGAAGTGACAGAGTCAGTTTTCAAATCAGGTCTTCTGACTCCAAGTCCATGCTATTTTTCTTAGTCCTTATCTTCCTTGACCTTTCTTATATTTTTAATATTGTTAACCACCCTTACCTCCTGGACATACCTCCCTTTGCTTCCTTGACATTGTTTTCTATTGGTTCTTTTGCCTATCTGACCACTCTTTTTTAGTCTTCTTTGCTCTATCATCATCCAGCTTCTCTCTTACTCAGTGTGAGTATCCTCCAGGACTTTGTTTTCTCTCTTCATACGCTTTCCTTTGGTGATTTCAACTGCCTCCATAGATTCATTATCATCTCTATGTAAATAATTCTCTTTCCTGAACTACAATCTTGCATCATCAGCTGCCTATTGGACATCTCCTTGGTGCCTTGCTGCCTCAGGGACATCTCAATCTCAATGTATCTGAAATAAAACTAATTATCTTCTCCCTTAGATTTGCTTGTCCTCCAAGCCCCTCTATCCTCCCAAATTTGTAATCTTGTAGTTATCCTTGACTCTCTCTTCCCATTGTTTGCAAAATCTTATAGATTCTACTTCTATAACATTTCTTTGGTCCTTTTCTATCCACACCCACAGCCACCACCCTATTCAGAGCCTCATCACTTTTTTACTGATCTATTATAAGAGCCTCTTAATTGGTCTCTCTGCCTATATTCTTTGCCCTCTTCAGTCATCTTCCACACAGCTATCAAAATAATTTTCCTAAGACACATATCTGATCATGTCACTCACTCAGAAACTCTCATTGATTTTGCATTGCCCATAGAATAAAATGCAAACTCTTCAGCATTTAAGCCTTCTGCAATCTGACATTTACCTACCTTTCCATTCTTATTTCATACTCATTGCCTTCATGCACTTTGTGTTCTTTTGTTTTCAAATTGGCCTACTAGCTCTTCCCAAACTCATTATCCCATTTTCAAACTCCATTCATTTGTACAGTCCATCTACCATGCTTAGAATATGCTCCTTCCTCATATTGACCTCTCAGAATTCTTGTTTTCCTTTAAATCTCAGCTTAGGTGCCACTTCATCAATGAAGCCTCTACAGATTCCTCTCAGGAAAGTTAGAATTCTTTCTTTCCTTTATCTTCTTTGTACTAATTTGTGTTAAGTATAAGCTCCTTTAGGGTAGGAATTGTTTCATTTTTGTTTTTATATTCCTGCTGTCTAAAACAGCACTTTAAACATTATAAGCACTTAATGATTCTAGAATTGCATTGTTTTATATGAGTTCATTGAAATCGGTAATTTTTGGTACTCAGATGCTCTTTGGTTCTCCTTCCTCCTCCCCTCCCCTTTCAAACAGGATAAGAGTTTGCTTCCCTTTTTGGTTGGATGACCAGAATAAAAGAGTTAATGGTTCAATGTCAATGTCATAGAAACTGTCAAGTGGAGTAGCCCATGGATCTCTGCTTGCTCTTATGTTGTTCAACATTTTTATCAATGACTTGAATAAAGTCAAATTATCAAATTTGGAGATGACACAAATGTATAATTTCTGCCATTATAGGCTGTTGTGCTTATCAGAAATGAGCAAAATCAAATCAATAGATACTTATTGAGTACATATCAGATGTTGTGTTAGGTATTATAAAATACCAGATCTGAAAGTTAGGTAAGAATAGTAATGTGACTCCGTTTTTTTCTGAAACTGAAAGAAGATAACATGGAGCCATCAGAGGTAACCCTACTACTGAGAGGGAGGAATTATGTATCTCACACTGGAAATATCTCTTTAAAAATGAGAGGTGTTGAGGTGTAGTAGTGTTTGAATAAATATGGTAAGATAAATAAATATGGTATAAAAGTCTTTCACTAATGTCCTATTCTGATGCTTCATCATGGAATGGATGTGACTAGGTTCTCAAAGGCTATATTAATAGAGCATTAGCTCTGGTCATTTTAACTAAACTGAAAAGGCTTAATCTGATTTGCCTCAGTTTCTTCATCTGTAAAATGAGCTGCAGAAGGAAATGGCAAACCACTCCAGTATCTTCACCAAGAAAACTCCAAAATGGGGTCATGAAGAGTTGGACATGACTGAAACTACTGAACAACAACAAAAAGAAAATAGAAACAATCTTCATGTGCTCCATTCACAAAACCATAATTCAAAATAATTCAATGGAGGTAGTATTCACATGGTTGAAATCATATATCCTGGTAAATTCAGATCAGAGACAATAAGGAATCAGGACAATTTTAGAAGGAAGTGGTCTCATTAATAACATTAACATACCAAAGGTAATTGTTCAATGTAGAATTGTGCTAAATACAAAGACTTAAACAATGGTTTACTTCCATAGAAATATTTGTTGGTTATTAAGGAAATCATAAAATTGTACTATTTTATGATATTTGGGAATGAGGGCTAATCAAAATTAATTTTTATTTAATGTTTTTGAGTATAGTACATCACAAAAAAAGTTTTTAAAAAGCTTTAAACACAGTTGGATTCCTTTTTTTTATTTTGAATTACGGTTTTGTGAATGGAGCACATGAAGATAGTTTCTATTTGGATTCTGTCACTGATTAGCTTAATTCTGGTCATTTGGGAAATCTTTACCTGTCAGTTTTATTCTCTGTAAAATAGGAGGGAAAGCCCTATTCTCTTCAGGTATGAAGTATGAAGTATGAAGAAAAGATTAGAGACTTGGGGTAGCAGGAAAGGAATATTTCATTCAAGAGATAGAAAGATGTTTTTACTCACAACCTTTCCCGTATTATTGTGATAGTTTGTAAAAGTCAATATAAGAAATCGCTACATTAATATAGTCAGTGTGGTACAATGTAATGTGTAATAGATATGGAATCAGAGGACTTCGGTTGGAATTTACGTACTGTTTTTGTGATCTTGAGAAAGTCACTGTAAAATAAAGAGCTTGAAACTGGATGACCTCTAAGGTCTTTTCCAGCTCTAAATCTATCATCTATTGTTATAACTTGTTTCTCTTATAGGATAAAATTTTTAAAAACAACTTTTTCTGAAACACTTATAAGATAGTTTAAAACTTTTATGAAAGTTTATTTGAGAAACTGTATATACCAAATTAAGAATGATGAGTCTGTTTTCTCCTTTTTATGCTTATTTCAGGGAAAGAGTTGCATTAGATAACCTCCTAACTCTTAAGATGATATGACTCTGTGAACTGAGAATGAACAGATGTGACTCACAGCAGTATTAAGTATGCTAAAGCAAAGGGAACAACATGAAATGAATATTGGGACCACATAACATTACAATTAGTATGTTTCTTTGCATGTCAAGGGTAGAACAAAAAGGAACTTTCTGATAATTCTCTTGCCTGGCTTAAAGAGTAAAATCAAGAATGTAGTTTATTCCATAGACATGAATAGACATTGAAGCAGTACAGACAAGAAAAGTTTATTATAATTTCCAAACACAAGTCCAGTAAAAATAATAAATTTTCAAGCCAGTTTAAATTTACATTGTGTTTAACAATTTTTAGTCTTTTTGTTCACACTATCTCACTTGAAATTCCTTCATTAAAATATTTCAGACATGGCTTTTTCTCCTAACTGGTCACTATGAACAGATGAATAAAAAAACACTTATTAAGCTCTTAGTATATGTAAAGCACCAAGCCAAATGCTGGGAATACAACTAGAAAATGGAGACATCCCTGCTCTCAGGGAAATCACATTTTAATAGGAGAAGATAATATACTTAAGAGGTTTCAGCTGCAAGCCAGATGGAACAGCTCCTTAGAGTACAGTGGCAAAGCAGAATGTAATTTATCTTTTTTTGTATCATTTTAATAACATCAGTGTTTTTGAATGTCTGTTGCACATGCATATGAATCCAAGACTTGGCCCCCACCCTAATGTGTCTTACGTAACCCTAACTGGGGCCATATAACATATGCATAAAAGCTAGGTAGCTGTTAACTGAGTGATATAGATGTGAGTGCTTATAGGGAGGGAATCTTGAACTGGTAACTACATTTTAATGATCTATCCTTCTAGTACCTAATAGTATTCATTTGTAATTGAGACCCTACAAAATTCAGATTTTACCAAGGTCCTAATATGGTCTTCATGCCAGCTATGAAGAAATCAGTCTTTTTGTCAAAGTCTTGAAGAAAGAGCTCTAGCATTAACCTGATGGCATACTTCAGCACTTCAGTGAATCCATGTTCTTAGAGATGTAGGTACTTTGGAAATCATGGTATTCTATGATCTGCATTTATCTAGTATAGAATTAATATTTGTTTGAAAAACTTTGTGTATGTGTCAGGGAGTAGCAGCTTGGGATTTTTGAAAGTACCAGATAGTTTACCAAATGCAATCTGGTCTGCTCACTTCCTCCCATTCAATTAGTTCATTGTTCTTTTGTGCAAGTTATATGTAATGATGGATTAATACAAGGGGCTACCCATCCACTGCATGTCATTCTGGACAACATATATTCATTAAAATTTTTCCAATGTGCATTAGAAAGACAAATCCCTTTTCAAGGATTATAGATCTCATTGAAGAAAGTCTGTAATATTCTAGTGCTTGATACAATTAACATAAAGTTGCCATCTAAAGGGTAGTGATTACAATAACTTATATAAATTTAAAGCAAATAAATACAAAATAGTTAAATACAGAGAAGTTTGGGAGGAAAAGCATTAGCAGATGGGAGAATCAAGAAAGTCTTCATGAAGATGATGGTACTTGAGCTGCATCTTAGAAGAAGAGAGGTAGTTTAAGGCAGAGGTAAGGAGGCAGTGCATTCCATGAATAGCCAATACAAATCTCCCACAGAGGTGGAAGATGGAATGTCATATGGGAGGAAAAGAGAGAAGGCTAGTATGACTGGATCACAGAGAGTGGGAGGGGGAGAAATGCCCAGTGAACCTGGAAAGATAAGTTGAGGACAAAGTTTAAAGAACTTTAAAACCTAAAAAGAGGAATTTACATTTAATTCTAGAGCAGTGATAGGGAGGACAGGTTTTAACCTAAGGTTGATGAACTTATTTTTTAAAAATATTTTAATAACTGTATTTAATTATAATTTATTTTCTTTGGAATCCTATGTATTTTATGCATTAAAAACATCATTCAAAGAAGGGGTTCACTGGGCTGCCAAAGAAGTCCATGAAAAGATTAAGAACCTCTATCCTGAAGGCCAGAGAAAGCCCCTGGAGTTAGTTGAGTAGGGAAGTCACATGGCATAAGGAAAATTATTTTGGCATCATTGTGTAAGATGGAATGAAGTGGTAAGAGAGCCATTAGGAGGTTGTTGTAGCAATCTAGGTGAGAGGGAATGAGGCCCTGAGCCAAGGTGGTAACTGTGAGTAGAAAGAAGGGATTGTGAGGGTTGGATTCAGGAGATGTTATGGAGTAGAAATGGCAAGATGTGTTCACTAATATATGAAGTGAGAAGGAGTGAGGCGTTGAAGATAATGCCAAGATTATGAACCCAGGAAATTGAAAAGATGTGATGTATTTAGCATAAATAGGGAAGTTTTAGAAGAAGTGAGGTTTTAGGGAGAAAAATATCAGTTTTGGACATGTTGAGTTTGAAATATCCCTAGAACATCTAGTTTGAAATGTTCAGTAGATCATGTGGGACTGAAGCTTAGGTGAAAGACTAGGGATGGACACATACATATTTACATGTATATATACACACAAATATTCACTCTATACATATACATGCACACATGCACAGGTACATATATCTGTATGTCCATAGTTATCTATGTAAAGATAATAGTTACATTTGTGGGAATTAATGAGGTTCCTGTGAGTATAGAGGGAACAGAGAAGAGGGCCTAGGACAGAGCTGTGGGGAATAACTACATTTAGGGTTCATGATATGGGTGATGAGCCAACAAAGGAGATTGAGGAATGGTGTGGTAGTAGGGTAACCATATCATGAAAACTCAGAGAGAAGGGAGCATCTGGAAGAGAGAGGATAGTCAGAAAAGGGATGAGGACTAAGAAGAGACCATCAATTTGGCAATTAAATACACTTCATTGGTACACTTCCTGACAGAGAAGCATTGGACTCAGGGTACATATTTTGCATAAGGTCAATACAATTTATTTTGCTTGACTACATATTTGTTAGGAGGATTTCTTTTTCAAATCGAGGAGAGGTGGGAGGGAGGGAAGGTGCATTTCTTCAAATGCAAAAAAAAAAATTAATTAAAAAAATCATTGGCACAGAGAAAGTGTTACGAAATTTTATGGATGCTTCCATCATTCCTATGTTAGAGCAGAATGACAAGAAATCTTAACTATGGCAACTATTCTCCAAGGTTGAAAAGATCTTATCTGGAATTTTGGACTTTTGACTGTATGACAGTTGTCCTTCTAGAGTCACAGCTTGGCTTTAGACCACAGTGTGGCACTGTAGGCTTCATTTTTGTTACATAGCAGTCTCAGGAGAAATGAATATGCTTTTGAAATAATGTTATGTTAGTTGTAAAATTTTTGTTGTATTATCTGTTGATGACAGGGAATATATGTGAGTTATAGTCTTCTTATTTTATACAGCCATTTTTAAGGATATAATAGCTTTGGAGGATAGTGTTAAAATACATTTCCAGTATTTGGGGAAAAGCTCTTTCAATTCAACAGGCTACAGATGTCATTAACAGGCCTTAAAATGATCATTTCAGAGCTTATGTGTATGAAGTACAAGAAGTGCTTAGACTTGGTATCATTTACTGCTTCTTCATTCAAACATTTAAACAAATGAAGTAGCCTAAATTAGGATTCTGTATATGTGGCTTACATTTAGCATCAATAATATGAAACTAAAAGCTCGATCTTAACATTGCTTGTTATCAGATGGTAATATTGAGAAGAATTTTTTTAAACCTCAGTCTTTTAAATACTTCCCAGGAAACCCCTAAAAAGTGAGAAGCTCTACTAACTAACATTCCCCAAGAGAACATTCTGGAGATTTGTTTGAAGTTTATAGCTGATCCCTTTTTGCCCAGCCCTCCTTCTTACAAGTTGGAAATTCTCATTAATTCTAGAAGGAATTTTTATTTCAAACTGTTATCAGTACCAAATATACAGGAAGAAAAAAATCTAGATTAGCTAGGCATTGCCCAGTTTATGATGTGTAGTTAAATAGACAACCTAGAGCATCAGTATAGCTCTTTATGTCTGTCTGTCTTTCTTTCTTTCTTTCTTTCTTTCTTTCTTTCTTTCTTTCTTTCT